>NC_137822.1:27938831-28268831 GCF_963921795.1 Nannobrachium achirus | reverse complement strand
GCTCTGGCGATTTATAGGAGCCAGACGAGACTTCAGTGCTCCAACCAATACTGGCAGATATCGCAACTGTATGCTGGATTGCATCAGATGTATCATGTACGGAGTCCCTGATGGGGGACCGAGCTTTAATTTTTCATCCAGCCATGTCTTTAGGAGTAGGTCTCAAATCGTTGTTGGCAGTCGGAAACCTTGTGTGTCCAAAACCTTCCTTTTTTGTTATAATAAAAAAAAAAAGATTTAAAAGTAGTGAAAATACTCGCGATGAGAGGCGTTGTGTGCTTGTAGATCTACTATTTTCACTACTTTTGTGTGACACTTTTGTATGAAGTAGGGCTTTAATTTAAGGAAGAAGAAACTTGTGAGGAGTTGTGTGCTTGTAGATCTTTTATTTTCACTACTTTTGTGTGACACTTTTGTATGAAGTAGGGCTTTAATTTAAGGAAGAAGAAACTTGGAGACTAGATTTCTGCCTGACAATGATGAAATGAATACTTGTTAGAAGCAGTGCATGCATGGTGTTTCAGTAACAGGGGTCTCTCCAACTCTTTAGTTAACCTGAAATAGATTTACAGGTTGGGATACCACTTTCACCCAATCAGGAGAGAGAACTCATACAGGATAAGCAAGTGAAATTGGAAGTAATTTAAACAAAACAAATACTTGAGCAGACATAATTGGAACTGAAACACTGATAAAATTGAAGCTGATAAATGGGTTCTCTCTCCTAATTGGATGACATTGGTGACCCACCTGAAAATGTATTTTCTGTTTGTTAAAGTGATGTGTGAACTCAGGTTTGTACCTGTTACTGAACAAACACTCTATAGTGAGATTTACTATTTATCGAATATAAAGCTACAGTATAACGTTTATGAGGGGGATTGTAACCGCTAACCGGCCTGGTTGCCTACAGGCCCATGATGTGTATAGTTTCAATTGACTTTCTCATGTTCAAGGATCTATTGATATAACAAACGGTGAGGCATACCACATAATATTGCAATAACTCTGAATGTTCCCTAAGCTATGTCCTGTTTCAACACTGTCTTTGGAAACCCCATGGAGTCGCCAAGTTGTAAATCACAGTCCTACAGAGGGAGGGTATTGCTGCAAGATCTTGTAATATTTGCTAAATATCTCCACTTCAGTCTGGGCATGACAGCCGTCTGCTGAAGTACTTTTTGGAATGACTTGTGGAGCATTATGAGGAATAAATGGATTTCAGTCAGATATAACTCACAAATAGATTGAAAACATTTATTTATATAATGTAAATACAAATGAGAATATTTTTAGATTTTGGTATTACTCCCTGCTACGCACATTAGAAGACAGCCCTTTAAGAATATTCATGATATTTGTATCTTTTTTCTGCTTTTGTTGCATTGTACCAGCTCAAGAGAGACGGGAAATGGGGAGAGAAACACAACAGCAAAGGTCGTTAGGCACGGGACTCGAACACAGGCTACACTCAGCCTAAAAAATTACTAGATCCCGAATGATGCCAGCTTTTTGGTTCTGGTCCTGATTCTGTAGAATCCCACCGATTACCGACCCAAAAGAGGGCTGCCACGTTGAAATTGGTCCAAAACCTCGACACACTGGCTACATATAACTGAGGATGCCGCTGTCATAAAAAAAAGTCTAATAACGGCCGTTATATTGAACAGACCAATATAGGCCTATCGTCATTGTCGGGTGAAAACCTTGTATGTCCAAAACGTTCGTTTTGTATTTATCATTTTAAAAACTAGTGAAAATAGCCGATCTACAAGCACACAACGGTGCGAGGCGTTGTGTGCTTGTAGATCAGCTATTTTCACTTGTCCTGTGCGACAGTCTTGTGTGATGAAGCAGGGCTTTGCTTTACGAAAAAAACATTCAAATTTGAAACTTAGATACGAGGTTTCTGCCCGACAGTGACGCGATATATCGGCCTGACTCTATACAGTACGTTACTCCCCTCAGTCTGAACTTTTGACTGGTCTACATTACATAGCATACCTGGCGGTGCAGTCATGCTGAGTCATCCTGCTGTGCACTATACATTCAAACATCTAGTGTAATTGTCATACAGGACGCCAACACCCTTGGACATGTGAAGATTGTGAACATTATCACACAGAAATCTTTGGTCAGCATATGTACAGTATAATATAGAAACTGACTTTTATGTCTTTTTGCATGTTTTGAGGGAACCTTGTGCCAAGAGCAACGTGCATTTCAACTTGGCCCTCTTCAGCTGGGTTATCTGGGCGTACTGTGCTGTGTTACATGAAATACAGAAAAGGGGATGTGACGGCTAAAAACAATGGATGGATGAAAGTAATGTATCCAGTTACCGCAGGAGTAAAGAATCCATGCCCCGTCCACCTCTCACCTTTCATCTTATCCTTTCATCTGCTAGTTCTCTCGATAATACACAGTAAAAATCCTCCGTGCTCATGTTAACCCTTGCGTGGCCACTTCGGGTCCATTTTCACACTTTCAGAGTTAAATTAACATCGAGGATTCTACTGCATATAGGCTACTACTAACTTCCCTTCCTTACTGCGCTCTCTCTCTCTCTCTCTCTCTCTTCTCTTCCTCTCTCTCTCTCTCATCTCTCTCTCTCTCTCTCTCTCTTCTCTCTCTCTCATCTCTCTCCTCTCTCTCTCTCTCTCTCTCTCTCTCTCTCTCTCTCTCTCTCACACACACACACACACTCAGGGGTGTCACACGAAATTCTGGGCCCTGGGTACAAGGATTCACTGCGGGCCCCCCATGAATGTTCTTCATAGGGGGAGGGGGTTTAACCCATTTAGACTGGGAATGCATTATGTTGTACCTTAACTATTGAAAAATAGTAGATATACAAGCTCACAGCGAGCTTGTAGATCTGCTATTATTGAAAAATCGTGAACATTTGTGCAAGTCTTTGAATATTTCGAATCCTTCTAAGGTTTTTTTTTTAAACCCTGTGTGTTTCTATGAGTGGTGCTCAGACTTTTTCCCTTTCAAGGACCCCCAAAATGATATGTATATGGCCACGTACCCCCATATCAAAATATTTCGTTCCAGGAACCCCCAGAAGCAACATTTTAGTTACAAATGTTCACTTAAAAAAGACATATATTCAAAGATTTTCACACATCATCATGACATTTCAAAAATAGCAGATCTACAAGCTCGCAGCGCGGCACTTGGTGCCGTGCTGTGAGCTTGTATATCTGCTATTTTTCATAATACCAGGCCCCTCCACTTTGGGCCCTAGTAACTCAGTCCCACTTTTCCCCCCCTTGTGACGCCCCTGCTCACACTCTTGCCTCGCTTGTGTGGAGTGTGGTGATGTGGCCGCGGGTGGGGAGGTGAAGGTATTGATCGGAGGAGTGTGTGACGTTGATAGGCTCTGACAGCCCCGCCGCGCGGAGCTGAGCTGAGTCAGGGAGGAGCTCTGCTCTCCCTGCCGTCTGCGAGGGCTCGGGGTCACCCTGGCGCAGTCCGCATCCCTCCTTTCTTCTGTACGCATGACTGCTCTACGCGAGACACATGGCTGTGGCAGGAGCAGCAGCTCACTCCTACAGAGGAGAACACTGGCTATACACACAGACAGAGGTCTGGTTTAGAAGTTTTAGAAGTGAGCCTGAAAAAGAAAAAAAAAACGCGTCGTACAACAAAGTTTAAATCAATCCCTGCAGCCCCTCAGTCTGTTTTGGATGTGTCTTTTACAGTACTTTACTCACAGTAACTTTAGAATAAAGCCACATTTGTGTACAGTGGCGTCAGTTCAGCAAAAGCTAAGGTATGGAAACACGACTGGTGTCTTGCACCAGTCATGTTACCATACCTTAGCAACAGGCACAATGAAGTACATTTTATTATTTCCCCCTGTAGCCAAGGTATGGCAGCTGCCATAGCTTGCCATACCCAATTGATGCCTCTGTTTGTGTAATGACTCATATCAACCGCAATAGTGAGGCTCCAACATCTCAGTCTGACGAAACTTCGGGTCACTCCTCGGACTCTGCCTAATTATTCAAATCGCTTGCTATAAGCACCAAAGCCACGAGGCATCTGATTGTAGATGGAGCCCGTAACCTAGCACCCATGTATTCCAAGGATGAACGGGACTATTTTCTGTCAGCCCAATGTTCCCTCAACCCTAACCCCAATCCCAAGTGTTTCCCTACACCTTGCTTACCCCAACCCTAATGGGAACATAGGGTGGAGGGAACATAGGGCTGACCCAGGAAGCCCATAGATGCCAATGCCAGAATGAAGTGTCCGTTGCTGCGTGCGCTGTGGGACTCTACTGTCATGGATGTTGCCGTCAAGCGGCTGTCCAGATGTATGCCCGGCGCAGCGTGAATGCTGAGTGTGCATGAATGGTCACGTGGCATGCGTTTTCAGGCTTGGAGTATGAACATTGATTACTGCTGACAAGGTGCTAAAACTAGCATGTGGACGGAGCTGGGTTTTCATCGCGGCTTTTCATTTTAAAACGTGCACTGACACAGTATGGCTGCTTATAAAATCACTGTAGTAAATGGAGGCTTCAGGTGAGCTTAATGCTCTTGCCTTTCAGTGCTCTGAGGTCTTCACTTTGAGATCAACCAGGAAAGTGTAATTTTAGATTGTAGCAGATATACAAGCTCACAGTGCGTCACTTTGTGCCACGCTGCAAGCTTGTACATCTGCTATTTTTGAACATTTTTGAAAAATCTCGAAAGAACTACTGGCAGCAGTGGTTCCCATACACTGGGTCTGAACCCATTTTTGGGTTGCGGAATATTCTTTTTATGGGTTTTTGCATTCATCTAAAAATATATGTATATTTCAAAAGGTTTTCAAAAAATTAAAGCATACATTTTGTATTTCTTTCTTTTTTACTTTAAATGGTAAAAATTACAGATCTACAAGCTCACAACGCGTTGTGATTCATAATCGATTTCCGGTAAGTTGGGTCCGACGTATCTTTTGGGTCTCAGCTGAAAAGGTTTGGGAAACGATGCTGTACTTGTTATTCATGGCCGTACTTTCTTCCGTTCGGTGCAGTGCACTATGCAGCGTTTCTGACAGGTGATTGGTATCGCTCACGGCTCGCAACTGATGATTTATTTACAAGGATTCCAGCATTGCACTCCCATCTTAACCACTTAATCCCTATTTTATACTTCAGCTATTCGCAGATAGACAAGCTCACATGTGTGTCGCGATACAATGCATTGTGAGCTTGTAGATCATGCTATTTTTTATCAAAATGGGAAATATTTTGAAAATTCTAGACATAGAGAATACAAATGATATAGGGTAGTTTAGTCAGGAACACTCACATCAAAGTAGATTTAACCTTGGAATACAGTTGAACTTGGCGTTAAAGAGCTCTGCGTTGGAAGATGTTCCCTGAATGTTGTACACGCCTGCTATGCAAAATCTGTGAACTTTAAGCAAACCCCCCCATAGGGATACAATAGTAGTACAATAGCAATACATTGACATATTAGCTTGAATCAGCAGACATAAAATCACAAGTATTTGAGCCTATGCCAGACTCCGAGCAAAAGGTGGAGGCTGGGGTGGAGGTGGTAGCACAGCAGCGGATCCAAGGCTTCGGACCAAAGACAAGCAGAACTGTAGTGAATTCAAGTCGTATTTGATGGAGCCTCCCTACTGAGCGAGAGTTTTGATTGGATAATGTGTGATGTAATGATCAGCACTCAGCAGATCTATGAACGAGGAATAGGAAATGGACTGCCTGACAGCTTATTACAGCTGAGGCGGGCAAGACTCTTTGTGTCCTGGATAAACTATGCTCCATTTAAAGTTTTAGGACATATTCAGCAAATGTGAGCTTTTGCTATGTTTGCCATTTTTGTAAAGGGAAACACAACTGAATTTTGGAATTTGGCGGGAATTCTTTGGAGAGAAAAATCGGTAGCACTTTACAATAATGACCTGTTATAAAGCATTTATAAACATTTATAACACATTAATAAGCAACTTGTAGATGAGTAATAATGAATGAACAAGCGGTTAATACATGTTTATTTAAACATTTATAACTATATTTAATAATCATTTATAAATTGTTAGTAACTAGTGAACTATTCATGAATAAGCCATTTATAAACAATTATAAATATATTTTAAATCATTTGTAACCAAAGTTATTTAGTATTTATAAGCTATTTAGAGATAAATAACTAATCATTTACAAGCTATTCATATACATTGGTAAATGTTTAGTAAAACATTTATAACCCTTTTTATGCCTTTGTAAATGATTATTAAAACATTAATAACACAGTTATAAGTTATTTGTAGATAAGAAACTAATCATAGACAAGCTATTTATATACTAATTCATTATTTACAACTGTCTATTTATGTGGCCTCCATTTTTGTTCATGTTTAACAAATGCTTTGTAAAGCATTCCTAAATTATCTATAAATCATTGCTAGATGTTATCAAGAGCCCTAATGTAAAGTGAAGACACTTCATAATCTACAACTGTCTGTTAATAATGTGGCCTCCATTTTTGTTCATGTTTAACAAATGCTTTGTAAAACATTCCTAAAATATCTATAAATCATTGGTAGATGATATCAAGAGCCCTAATGTAAAGTGAAGACACTTCATAATCTACAACTGTCTGTTAATAACGTGGCCTCCATTTTTGTTCATGTTTAACAAATGCTTTGTAAAACATTCCTAAAATATCTATAAATCATTGGTAGTGTAAAGTGAAGACCACGTTAACAGACAGTTCATGTTTAACAAATGCTTTGTAAAACATTCCTAAAATATCTATAAATCATTGGTAGTGTAAAGTGAAGACCACGTTAACAGACAGTTGTAGATTATGAAGTGTCTTCACTTTACATTAGGGCTCTTGATAACATCTAGCAATGATTTATAGATAATTTAGGAATGCTTTACAAAGCATTTGTTAAACATGAACAAAAATGGAGGCCACATAAATAGACAGTTGTAAATAATGAATTAGTATATAAATAGCTTGTCTATGATTAGTTCCTTATCTACAAATAACTTATAACTGTGTTATTAATGTTTTAATAATCATTTACAAAGGCATAAAAAGGGTTATAAATGTTTTACTAAACATTTACCAATGTATATGAATAGCTTGTAAATGATTAGTTATTTATCTCTAAATAGCTTATAAATACTAAATAACTTTGGTTACAAATGATTTAAAATATATTTATAATTGTTTACAAATGGCTTATTCATGAATAGTTCACTAGTTACTAACAATTTATAAATGATTATTAAATATAGTTATAAATGTTTAAATAAACATGTATTAACCGCTTGTTCATTCATTATTACTCATCTACAAGTTGCTTATTAATGTGTTATAAATGTTTATAAATGCTTTATAACAGGTCATTATTGTAAAGTGCTACCGAAAAATCAAACCTAGTGTGAAGTGAGCGGTGCTATTTATGAGTTAATTTCATCAAGCGTCCTGCTGGCCAATCACAGTGAGGCCTGTGAAGCTTGGCCAACGGGACCCTGTGCGTACAACAAACTTTGAGTTTGTTTGTGCCAAGACGTAAGCCATATATCTAGGCCAGATGTAGGCCACGCCTCAGTTTACTTAAGCCCCGGACATTTTTGAACATGTTTTTTCCTCCGGTTTTTGACCAGACAAAGCCAGACTTTGGAGCTTAGCTCCTGTTCCAGGAGCACCGACTCAAAAAAGGAAAATAAATGATGACATGCCCAAAATAGCCGTGCAGTGATTAATAATGTTGTAATGCTACAGTAAGAGGACTGATATTATAAGAAAACTGGTACCACATATCGTCACTGTCGGGCAGAAACCTCGTATCTCCAAGTTTCAGATTTGTATGACGAAGCCCTACTTCAGCATACAAGGCCGTCGCACAGAAGTAGTGAAAACAGCTGATCTACAAGCACACAAAGCCTCATGGTGCGAGGCGTTGTGTGCTTGTAGATCGTCTGTTTTGACTAGTTTAAGTCATTTTTAAAATGATAAATGCCAAACGAACGATTTTGGACATACAAGGTTTCCACCCGACAACGACGATATGTATCTGTGTAAGTACAGTATGTCACCACAAGTTGGTGTTTTTTCTCAGAAGCGTTGACCTATTGGTGTTCTGACAGATTTTCTAGCATATACTGTAGGCCGCATGCAGGCACTAGCGGGCGAAGCACTCTGCCTTCTGGACACTTTGGGTGTTCTGCTTTGGATTTAGTGCGTCGGAGTGATTTATGAGAAGCAAACCTCGTGGCATTGGCAGGCCAAAGCGCTGTGCGTAATCTCACAATGTGTACTATCCAAGGCCCAAACTAATGAGCTGGATTGACTGGAAGCTTTCATCAAATCCACTCTAAACACTGTAACCAGTGTTTCAGGCCGTAAGAGTCACTCAGCATGACTTGCTGCATAATGATCTCCAAATGTGTTTTGTTTGATTATGCCCTTGCGCCCACGGACGCATGCGCACGCACGCACGCACACACACACATGCACGCGCGCACCACACACACACACACACACACACACACACACACACACACACACACACACACACACACACACACACACACACAGACACACACACACAGACACACAGACACACACACGCTCTCTCTTTGCCTCTCTCTCCCTCTGTCTTTACCTCTCTTTCACTCTTTACCCCAATCTCACACACTCTCTTCCCCTCTCTCCCTCTCTCTAACGCTCTATTGCTCCCTCTCTATCTCTCTCTCTCTCTCTCTCTCTCACACACACACACACACGCACGCACACACACACACACACTCGCGCGCGCTTTCTCTCTCCTTTCTCACTCTTTCTCATTCGCTCGCTCTCAAGGTTGATTTATTTCAAAGTTAACCATTTATTTATGCTACCAATGACCAGACTGTTGAAGGAGGTTCGAAGAATGGATTTGAAAGAAAGCAGCAAAAAAAGAAAAGAAAATATCATAGTCTGCAACTAATTCTTAAATTTGATCGCATTGTGAAATAAGACATATTCTTTGATGATCATTATTCATCTGCCGCCGCCTCAAGAAAACCATAAAAACACGGTCTGTACTGTCTGCTCAAATAGCTACTTGTCCAAAACATCAGCACGTCTTTGTTTACTTGTGGTGTTGTAGTCTAATGAATTGAAAAGAAGAGAACAAAAACCCTGCAAATATATTCCACTTCAAAACAAATACAAGATCACAATAAATCTTATAACTTTCCATGTTTGGAGGGGGAAAAGTGGGCAAATATATTATAACAAAATGTGAAAATAAGTAAACAAACAGCCCTGATGATGTATGAAATGTTGGAGACTTTTTAATTGTCTAATTGTCAAACAATACTAGTTAAGTTCACAGTCTCAGGGAGAGGAGAGGGCCAACCTAAGGGTTGTATTCAACTAGAGAATAGCCAGACGGAAAGGCTTTGTGTTTCCTTTGTGCTTGGATTTATAGTCCTTGTTTTGGCTGGCATAAAGGGGCTGCCATGCATTTTTTATTGCCCTCCATATCTCTAATCGGTTATTTCATATTAATGAAGTGACAATATAATATTACAAAACTGAATGTGACACAATATGTTGAGCTGTTTTTACATGAAGACACACAGGCGAAGTTATTTATTAGATAATAGTTGTACAAAAGACAGATTTATTTTCTTCTAGTAGCCAATTCTTATCAAAAGCAGAGAAGGTTGAGAGAATGGCATTAGTAGATGGAACAAACCTTAAGCAGCCGTGTTAAAAACACAGTAATGAGTATGTTTCTGAATCAGTTTTGCAGGTTCTGTATGTAACTTGAGAGAAAAAAGAAAAGCCTTAAAAGACCGGTTCACCTCTGGGACAACCAGATCTTATTTTATTGTCGTTTGAGACACGATCAACACAATCCTGAGTTATTTTTTGTGTTCTGTGTTTTTAGGTATTTTAGTATTTCAGCATGCTACAACCGGTCATATGATGCATTTTGCATCATATGATCATGCAATAGATGATGCAGAATCATGCTACAAAGCATCATATGACCAGTTGTAGCATGCTGAAATACTAAAATATCTAAAAACACAGATTGAACACAAAAAATAACTCAGGATTGTGTTGATCGTGTCCCAAACAACAATAAAATAAGATCTGGTTGTCCCAGAGATGAACCGGTCTTTTAAGCTTGTTTGTCATGCACAGAAAATAGCTGATCCACAAGCTCACAGTGTGTAACATGACAACTCCATTGTTGAAAATTAATACATTATTATATACCACAATTAGCCTTCCAGGGCTGATCAGGGGAAGTATGGCAAATCTAGTCCTTTTTATTACAAACCAATTCTCTTGAAGATGATGGCAAAGTAGGCGAAGAGTGAATTAACTAATTTCCCTTTGGACTCACATCATACAGTAGATCACTTCAGCTCTAATGAGAACCCAGTTTATTCTGTATCCTATGCTTTTCTCCACAGGTCAGCCCTTCATATAGGCTACCTGGAAATAGTAGTTTCTGCTTCTAGATGTGAAATCGGTACATTAGGCCCATGGTTTATTTTGATCAGACATATCTAAGGACGCATCTGACTGATCTGTTTTTCAGCTCTGCCATTCTGAAATCATAAAGCCATGTTGGTGATGCTCTCTTCTTTCATATAATGTCATATACTTGAACTCATGCAGACGTCCCAAGTCTCCTGGATGTTGCGGGAGTCTCCCGGAAATCAGCGTCTCCTCCTGGACACCCGCGAGTGGCACTGAACCTCCCGGAAATCCCGGCCGCTCCCGCAAATGCTTGGCATATCCAGCTGGATCCGGTCTAGAACCGGATCTGCGAGCTGCGATGCAAATAAATGTGTTCTCATTCGTCGTCAAACTGTCAATCTTGCAGCCTGTGCGACGCACGGCAGCCTGCAGGCAGGCTGTTGTGTGTCTCACTGTGATAGTGACAGAACTTTCTCCCAAATAGGTAAGAAATACATCATGCTAAATTAACCCGATTATATTAAGCCTAAAATCATTCGGCCGCCGTGCAGAACCGTTTTTAACAGTTTTTAACCATCTTTTACCGTAGAAAAATGAGTAAGATCTGAGAAAAAAATAAAATAAATCACACGCACGCGAGAATGGGTGCACGCGCGCAGCGCGCACGTGCACAGGGGACCTCCCGGAAATGCTGATCTCAAAGTTGGGATGTCTGCTCATGTATTTATCATTTTAAAAATGATTTAAACTAGTGAAAAACGCCTTGAAGGCGTTGTGTGCTTGTAGATCTGCTGTTTTCACTACTTTTGTGCAACGGCCTTGTGTGATGAAGCGGGTCTTTACATCGCGAATAGTGCTGGTGACCAGGCACGTGAACAAATATACATCAAAGGGGGCTTGAGCCCCTGCTCTTTTATCCGCTTGTAAAAAGTGCCCTATCCAGACCAGTTTTTACTATGGTGAAAGAAATGCAAATGCCCTCTTTCCATGCCATACTTGAAGGCAGCATTCAAGAGAATTCCCTTGTCAAAACTCTCCTGAACTTGAACGCAGCATCATATGTTGAAAGAATTGCCCTCTCTGTGTAGAAATCAAGCATCTAAAATAGCCGACCGAGGTCGGCTATTTTCGATATCTTCACCAAAAGGCCCTTTTAGAAATGTCAGCCCCTGCCTCCCTAACATTCTCTGCACGTCCCTGCTGGTGACCACGGAGGTCAGTGGATGTGCAAAGCAGGCAGACCAATGGAGCCATCAGCATGAGGGCTCACCGTCAGAGCCTCCCATGGGACCAGCAAACCTCAGATCCTCTTTAACACCTGCAGCACTACTTCTGACAACTCCATGTGACTACTGTGGCTCTCTGAGCCAACGCTGCAGTCTGAACTTCTCCAGAGCCCAGACTGGAGTGGATGACATACTGTATTTTAGTTGAAATCCATGAGATTGATGTCCTTCCCGCGATTCAATCCTGGGTCGAAATTTCTAAATGGTGCATTTATATAGCATCTTTATCCAAGGCGTTTATAGAAATTGTGCATTACATTCACCCATTCACACACACATTCATACACCGATGCCAAAGGAAACCATGCAAGGCACCAACCTGCTCACCGGGAGAAACTAGGGGTTCAGAGTCTTGCTCAAGGACTCTTCGACACTAACTCGGGAACGAACTGGGAACCCTTCAGGAACCCTCCGTGTTCTAATGACGGTTTCTCTCCAGCGAGGTACTGTGAGATAGGGCATTCACCAAATATTCGAATATTCGAATATCAAAAGTCACTATTCAACGTTTTTTTTTTTTTTTATATATATATAGTTTATAGGCCTAATGCTTGGCTAGATTGGAAGTCATAAGTTGTCAATACCCCTGGTGGATGAATTTGTTAATGTTCTATACCTGGGGTTCTCAAACCTTTTTAGGCCCTGACCCCCAAAATAAACATATTTGAACTGGGGGCCCCCACCCTGACAAGCACTTGTAGGTATTACATTTAATGTGACTCGGTTCCGCAGATAATTATTGTGAAAATAGCAGATCTACATGCTCACAACGCCTCGCAGCGCGAGGCGTTGTGAGCATGTAGATCGGCTATTTTCACAATGTTCGCCTCTTGCTTACTTAACCCTTAAGTTCTGTTCAGATTCACTACACCTTCGTTCTGTTCGGGTCATTTTGACCCGGTGGATATTTGGTTTAAAAACAACAACACTAATATAAATTTTAACTTAACAAATCATCATGATACATTGACTTTGACTCAATACCAAACAATTCATATGATATATTTGGTAAATGTTTGCATTTCTGCTTTGCTAAATCACATTAAACACTGAAAGAGCTAGGCATTTTTACTGATTTAGCTGAAATCCATGTAAAAAAAACTACTTCATTTAATACTGGGCAATATTGCTCATGCTTATAGGAAGGGGGGGAGGGTTCGGAATGGGGCTTCGGAAGGGGGGTGTTAGAAGTGGGGGTGACTGTGTGTCTGTGTTTTGGCATAATACTGTGTATTTCTGTGCTTCCGGGTCAAAATGACCCGAACAGCACTTAAGGTTCAAAAAATATGAGGGGGGTGTAGCATGGGTGTAGTGCAAAAATATTTTTTTTACATGTTCATCTCAGAAGAATCTTTAAGGCCAGTGAGTTTCAGGTGGAAACATTTTTAACGTCTACCTTTTTTTTCCAAATGAAAATGTAAAACGGGTCAAAATGACCCGAACAGCACTTAAGGGTTAATATGTGACAGTTTGGCCAGTCCTGTCGAATATTCGACTATTCGAATACTTTGAGGTCGAATAACTCGAATACTAAAAATCACTATTCGTGAATGCCCTACTGTGAGACAGTGGTTCCCAAACTTTTCAGGTCACCACCTCTTGACCTCTAACCACTGCACATGTACTAGTATTGTAAAAAAAAAAAAAAGAAAAGATTCTGCATTGCAGCTTTAATGCACTGTACTAAACAAAAAAGAAACCTCCAAATCATTGGAGGTGTCTGGCTGCAGAAGTTGACATTTATCCCTCAAACAGGCTTAATCTATGCTCCGGAAGGACGTCCTACACGAGACAAGTAAAGGATACCGACTACCTCTGATGAAAACCACAGGCTCAAGGCTATGCGGTGGACTCCCCGGTCTGGCCGTCGATGACTCTAAGCAGCCCTGGGAATTAGGGGAAAGAAAATCATTCCAAACCGACAGGAATCAATAGCAATAATGGCAGCGCTCTTGTTTGGCAGTGACCTAAAGCAGACAAATGAAAAACACAGAGGGAAGGCTTCCAACAAGTCGGAGGCGTTGCGTGGGCTGGCTGGAGGTGGGGGGGCTGAAGGACGGGCAGTAAATCCTTCCCGATCAGTTTGACGAGCGGATGTTTATGAGTTGATTTATGACTCCTGTCTCCCCCCACCCCCTCCCCCCCTCCTCTTCTTTTTGAGTTTTTATTAGAATGGTGATAAATAATGCATTTTAAAAATGAGACAGTGTCCCTTTTGTCTTGATTGACATTTTAACCCGTTGCGCCGCTGTGACTACAGAGCTATACGAGAATGCCTTGAATACAATCTATCCGTGAGAGACCATAGCTATAGCCTAATCAGGGACAGGGTCATTAACATAGACTTTGCACTGGCAGTCAGTGAGCAAATATTTGATTTATTGTTTGTTTAAATAGATTTTCCTTTATAACAGCTGACAAAGACCAGGAGCCTCAGCACACGCACTCACGCACGCACGCACGGACGCGCACACACACACACACACACACACACACACACACACACACACCATGTTAACTAATACACACAGTTTAACCATTTACAGTACTTATGTCCACACCCAAGGAAAGCATACAGGGGACGTATACAGTATACAGTATTACAGTAGGTGCAGTAAAGGTTAATTCACAAACTCATGGATGTATCCTCATGATACAACACGCAAGGCATGTCACTCGCCACTCCATGGGCACACAAGTAGCGCCCATGGAGGGCACGCACGCACGCGGCACGCACGCACGTCGCAAACGCGCTCACACACACATACACGCGCAGAGATTTTCAGCTTTAAGTGAGACCGTACAATCTGACACACTTAATCAAGGACATATCTTTTAATGGCAAAACCCAGAGGGACGGCACATGGACCTTTCCTAATTTATCTCGCTCCTTCATCGGCAACATGTGGCACACAGTGGCAGTGATGGTGAGCCTGGATAGATCTGGATAAATGGGGATAGAGGTGGGGAGAGTGAAGAAAAAGAAGTCATGTAAAGTAACAAAGTAAATTTAATCAAGTACTGTACTATATAAGATTTTGAGGTATTTCTTTACTTTACTGGAGTATTTCCAATTTTCTGTACTTTTACTTCTACTCCACTACATCTAAGAGGCAAATATTATGCTTTTACTCCACCACAATTATTTGAAAACTTAAGTTAATTTGTAGATTTTGACTATTATTACAAAAACGTACTTCAGCCCTACATACATTTTGGGCGTTTGAAAATACATTAACCGACACACTAACCAACAAGCTCACAACGCGTCGCATACTATTTTCAAAAGATGTTTATACATTTTATACATATGAAAACTTGTGAAATGGGGCATTCTGCATAATGAGTACTTTCTACTTTTAGTAAACTACAATTTGATGCCAATACTTTTGTACTTTTACTCAAGTAAAGTTTGAATCCCGGTCTTTCACCTGTAACGGAGTATTTCTACAATGCAGTATTGTTGCTTTTGCTTAAGTAAAAGACGCAAGTACTTTTTCCACCTGCAGACAAAAAGAGAGACGACGAAATAGAGAGTTTGAGAAAAAAGGAAAGGGTAGCAAAGAACTAAAGTAAAGTAAACATATGGAGAGGGATACAGTACACAGATATGAGACGCGAGGTGGGGGGGACTGGTGAGCAGGCCCCAGTAGAGCTCCCTGAATCCCCTACAGAACGAGAGAGCAATTAGTCACTGCTTGTTAATGACTCCCAACGAGCCCCACGCGGCGTGGCCCAGCTGCTGCCACTGATCCTGTCTTTATTTGATTTAATATCCTGATGCTGAGAGGAGCACGAAGCCAGGAGGGAGCTACCAGCGACAGTAATGGTCGCTGATGTTTAAATTTAATTCAGAGAGTTACCAATGGATGAACGAACACTCGGTTGTTACTTTGTAGAATAGTGGAAGGAATTAGTGGAAGGACATTAAATATAATGGTCGATTTTTCTTTGTATTTATTTACTTGATTTTACACTGACATTTTCAAAGGTTTTCATTTTTAAACTGCTGTATTTGTATAGTTGGGTTATTATATAAATGTCTCAAGTTAGTAACTAAGTTGCTCTCAAACACTACAGTATACGTGTCTCAAGCTAGTAACTAAGGAGCTTTCAAACACTACAGTATAAGTGAACATGGACCATTCAGTAGGGCTGATGTCTGTGGCAAAAACCTGTGAAAATACGTTTTTTATTCAGATTTCTCATCAGAATGATGAAATATGAAGTAAACAAAAAAGATAATTAGATCAAATTAAACTGAAGCAAGGCTTAGGAAACATGTACGTGGCCAATAAGGACACAATTCGATGCAAATTAGTCCAAATGACTTGAAATCTATTTACAGGAAGTTCAGGAATTGTAGTTGGTCTGCAATAGTGTTCATGACTTCCCTTTTTATTTCAGCTTGTGTCCCACGGTGCCTTTATAATATCCTCACACGTTTTTGAGATTCTTAGAGCTACACTCCTTCTTTCTTTTTATTGTCCTTAAGATATTCTTCTGTCCTGTCCCAGGTCTCAAGGGTCCTTCCCAAGGCCTTTGCCTCTGTCCTCCTCTCTCTCACAACAGCCATGCAGGCTGTTGTGAGTACAGAGCAGGCAATAGGACACTTGAGTAGCTTTGGTAGTGGAGTTCCAGGCCAGTGCTCTCAGGTGATCTCCCCGTCTGCTGGATCTATTTACCAGGCAGGGCAGCTGGTATGGGGTTGGACTGAGCCCTCTTAAAAAGCTCACATCAAGCTATTGGTTACAGGTTTCACAGTCTAGGAAGTTGTGGGGGGGGGGGGGGGAGGGATGGAGTTTGAGCCAAAGTTGTGCATGCATGCGTGCAGGGGTGTCACAAGGGGTAGGAAAGTGGGACTGAGTTACCAGGGCCCAAGGTGGAGGGGCCCTAGTAACTTTAGCTATTGAAAAATAGCAGATATACAAGCCACCGAGTGCCGCGCTGCGAGCTTGGAGATCTGCTATTTTTGTCGCAAATCTTTGAATATGTATTTTTTAAGTGAGCATTTGTAACTCAAATTTTGCTTCTGGGGGGTCCCTGGAACTAAATATTTTGAGATGGGGGGGGGTCCTTCACATGAAAAAGTTTGAGCATCACTGACATGGAAACATAGGTTTCTTGGCACACATTTTCACGATTTTTCAAAAATAGCAGATCTACAAGCTCGCAGCACGGCACTCGGTGCCGCGCTGTGAGCTTGTATATCTGCTATTTTTCAATAGTTAACATTCATGGGGGGCCCGCAGTGAATCCTTGTACCCAGGGCCCAGAATTTGGTGTGACGCCCCAGCGTGCGTGTGTGCATGTGAGAGCAAGAGTGAGGTGTAGACCCCCTGCCTGGAGTTCAGAGAGAGGTCCCCAACAGCTGTGGTTCCCAGGGGAGCTTCAGAGGGGTGTGTGGGTATTTGGGGGTGAGGGGTCATTATGGCACCGCCACCTGGTCACAGAACTAGGGATGGGACGATATGAAAATGTCATATCACGATTATTGTGACAAAAGAAATTGCGATTTACAGTGTTATCGCGATAATCAAAATCCATTGTCCTTGGGCGGAACGTTTGCCAAAAAATTGCCGATCTATAAGCTCAAAAAGTGTCGCGTTGCGCCGCGTTTTGAGCTTGTAGATCGGCTATTTTTTGGCAAAGACATTTGATAGAGAGTGAAAAAAAAGTACCTTTTACCTTCTAAAGGGTTTAAGTGGTACCGGATATGCAGCTCAGCAAATAAAGGGTGAATTATTGAACCCAATGCGTGACGGAGGACGATATCACGATGAATGAAATCTCAACGGTACAATTTTTATCACGATATACAATAATATCGCTTATCGTCCCATCCCTACACTGTACAGAACCTTGATCACTGTGCGATGCTGGGCAGCCTACACGTCCCGCTCATATCCCCCCCATAGCGGTCTCATCACAATACTTACACAATACTACCAAGTCCCTTGTCCGTGATCTCTCTCAAGACATAAAACAGTCATCCTCGAGAGTCTCGTTTTGAAGCTGTGTTCCAAGAGGTCTCTTACATGGATTTGTAGTGTGTGTGGCTATTACTGCAACTCTGTGACCTAATGTTTCAATGCTGCAGGAGCGTAATGGGGTGAGATGAAATGGAACGTGCATCAGAGGGAACGTAGGAATGCATAGTTTTGTATCTCTCTCCTTTCATTCGATCCTGAGTGCACTCGCGCTGAGAAAACCTTGGGGAAAAAAGTCACATAGAAACCAGATTGCGCAAAAGCATTTTTAATGTAATGAATCATACACTCCATGCCTTCTTTGAGATCTAAAGCCAAACTACTCATGGACTTGACATGTTTTAGTGAAGGGATTTGCTCTGGCATTTATCAAATTGATGAAACCGGGTTAAAAAGTTAAGGCTGAAATTGATATACAGCGTTCCCTCAAACGTGCATAGGAGCGAGATGCAATCTGGCAGGACTCAAGGTTCCAGTCACCTTTAGCAGAAACAGACTTTCAATGAGCCGCAGTACAAGCAGGCCTGGAACACCGGCTAAGCAGCTTTGATTGGTATCTTAGAACGGATGTTGTCTTTGGCCTATCGAACCACTAAATGTTTCATTCTTTACAACTACTTAACAACATGAACCCTGTTATCCCGATTCTGGGCTTGTCACACCAGGCGAACGTTCGGCAAAGGCTCTAAACTTCATTTAACCTTCAGGTTAGTCACATCAAGGCAATCTGACTTGTATCACATCATCAAATTCCATATGAAGCATGCTATACAATAAAGCATTTTAACACCATGGACCTTAGCGCACCATTATATCATAATGGGTGAACATTTGGCAAAAATAGCTGATGTACAGATGTGCCATTTAAAAACTTCACGTGTCCTTCCATTGGCAAGACAGTAGACTTTCAGAGGATGTGCAGAAAATGTTAATTGTAGATCAGCTATTTTTGCTAGTTTCTGCAAAAATAAGCTCTGTTCTCCATACAAATTAGAAAAGCAAAGCAGGGAAAGAAACCGGTGGAAAAAATGCATTTGCTGGAAAAAAAATCAGGAAAAGAACAGTAAACACCAAAGAGTTGAAACGGCACATTGTACAAGCTCACAGTGTGTTATCGACAATGGGCTTGTAGATCACTGTTTTTGGCAAAGTGATTTGGTGTAGAGGGAAAATGGAGTTGATCAAGTATAGATCACTGGGGGACCCCGGCCAATGAAGTAGCCTATGGGGCTGTTAAGTCTGACATCATTTTGTAGGCAGAGGAGAACTTTTGGGGCCAAAAGGTCCCAGCGCCCATGAATCTTTTTACTATTTTTACTATTTACTAATTTTTCTTTTCTTTGTTGTTGAAAGGAAAGTGGTAGAATTATACTTTAGTCGTTATTTTTGTCTCGGATCTGTTGAAATAGCGAGGGACAGATATTGATAATAAATCTGCTTGGAGGTCTGACTACAAAATGATGTCACGGCTTAAAAGCCCCATAGGGTTTAAGTGGTTAATCATTAAAGCTGCACTAACTTTCCTCTTCTGCCCCAGATTTGAACCAGGTTTTCCTGCGCAAGTGCTCTAATAGAGCCTGCCTGCTTGCTCAGGGGATAAATTGAATCTTGACCTTCAGTGTCGGATCCTTTGTCTAGTTGACCTTTGACACAATCTAATTAAACGTTTCAATAGAAGAGCAGGGAGACAAAATGCAACCACCCCAATTGTATAAATTACACACAGATTGGACAAAATTACCTTTTTATTAATAAAAAGTTACATAGTGCTGCTTTTAGAGTAAACTTAATGTTTGTTGGCTATTTTAATAGATGCTTTGTATGATAAGCTATTTTTGTAGAAGCATGTTATTGAAATAGATGCTACATTCTTACCTGTTACCCTAGTTCATTTGTAGAATATCCTGTTTCATGAACAAGGCTAAAGGGGGATACACACCGACTGCGGAAGGCCCACGTCAAAACAGCTGCACGCGTTATTTTCAATGAACATACCCACACCGGCAGCGTCAGGCGGGCGCAGGCGCGTGGTCACGCCTCGTTCGCCGCTCCGATACGCCACTGTTCTATTTTTCGGCATTGCCGTGCAGTGAAGAATTCGCGCAGCACTTCCGGAGCCGGTCTGTGTTCCCCTTAAGAGTCTGAAAACCCCACTGGCTACACTGTGGCAATGTTTGGCCTGAGGGTGGCGCTACCAGAAAGATTAATACCGTCAGTCAAATGATTAAGGTTCATCCTTCAGGGACCATGAATCCGTACAGCTAGCTTAATTCTACCCATTTGATTTTGAGATATCTTAAAATGGACATTTTAAGGACACCTGTAGCGTGACCGTACAGTGTGGGACAGTCCTGAACTCTGACTTTCTTTTTTGTATGTTGATAAAGACATGTCCATGCTTATAAAATAACAATTATATTTATGCTGCATTATATAACCTGGACACATGATTCCTCCATTTTAATTATGTATGATTGGCAACAGAGTCTTATGCACACCTGATTAAAGCTTAGCGATGGGTGCGTAGGCAGGGGTCAACGTCATTTCAAACATTCACAAAATGTACATAGGACCCGCACACCATCTTCAACTTGCCAAAAAACTATTTTTATGTATTAGGAATGCAACGCTTCGGTCAAAGACCTTCTTCAGGCATCTGCCGAAGGTCTTTGAAGATGGTGTGCAGTTCCTATGTAAATGTTTTGCATGTTTGAAATTACCTATGTATGATTACATTATTTCTGTCATGCAGTATACCATAAAACATCCACGAGTTGTCCTGCATTTGTATGATTTGTAAAAGGAAAGGTCATGGGGTCAAATCCAAAATCAGTAGAGTTGATCCACCAGAGTGCAATCCAGCCAGTAGTTTCTGAGATATTACTGTTGAGCTACCAGAGTGATAGACAATCCAATGGACAGAGAGACATCCTTTAGAAACCCCTGCTGTGTGCAGAGCTAAAAATATCTGCTCCACGGAGAGTTTGAGGGGGAAGCATGTAACATCTTGAAACTTAAAAAGGGTCCTTTACAATCTCTCCCAGACAGGGTTTCTTTCTTTATTCTCTCTCAAACAGCTGGAAAGTTAAGTTAAAATGTCTCGGTTCAGATCGTCTTCACATAGTTGATCCAATTCCTGCATAAACCTGTGCAAAAGTAAGACCTGCCTCAAGTTACAGCTCCCTGTGGTATACAAACAGTCATTCCAAAATGACATATAAATCCCCCGTAAAGGAAAAAGACAAAAGACAAAATATTTGCTGGCAGGAAAGTGAGGCTTTTACTTGAATGGTTGTTTTACAGACAACGTTATAGTACAGTATATTGATAGCAACGAGAAATATCGTCGCTGTCAGGCAGAAACCTCGTATCTTAAATTTTCACATTTGTATGTTGTTGTTTTTTTTTTCGCAAAGTAAAGCCCTGCTTCATCATCATACAAGACTGTCACTCAAAACTAGTGAAAATAGCAGATCCACAAGCACACAACGTCTCGCATCGCGAGGCGTTGTGTGCTTGTAGATCGGCTATTTTCACTATTTTAAATCAAGTTTGGTGTATTTTTTACTTTACTGGAGTTTTCCCCAATTTTCAGTACTTTTACTTATTTTATTTTATTTTATTTTATTTTTTAAATAATAACAAAAAAGGAAGGTTTTGGACATACAAGGTTTCCACCCAACATCGACGATATATATAAAATTGTTAATTATTGACATATACTGTAACAGAAAACATTTGGAGGGAAATGTGGTTATATCCTGACGTTTAGGAAGCCTTTTTCTCTCCAATTACATTTCCTGCTCTTTGATGGGCGAATTATCTGGTGGTTCAGATCCTCTTCTAGATAAACTCCAAATGTCAGTACATGTGTATTTGACTTCTCAATCACCCTGCCTATTCTTGTCTCCCCCTAGTTAGAATGTTCCAGCAACCCGACACTGTATAAATATTTGTCCGACATAACTGCAGCCCCATTCAGCCCGGGATCCGGGCGGCTGGATACCCTAGCACACAGTGGGCCCCTTCATGGCGAGCCAGGTAACTCTACACCTGCCTCTCTACCGCTCATTATTGATGGTCGCGTAAGTGTTACCGTTACAAAGCAATTACTCTGCCATTAATGTTAGATGAGCTGCACTACAAGCACACCTCGATGCTTATCAGCTTTCCTCTGTTGCTTCGGCCTCTTTACTTTCACTCAGTGGTGGTGTATGGTAACTGAGTACGTTTACTCAAGTACTTGTACTTAAAGGAGTAGTTCTCCCCCAAAATGACGTGTTCTCTGTCGATTACTCACCCTGTGTCCGTCAGAATATCCCTCGTTCATTCTAGACGTTCTGGTTGTACTTCGTGCAAAGACGCCTGAACCATATTTTTTGGTCGTATTCCTAAGCCAATAATTTGATGACCAGCAGTGGTTCCCTATGGACACACAAAGAGCCTGCTTTGTTCCCTAAAGAGTCTCTTCAAATTATTGGCCTAGGAATGAGACAAAAACTAAAAAATATCCATGATTTAAAAAAGAAAAGAGTCATTTTGGGGGTGTCCCTTAGGGTTTTTTTGGCTTGTATTTATAGGTTACAGTAGAGACAGACTGGAAATAGGGAGAGACAAGCAGCTAGGATCGTCGGGAACGGGAGTCAAACCCATAGGCGATTTTAAGGGTTTGATTTTAAGGGTTCACCCCCCTGGCCGCCAGGGGGGTGAACAACCTCATAAAGTCATTGCAAGCTACCACAAGCAACGAATTTCCACGGGGCAAAAAAGTGTCTGTTATTTAGCTCTGGTGGCGAATTTGGTGGTGAACTGCTCCTAAAGCCTCTCTCTTAAGTGTATTTTACACACAAGTTGTTGCAAAAATAAGTAAATAAATCATATAGACATATGCTCATGCTGTCTAGAAAAGTACAGTTTATATTGTGTTACAATTAGGTAAAAAATAAACCTTAGAAACCCATTAAACAACAGAATAAACCGTACAAAATCCGAAAATGTTCGCACCCGCGCATGAGGAACCCAGTCTTGCACCCCTGCTAGAAGAGGCTAGAATCGCCTATGAAACCTGTGCTGCGTTGCCAGGCTAGACTTCAGCCTAGGCGTCTGGACCGCTACAAGTTTGGTGTATTTTTTACTTTACTGGAGTTTTTCCGAATTTCCAGTACTTTTACTTCTACTCCACTACATCTCAGAGGCAAATGTTATATTTTTATTCCATTACAATTATTTGACAACTTTAGTTACTAGTTACTTTATAGACTTTTGTTACAAATGATTAACCACTTCAGCTCTGTATACATTTCGTCCATTTGAAAATAGCCGATCTACAAGCTCATTTTCAAAAGATTTTTATACATTTGAAAACGTAATGAGTAGCCTACTTTATAGTTTTGTTACCTTAAATACTTTTGATACCAATACCTTTGTACTTTTACTAAATAGAATGTTTTTGTCCAGACTTTTACTTGTAACAGAGTATTTCTACGTTGCAGTATTGACACTTTTACTTAAGTAATACATCAGAGTACTTTTTACGCCACTGCTTTCCCTACACAGTAAGCGTTACTACAGAGAGATACTCCCAGAGTGTACGAATGTAAGTTAACATTTGTACACTCTTGGGAGTTACAAAGCAGATACGTTAACGTAGGATTTCACAGCACTAAACCCGCCTTTTCTTCTACCTTATCTTTGGCTTCCCTTTTTAATAAGTGGGAGGTGAGAATGACAGCTGGCAGTCATGGGCCCGTGTCAGGGGAAATTTCTTGTCAGTTCAAGAGGTAAAAAAGGCAAGAGGTGAGGGATGTGTCCCCTCCGTGACTCTGGGAAATCTGGTGACCCGGTAAAGTGATATCACACCACTAAAGGGGAGAGGCTGGGGGGAGGGAAGGAGGGAGGGAGGGAGGGAGGGAGAGAGAGACGGACAGAGAGAGAGAGAGAGAGAGGAGGAGAGAGAGAGGGGGAGGTGAAGGAACCGAAAGATTTGAGTTCCCACCTCCTCCACATGTGGTTTTTACCAGCACACACAGAAACATTGCTTCTGCAGGTCACTGTTAAGGTGGTCAATCAAGCCTGCAACCACACACATGCGCGCCTGCGCGCGCACACACGCGCCCGCGCACACACACACACACACACACACACGTCAATAACTCAGAGTGAGCGTGTAGGTGTTTGTGATGTGACAGGTGGTTTCTTTGTGTGCAGAGGAAGGGGGGGGGGGGGGGGGGGTTGTTGGTAAATGACAGATGAGGCACGGACCAGTTCACTGCTCAGGCCGTCACCTCTCACAGCTCAGTAGACGAGCGTCTACCGAGAGCCCTGAGCACAAAACTGACATTTAATTTAAAAAAAGGCTGTGATGAAACTGCTTGGAACAGAGGCTGAGTGGGAAAGTGGAGATGGTGAATTGTACTCTTACCTACAATTAATATGCATTTTTTGAGTGGTGTCTCAGTGCTCCAATGCTTGACTGAGTGTGTGGGTATGTTTGTCCCTATATGTTTGTCCCTATGTTTGCAGCATGGCGTGCAATACCACTGGGTGACGTAATTCAAGTGGCGCTGTTGAGCAGCATAAAGGGCCATTCACACTGAGCACTATACGTAACTAAAACAAGTGGCCACAAAAGGCACCGCTCACTTAACATTGTGTGTTATTTTCTTTTTTCTTTTTTAACACAAGAAACGGATAGTTAAATTGCTAATTATTATGCATGAGTATACACAGGGGCGTCAATTGGGTATGGCAGGGGTATCCAGGGGGGAAAATAAAAGTTACTTTTAAATATAAATCCATGAATGTCTCTTTGTCTATCTGTGCTGGTTATTATGTTGTTAAATTACAGTAAAATAACTACAAATGCAACATTTAACAAAATGGTCACTTTAACAAGGTATTATAATTATATTCTCCCCAGCTTGACAAAATGCTACACAGGTGCAATGCACTATTGTTAATTGTGGCACGTTTACTAACATGCCAAGTTTAGCTGCACTTGAACAACCGAAAAAATTAAAATGAAATAAAATGTACTTCTTAAAAAAAAGGTATCATGCCTGTTGCTAAGGTATGGCAACATGACTGGTGTCTGACACTGGTGTCTGACACCAGTCATGTTGCCATACCTTAGCTTTTTCTGAACTGACGCCACTGTGTATACAGTACTCAAAGTAGGGTCCAGGGACACCCCAGGGGTCCTTGAGGGTGTTCCAGGGGGGCCCCCAGCCAAATGAGTTGATACCCCACTTGAACCCCATGCATATATTCTGGGGGGGAACGTTCGCCAAGATCTACAAACTCTACAAGAGAGACTTGTTTGGCCAAGATATTTTGCGTAAACGGAGAAAAGGCAGTCCAAGTACATTTGTAACTCATGTCTGTTTTACTAAGAACAGACGGGTTCATGTGGTTAACCACTTTAACCCTCCACTATTCCACAATAGCTCATCTACACAGGCTCACAACACTGCTGCATGTGTGAGCCGCCATGCGCCGGCGAGCGTGCGGTGGCAAGGACCGAGATCTGTGGCGTCCGCCTGCTTGGAGCAGGTCAGCTGGCCAGTGGTGGGAAAAGTACTACATTTTTTCACTTAAGTACAAGTAAAAGTCTGGAATTCAAAATGTAGCCTACTTAGAACGGGTACACATTATTGTGTATCCTTATTTTATGCTTTAACTATTGAAAAATAGCAGCTATACAAGCTCACAGCGCGGCACCAAGTGCCGCGCTGCGAGCTTGTAGATCTGCTATTTTTGAAAAATCGTGAAAATTAGAATTTTGACCGGATTCTATAAGTGTCTTTTGAATCCCTCTAAGGTTTTTTGAAAAACCTATATGTTTCTATGTCAGCAATCTGGCAAGCCATCGTCAAAGAAAAGGTCTGTTCTTGAGAGACTACTATGTCAGTGGTTTTCATGTCAAGGACCCCCAAAATGATATGTATTTGGCCACGGACCCCCATCTCAAAATATTTAGTTCCAGGGACCACCCAGAGGCAAAATTTGAGTTACAAACGTTCGCTTTAAAAATACATATATTCAAAGATTTGCACATATTTTTACAACTTTTCAAGAATAGCAGATCTACAAGCTCGGTGCCGCGCTGTGAGCTTGTATATCTGCTATTTTTTTAATAGTTAAAGCATCCAATCATTTTAGGCCTAAATGGGTTAAGTAGAAAGTACTCATTGTGCAGAATGTCCCATTTAACAAGTTTTCAAATGAAAATAGCTGATCTACTAGCTCACAATGCATTGCATGGCAACACATTGTGAGCAATCAAAGTAACTAGTAATTTAGTAATTTAGTAGTAATTTTTCAAATAATTGTAACAGAGTAAAAGTACAATATTTGCCTCTGAGATGTATTTGGGTAGAAGTAAAAGTACTGAAAATTGGAAATACTCCAGTAAAGTAAAAATACATTGTACTTAAAGGTTCTACACCATGCATTTAAAAATAATTTATATAACATTGCTTGTGTCCCAAAAACGTTTTTCAAAAGGTTTGAGGCTAAATTACCACTCCTGAATACAGAGCCCCTGTCATTTTCTGCCTGGCTTTCAGAGCATTTTCAGCTGCAGTACCACCTTGTCCTGAATGGGAGGACTGACAGTTTTTGGCCCCACACTCCTCCCCACCTTCATGGTGTAGTCCCTTTAATTACAGTACTTGAGTATGTAGGCTACTTAATTACTTTACACCACCGCAACTGGCAGACTGTACCCGCACACGGATAGACGCCTCCAAAATCACACAAACAAATTATTATTTCATGTTATTATGCTTGACTGTAACCACATGAAACCTATAGCGTCCCTATTCTAGGACCCATAATAGGTGAACAATCGCCAAACTATCTTCGCTATATATCATCACAATTACGTATATAGGGCGGCTTAAGTAAACAACATCAGAAACTACAGGAAAAAACACATCCAGGTTAATGTAATACTTTTGGGGGTAGTTAATTCATCCTGGCGTCCTTGACACTGAACTCCTAACTGCTCTCAATGAGCAGCCTTGCATGGTTTCCACCACTGTGTGTGTGTGTGTGTGTGTGTGTGTGTGTGTGTGTGTGTGTGTGTGTGTGTGTGTGTGTGTGTGTGTGTGTGTGTGTGTGTGTGTGTGTGTGTGTGTGTGTGTGTGTGTGTGTGTGTGTGTGTGTGTGTGTGTGTGTGTGTGTGTGTGTGCGTGCGTGCGTGCGTGCGTGCGTGCGTGCGTGCGCGCGCGCACGTGCGAAAAAAGGTGAATGTAGCACATCGTCAAGCACTTAAGATAAAGGTGCTATACAGTATTTACCATGCATGTAACATTTTATGTACTTAAGTGCATATATATAGCATGTGTGCTTGCTGCATGATTGTATGTAGCATAATTGATACAACAGAGCTATTTAGCTCAAACGCAGTGAGCTTCAAGCAGACAAGTGTTTCTACAATTTTCTGGGATGGCGTCTGATGTTTTGTACATGTTTTATTTGTGTTGGCTACTGAATCTCTTGACTAAGCCCATATTTCTCCTACTTCTACTGTAGCTCTCTCTCTCACACACATGCACACGCGTGCAGCACAGACACACACACCTATTTTCTCTGTAGGTGGTGGCACCAAAGCCATACATCAGCGGTATTACAGAGGTGCATGTCCTTAAGCATATGATAAAAGAGGAAGCAGGCATTTCCTTTCTCAAGAACAATGTTTCCGTTGCATGTCCTGTCTGATTAGTGAGAGGAGAGCGGCTTCCCATGAACCGAGATGCGCTGGCAGGCTATCCTTCCCTCAGTGGCGTCAGTTCAGAAAAAGCTAAGGTATGGCAACATGACTGGCGCGCGTGCAAGACACCAGTCATGTTGCCGTACCTTAGCAACAGGCATGATACATTTATTTTAAGAAGTACATTTTTCCCCCCCCGTTTCTACGGTTTCTTGGGCTGGATATGGCAGCCTGGAACGGTTGTTCAAGTGCAGCTAAACTCGGCATGTTAGTAAAGTGCCACAATTAACAATAATGCATTGCACTTGTGCAGCTGACCTGCGGAACCTGGGAATATACCATTCTGTCAAGATGGGGAGAATGCAAGTGTGGAGAATATACCTTGTTAAAGTGACCATTTTGTAAAATGTAGCATTTGTAGTTATTTTACTGTAATTTAAGAACATAATAACCAGCACAGATAGACAAAGAGACATTCATGGATTTATATTTAAAAGTAACTTTTGTTTTCCCCCCTGGACCATGGCAGCTGCACACCCCTGCCATACCCAATTGACGGCCCTGCCTTCCCTTAGCATTTTGAGTAAAAAGGCCAACCGTTTTCCCCCAGCTCGGTGGAGAGCACATTCACAACATGCTGTAGAGATGTGTATGACATGGAACCTGCCTCTATAATTCATATAACTCATAACGCTTTAGCATTCATATGCTAACATGAAACTGTCACTAGAGAGAGCCCAGTTTCTTGATTCAGCAAACGTGGCTCCTTGGCAGTCTCCTTTCAGTTTGGCAATTTACTCTGCTGACATCTAAGATCTCTGTGACAAGTAATGCCTAATTTATGCTCCATCATATGACGGTGCTGCGCACTGGAAATGGCTGATCTACAAGCACAGTATTTGGTGCATCCCTAATACATTGTGGGCTTGTAGGTCCGCAGTGGCTTGCTGCTTCTTATAAAAAAAAAGATTATAGAGCTCACTAAAGCTGCAAAAAAGGAATACAGGCTGTGATACAGCAGCAATACATCAACACCATCATCACAGCCAATTTTCTTAACACTGTGCAACCAAATCAGTTATTTCCTAGAAAAATTAGTTTGGTAAAGTTTCTCTCTGTCAGCAACTGAAGAAAAGTTCACGATAAAGAATAATAACAGTATCTACAGGATACAGGACAAGGTGGATCAAGGTTGAAGTCAATTAAATCGCAATAAAATGCAAAATACAAATAATTCTATGTCAGTACGAGGCCAGCGAAAGTAATTCAGGCAATTCCATGCCAACATAACGTTGCCAATTAGCGTTGTCCCCCCCAAAAAAGCTTGCTCATTCCCTTGCTCAACCACAGATGGGTGTTGAGATGGAGCGGTGTAGCTGTGAAGAGACAGGGAGACAGGGAGCTCCCCTCGCTCCCCTCGGCCTGTCTCTCTGGGGGCTGCTGAGAACAAGATGCATTATCAGGGGTGTCGCACCAAATTCTGGACCCTGGGTACAAGGATTCACTCACATGTTGTGCTTTAAGTATTGAAAAATAGCAGATATACAAGCTCACAGCACGGCACCGAGAGCCACGCTGCGAGCTTGTAGATCTGCTATTTTTTTTAAATCTTGAAAATTTGTGCAAGTCTGTGAATATTTAAAATCCTTGTAAAGGTTTTTAAAAAAACCTATGTGTCTATGTCAGCGGTGCTCAAACCTTTTCATGTGAAGGACCTGTATGTATTTGGCCACGGACCCTCAAAATATTTAGTTCCAGGGACCCCCCAGAAGCAAAATTTGAGTTACAAATGTTCGCTTAAAAAATACATATATTCAAAGATTTGCACACATTTTCACGACTTTTTAAAAGTAGCAGATCTACAAGCTTGCAGTGTGGCACGAGTGCCACGCTGTGAAATGGTAGATCTGCTATTTTTGATAGCTAAAGTATAAAATAATTAAGGCCCCCTCCACCTTGGGCCCTAGTAACTAAGTCCCATTTTCTCCCACCATGTGACGCCCCTGTGCATTATGCGAGTGGCAAAGGGAGAGTTGGGGGGAGAGAGTGGCTGTAGCTGAAGTTTATGGAGATTTATGGCTCTTCCCCAGGCCTTAATTACCTCCTCCTCTGCGGGCAGTCCTATAGCGAAGCCCCACAGTGAGCGGCGAGCGGCACCAGGGCCTGTGATAATAGCTCCTGCAGGTGGGCCCTGCCGAAGCAATGTTTACCAAGACTTGTTATGGAGACAAATGGTGTCACAACGCACTCCGACAAAAAAAAAAAAAAAACAGACAACAAACAAAGACGAGGAGGAAGAGAAAAGCAGGGGGAAGCCAACAGCTGGCCTCTGAAAGGGCCCGGGACTTCAACTTGGCCTTCAGACTGCAGGGAAGAGTTATAGTTAGCCTCGGTTTTACTGGTAGGCAATTAAGTATCCATTATTGTTGCGGGCCCGGCTACAATAAAACGGTGACAGAACGAGACATTTGAACTTGATCTCCAGACATTTATTCACAGTTTTGTGACATGTTACGGCGCGAGGGTGCGTGCATGTGAGCAGCCGTCTCTTTGAGCTGAAGCAGGGTCTTTCTTCGCTGTCTTTTAGGTGATTCGTTTTCTTCTTGCATCACACCACACGCTAGGCTAGGGCATTCACGAATAGTGATTTTTAGTATTCGAATTATTCTAGCTCAAAGTATTCGAATAGTCGAATATTCGATAGGGCTGGCCAAACTGTTAAATATTAAGTAAGCAAGAGGCGAACATTGTGAAAATAGCCGATCTACATGCTCACAACGCCTCGGGTTGCGAGGCGTTGTGAGCATGTAGATCTGCTATTTTCACAATATTTATCTGTGGAACCGAGAATTCCTACAATTCCACGTGCTTGTCAGGGTGGGGGTCCCGGCGGTCCCCAGTTCAAATATGTTTATTTTGGGGGTCACGGCCCCTGGTATAGAGCATTAAGAAATTCATCCACCAGGGGCATTGACAACTCATTCTTCCTATCTAGCCAATTTTATAAACTATATATTTTTTAAAGAGAAAACAATAAAATAGTATAAGCGAATATTCGACTTTGGTGAACACCGTTGAATAGTGACTTTGATATTGGAATATTCAAATATTTGGTGAATGCCCTACCACACACCCGGTGAATGATATGAAAATAGGACATCTGAACATTGTGATATTTTTACCTTATTTCCCTGGGTGAGACTATATTTGATTGGAGAGAGAGAGAGACAGAGGGGTAGAGAGAGAGAGAGCCCTCGGGCAATATCAAAAGATGGGTCTGATAGTCAAGCAGGTTATTCATAAGATTCAACTTAATATTGTAATATACTGTACACTACAGCTGACTGAAGCAGCCATTTCCAAAACAGTGCCAGTGTAATTCACAAAATACTTATAATTCACCCTTTGTCAAGTCCTGCCTGTTTTCCCGCCCCTCTTTGCACCCAATGGTTGTTGTGTCTTGGTGGGACAAAAGTCTGTTCTCTCCATCCACTACAGTTGCTTCTTATTGTTATTTTGTGTATTCAATTCTCACTTTAAACTTGGTTTCTGTAAAAATGAGCCTCTCAGTGAGCAGCACCTGGCTGCAGACACTAGGGTCCTGTTGATGTCCACGGGAGACAGGAACATCAACAAGTGGCAGGAAGTGACCTCACAGTGTCAAGTGACTTCATGCCGCTTGTGGAGGTCACGTGACGTCTCTGCCTTGCAGTCCAAGGCACTACAGTCCCTTTGAGCCGCATTGTCGCTATGTGTACATGTTATCTTTTATCTTTTAGACAACCCAACTCTACCCCTAACCCTAAACTTTATCTTTTAGACAACCCAACTCTACCCCTAACCCTAAACTTAACCTCCATGGGGTAGAGCAAGAAAGAGGTGTGAGGTCACTTCCTGCCACTTGTTGATGTTCCTGTCTCCCGTGGACATCAACAGGACCCTAGTGTCTGCAGCCAGGTAGTCTTGCTCTCAGTGGCATTATAGTGAGTGACAGGGCATGTTTTTAAATGTTTTTATTTCTCCAACAATTATGTTTTAGCAAATTCAACATAAACTAGACCAGGTCAACCTGGTTGTGCCAGACCCCCTGTCTGTCATCATCATTTATGACATCATGCCTTTTGTAGGCATGTCATCATCATGTCATCATCATATATACCCTTTATATAGAAAACCCGGACAGACCGACATTTGCTTATGTAGGCCTACCCATTTCATGGGTCTGGCAAAAAGACGGAACCAGGGTGGGACATGGCAGAAAGAGCCTGCTGATTGGTCAGTCAGGGACCAATCAGAAGGCTGACATTACATCCACAATTCACATCCATGTCTCAAGTGATTAAAAAAAAAGAGAAAAATTCTCCTACACTGCCTACTTATTGCTGATGTATGTGCTCGGACCAGTCATCCATGTTGTTTTTATTAGGTTCCTTTTGAAATGATTGTTAAAATAAGTCTTCTGGCTCCCCTCCCTATTTACAGTACAGTAGGTTGCTCCCAGAACTGTTGTTAAAATCTGCTCACACCCTCCCATACTCATGCTCAGGGGTGTTGCATCAAAATACATTTTATACATTTGAAAATGTGTGGGACATTCTGCATAGTGAGTACTTTCTACTGTTGGTACTTTAAGTACATTTTGATACCAATACGTTTGTACTTTTACTCAAGCAAATTGTGAATTCTGGACTTTTACTTGTAACACAGTAAGTTAAGTAAAACATTTTAGTACTTTTCCCACCACTGAACACAGCTGTATAAAAGTCCCCGTCTGCCACTGTAGCACGCAGAGGGTTGTTGCTTGACACAGTTGATCACCATTTTGTGATGAAAGCTTCAGCACTTTATTGACCACACACATCGGAGCACCACGTCTCGTCTATCTATTAGACCACACATGCCCAGCCTTGGGTCTGCTGCCTGCTATTGGTTGCTCATATAACTTTGACCGCTTGTGTGTGTGTGTGTGTGTGTGTGTGTGTGTGTGTGTGTGTGTGTGTGTGTGTGTGTGTGTGTGTGTGTGTGTGTGTGTGTGTGTGTGTGTGTGTGTGTGTGTGTGTGTGTGTGTGTGTGTGTGTGTGTGTGTGTGTGTGTGTGTGTGTGTGTGTGTGTGTGTGTGTGTGTGTTTACGCTTGCGGCATGCGTGTGAGAGAGAGAGATCCCAGTTAAAGCATATCTATTAATTTAACGAATGTCTGTCATCTGTCTGCAAGCTGACATCACTGATACTAAACAGTGACGCCACAATGGTAACAGCCGCATGCTGGAACAATGGCCACATTTGGAGAAGAGCATGCTGACATCACTGATACTAAACAGTGTCGCCACCATGGTAACAGCCGACTGCTGAAACAATGCCCAATTTGGAGATGATGTCTGCCATCTGTCTGCATGCTGATATCACTGATTAGTATCAGTGATGTCAGCATGCTCATCTCCAAATTTGGTAATTGTTTTAGCAAGCGGCTGTTACCATGGTGGATGTCAGCATGCTCATCTCTAAATTTGGTCATTGTTTGTTTCAGCATGTGGCTGCTGTTACCATGGTTTATTTACACGTTTAAAAGGGTAAGCATAATAAGCTCAGCTTATACCCTTTTGGTCTGATTTGCTTTATTTTTTTCTCCCTATGAAAGGGAAACAATGAACTGTATTGTTTTAATCTATCACAAAAGACCGAATAAAGAAAACTACTACTGGTGGCGACACTGCAGCCGCTTGCTTTAACAATGTCCAAATTTGGAGATGAGCATGCTGACATCACTGATACTAAACAGTGTCGCCACCATATGGTAACAGCCGCATGCTGAAACAATACCCAAATTTACTGACATCACAGACTGATTCAACAGGTATTGCACAACTGGACAGTAATGGTGACTGTTCTGCCCAACGGGCACATTACTTCTGAGACTCCTACATTCAATCCCTCATCATACACTGTGCACACCCCCGGGCACAGGACTAGTACTACTATAAAGAGTGCAAGTTCAGGTCGATTGGTCAACCCACTGAGGAGAGAAATGATTGAGGACAGAATGACAAAAGGACAGATTTTATATTTTATATATATATAGGCCTTGTAGGATAATGGGATGTTGAGAAGGTGCTCTTGCCGGTTTGGGAAGGGTGGAGGTGGGGGGGATTGTGAAGTGGCGTGTATAGAAGGGGTCTTCAACAGGGGGTCCGGGATAGGGCTATTTTTGGCAAAGAGCTTTGGTGTAGAGGGGAAAGAGAGCAGACTATATAAGTACAGAGTGAAAGGTCAAGTTTATTACATATTGACGGTTCAAGTGGTTAAAGGTGTATTCAGTGATAATGAAAGTGGCCGGGGGTCAAATGTTTAGTTTTTTATAGAATGTTTACACCATTATAATGTTCTCGTTTTGATCATTAGACCCAATCACTGAATATCGCTAGGCCTACAGTATGTCTCCAGCTTCAGGATATGTATGATACTGATTTACGACGAGACTGTGGCATTTTATGAGTTCAGTAGTTTACAATCTAGGCATTTAGCAGACATTCTTAATTCAGAGCAACTGTGGTTCTCAAAACTTTTATTTTGACCATCATAACTAAACATCATAACATAATTACGGCCATACTCTACCCTGATTGGTCGAGGACTGGCTGGCCACCTCTGAAACCAGAATCTAGCTATGCTCGTAACACGGGCCATGGTGGAAGTCCTTATATGGTCAGCACACATTCTAGTGAGGAGAATGAATGGAAAATGTACCAATTATATTTTTATTTGAATGAAATACAATCACTGAATATACCTTTAAATATCTGAAAACACAAATTGACATGAATCCAAAATACAATGATGATTGATTGTGCTGTCAAACAATGAAACTATTATGGAATCTATTAACAGGTTGTGGAGGTCCCTGCTTCATCTCTCTGTCAACTAAGGGGTCCTTGGCCTGAAAACGTTGAAGACCACTGGTGTATAGGGACCGTAAGAGATGACAGGCTCATGATTTTTGCAGGCGAAACATGTCTTGAGTGACTGGCTCTGTGATGAGCTTCAAACAGGGACGTCAGAGGCAGTAAAGTGCACTAATGACTGGGAACAGCCTGGCCACTCAATGCATGAATATTGGATAAATGTATAGGCAGGCACGTGCACACATAGACACCAAAGGGGGCTTGAGCCCCTGCCCTTTTACCAGTTTGTAAAAAGTGCCCTCTCCAGACCATGAATGAGACCATGAATGCAGTTTTTACTATGGTGAAAGAAATGCAAATGCGCTCTCTCCATGCCATACCTGAAGGCAGCATCTCCAGTATTGACTTGATGATGGTTAGTTCAGTGTGGTATCAAGCACTGAAAATAGCCAACCTCCAAGCTCACAACCTCTTGAGCTTGAAGGTCTGCTATTTTTGATATTTTCACCAAAAGGCCTCTCTAACATACTCTGCATGTCCCTGCAGGAGTGCATTTACACGGCACTGCGCCTCGACAAGCGTCCTTCAGGAACCAGGACTGGTGGTGGTTGTACTGAGCAGTGTTGATTGATTAGAGACGCTGCGATCTAGATTTTTCACTTTCGATCCGATTACCGATATGGCAGAATCAATACCGATCCGATATAGCACATAGATATAAATTATTTATACATGAAATATGATATATACATTTTTAAAATAATAAATAAATGAATAAATACAATAAAATAAAACTAGAATAAACGCACATTTTTATCATTTTTGCTGCGATCTGAACCGACCTACCATTTTTGGCTGATAACGGGTCGATATCCGTTCTGAAGATCGGATCGGTGGCATGCCTTGATTTCGTCGAGCTAGACTAAAACTAAAACATTTAAAATGACTAAAATATGACTAAAACTATGACACTTATTTCAAAAGACTATGACTAAAACTACATGAAAATGTGCTGTCAAAAGCAATGCGCCTCGAGTCATCATGAAGGTGTGAGGAGGGGAATGCAAAAGTGTGAACAAGGAAGCCAGGAAACTGCTATGTGCCCCAAATGCAAATAAATATTTGCACATAAGAGCTTTTTTTTAGATTTTTATCATATACTAGAGCCTTGTGACCATGTTACATTTGCCTTACAAAACCATACATTAGCTTTGCATCAACATGTCGGGGCTAAGAAGAATCTAGTTTCAGTTCCGCTATTGACAATAGTTGCACTATTTATGTGAAAATACAATGAAACTATATGGAATCTATGAACAGGTTGTGGATGTCCCTGCTTCTTCTCTCTGCCAACTCTCTCTCTCATTAACTATTCTATCATCACCTTCAGAGAGCAGACCTTGAGAGGTCAGCAAGCTCATGCCAGTATACTGGACATTTTGATGCGCTTTACAAAAAAGAAAAAAAAAGATGATGGTCTGTTGTGGATTCTAGGTTAAATGAAGCTCCGTGGGGACATTTGTCCTCTGCATTTGACCCATCCTAACTATTAAAACAGTGGGCAGACACTGAGCTTTGCCCCGGGAACAGCTCTCTCTCTCTCTCTCTCTCTGTGTGGGTGTGCGTGTGTGTGCATGTGCGTGTGCGTGCGTTTGTGTGTGTGTGCACGCTCCTGATTGTTGAAGGTCCATTGTTAAATTGACTCAGGATTTGTTTAAGTGTACGTCCATAAATCTCCTGACAAGACCATAAGGTTTCATTTAGGGCCGGTTTTGAAATATTCAGTAGAGTACTCATTAGTTTGATTAACCTAAGCATTTTACATTATTCTCCTAAAACACAGAATGGGTACTTCCATGCCACAAGGCCAGCATTAATCAATCAAATAGGCCCAGTGGGCCATCTGGCTTATTTATATGTGAACGCTGAAATACAATTCAAATGCTTCTCCCTTACTGAATGCCTATCTTACAGATTAACATCTCTGGTCCATTTAGTTAAATTAGCTGACTCATCTATGGTCAAGTAGATTGGAGACGGGGGGCTGCCTGTGACGCCAGCGGGTTTCTACTTCAAATTGATGGAGGATTGGACAAACGCAGCAGCAGCCGTTTCAGGTTACTCTATCAAGTGATTGCTTTTGTAGGCCTAACTGGTAACGAGTGAGCAGACTGATAGAAGGCTTGTATAATCTAGATGTTTATATTATAGTGCTTTGCATGCATTATATAGTGATAGGTTATTGACCACTTTAAACATTATTTTATACACGTGCACACACACACAACCCTTTTATCACAGATACTGTATATTATAGTATAACCACAGATACTGTATAGTATAATAATAGTATAATTTAAGTATAATAGTAATACTTTTCTATAGAGCTTTTAGATACCCAAAGTCACAAGAAATAATAAAACAAGCTAAGCAAAAAAAAAAAAGATAAAGATAAAAGGGGGATTTCACTGAGTAAAGACAAGGTTCTGATACACAGACATGATCGTTTTATGGTTAAATGAATGTGGGAATGGATACGTTTGGTGAGGGGGTCTGGGGGTCCTCCCCCAGAAACCTTTTTACGCAAAAAATATAATTTCCTGTATAGCCGTACGCGTCTCCTGCTAAAACCAGGAGTGTTGGCAAGTATGACTTTACTGTGTATTGATTGACTGTGATGTTGAAGAATAACGGCCAAGCCTGACTTCTCACCTGTCATGTCCAATGAGTTACTTTTTTATCTAACATGGTTGGAAGACAAAAATCACAAATGGTTTTCAAACCCTGTTACTAGTTTTCTGCATTTAAAGAGTGGTTCTCAGAGATATCTTTCCTATAACACGTTTAACTTGTAAAAGAGCCTCTAAATATCTTTTCTCCTTATTGTTAGGGAAAGTGTTCCTTCACGGTTAGCATCAAGTGGTTTTCTGTATACATTCACAATCAAGATTAACTGCAATGATTCTGTCATTTCCAAAGTGGAACTGTTGATGGCATTTGAATCACGACAATGTGTTGTCTTTCCTCTACTCACATCTACTGCATCGCTTATCCGCCTTGGCTCCTGGGAGGTGGCCAGGCGGGCTGTCTAGAAGAGGGCCTGTCTGTCTGTCTGAGTCCAGGGCTAATCTTGCAAACCGATGTATCATTGCCAAATTGCTTTCTTCATGCTGCCTGTAAGCAGCATGCAGCATTCACATATTGTGGATATCGTCGTTGTCGGGTGGAAACCTTGTATGTCCAAAACCATTCGTTTTGCATTTATCATTTTAAAAATGAAAACAGCCGATCTACAAGCACACAACGCCTCGCACCGCGAGGCGTTGTGTGCTTGTAGATCTGCTGTTTTCACTACTTTTGTGCGAAGGCCTTGTATAATGAAGCAGGGCTTTACTTTGCGAAAGAACGTACAAATTTGAAACTTGGAGATACAAGGTTTCTGCCCGACAGTGACGATATAGTACTGTATATATATATTTTTTTATGACATAAAATGTTTTACTTTATTTTACTTTTCACAGTAAGTCAGTTTGGATTGGGCTGCGAACCTTGCCCAAATATGACTTACTGACATCATAGTAGCAGTGGCATCGTCATAGATGACTGACATCATGGACATAGCCAAGCCATAAGACGCCTGAGACCCCTATGAAAGCCAGGCCATAATTAGAGCCTGTCTGTGTTGCTTGTTATCTAGGTTAACCTCTATACTTCACATGAGGACACACCACATGCCAGAACCTCCTCAAGCCCAGTCACACTCTCCGCAACAGAGTGCAGCACTCGGGGGACGATTCTGCTCACACAGTCATCAAACCAGGGACGTGCTGGCCATTGGGAAAAGCGGGACAACTCCCGAACGGCCGGTTCATTCCCGGCCGGTCCAGGCCGGCCATTAGGAAAAACATTAAAATAAAATGTCGGCCTTTGTTCCATTTTGGGGGCTGGGCGACCAACAACGTAAATCGCCACGGTCGGGCAGAAACCTTGTATCTCCAAGTTTCAAATTTGCAATTTTTTTCGCAAAGCAAAGCCCTGCTTCATCATACAAGGCTGTCGCACAAAAGTAGTGAAAACAGCAGATCTACAAGCACACAACGCCTCGCGGTGCGAGGCGTTGTGTGCTTGTAGATCGGCTGTTTTCACTAGTTTAAATAATTTTTAAAATGATAAATACATTACAAACGGTTTTGGACATACAAGGTTTCCACCCGACAACGACGAAATATAACTCTCATGTAATTGGCCCACTGGCTTGTCACTTTGTCACAAATCTTTGAGTAGACAGCAGCGCTAGAGAGAGAGATCTCTCTCTATAGCGCACAATGAGGGCCTCTCCAACTCTTTTTCCCGGGTTGAATCAGGGGCCCAGCATGTTCCTGCATGAAACATAAGAAGTGTACCATTACAGTATGTTCCACATCTCTTGAAAGGGGCCATATATGCAGTCATACCCTATACTAGACTGGCCCCGAGAGTTGCCAGATCTGATGGGCAACAAAACAGCGTTAGCTCTGTTCCATTCGAAAACCGATTCGCCTGCGGGGGAAAAGCGGAGCCACTGCGGAGCGGCGGTCCCTCGCGGCAGAGGAGGAACCCCCCTGCGTTCCCCCCATTCCTCCGACTAATGAAGACCAGAAGAAAGGATATCAGGGCCCTCCATCAGCCACAACGTCAACATCACATATGTTTTGATGAATCTGTGCTCTTGTGCAGGGCTCTGCTAGTGGAAGGGATTGAGCCCCTGAGCCTTATCAGCTGCTCCTCAGAGGACATAACGCGTAATACACGCCGAGTCGTACGGCGCAAATGGCTGATCTACAAGCTTGCGGTGTGGTCGCGCCGCGGCGCGCCGTGAGCTTGTAGATCGTCCCTAATTTGACGCTGTCATACGACGAGGCACAAATCAGGCTTTTGTCAACAAAAGCACATGGCCCGTCGTTGACAGGCGAGCCCTGTGGCGTGGACAGGAAACACCTCTGTGTTTGATCACACGATACAGCAGTGAGCCGAGCCATGGATTGTTTGTGTGATCGTTATCATGTACTCTAATCCATTATGAAGCTTGTTGAGGCATTAAGCTGCCGCTGCCACCGCTGCTAGGGAACCATCTCCTGGCTTAGGCACGTTGTCAGGCAGACGTTAGGGATGCATGCGGTCGATTCAGGGATGTTCAGGTGACGCGTCGAGCTCAGCGTAGTACATAGGATTGTATTGAGTTTCCAGCAGGGATTTTCTTTTTTTGTGTTTTACGATTATTTGAGTCAGTGACATTTTGTTTTGAAAATTAACACGTTAAATGAGCTATATTTTCGTCCATGCCTTATCCCTAAACTATTTTGCCTTTTTTTTACTATTTTGAAAAACATTTAAAACAAAGATTTTGACACGTTGTGACTGTGAGTGAGCCTGTAGATCAGCTATTTGTAATATTTAAAAATGTTTTTCAAAATAGTAAAAAATGGCTAAAGAGTTTAGGGATAAAGGGTAAGGCATGGACAAAAATAGGGCCCTATAGACTGTCAGAATTAAAACGTAGTTTTCACTAACCTTTGAAAAATCATATGTGTCGCCCGATCCGCCCACTGGCGCCTTTCTGAACCATGAGCGACAATCCGTTTGAGAGATACAAGCTCTATAGTGTAGAGCGCAGTTTAGTTACATCATCCCATAGGAATGCATGACGTAATGTTTTTTCCCCGGCTCCTACAGGCTTGGAACAGCATTTTCTTTTTCTTTCGGTCATGTGATCGACGCGTCACGTGGTGTCCAAAGAGCCCCGGAAACAAATGGTGACCCTTAGGTTAGCGGACAGCGCCATCTAGTGTAAAAATTTAAATAAACTTGTTTTAACTCGTTTTGACAACCTGAGCCATTCAGACAAAAGTCGTTGGCCGCAGTGCAGTGAGCTGGTTGCACACTGCACTGCGTTTTTTTCGTTGCGTTTTGGAAATCCGAAATCCTCTACAGCATTTTTCAGGCCAAGGAGAGAGAGAGGAGAGAGAGACCCAGTGGTGACAGTTACGAAAATCGGAAAAATCAACCCTGGTCTGAAAATAAATACGAAACGGGCGGCAGTGTGCAAAAGCGATTGACATATACGGTACGTGAGGTTGATTCTTTTTATTTATGTACTCAGAAATTCACGATATTCGGCCTGAAAAACGCAGCAGTGTGCAACGACCTTTAGTGTGTGAGGGAGCATGCACGTGTTTGGGCATACTCTGCCACACAGTATGGCTTACTGCGTCTTTGGCACCTTCAGAAGGTAGGCTATACAGACAGAAAACACTGGCCTCTTTCACCGGGACGTAAGTGTGCAGATACAAATGTGTTTAAGTGTTTGTGTGTGTGCGCGCGCGTGTTCATCGCCGTTTCCACAGTCACAAGCTATAAGTGAGATATGTGTGAAGGAGGGACACTGGGATCCAGCAACAGACTGGAACACACTGGGAAAATAAACGGAATGATTAACAGCGAGCCATGAATATACACACAGCACGGCTTCCACTTTAACAGTACTGGAAAAAGTTAACTGTGTGTGTGTGTGTGTGTGCGTGTGCGTGTGCGTGTGCGTGTGCGTGTGCGTGTGTGTTAGTGGTTGCGGCGGCACATGTTCAGGCACTATTGTGTTGATTGATTGAATACTTTATTAACGGGGGTTAAACAATGTTCACTTGCATTTTTTTTTTTTAAAGAAAGGAATTAATGTAATGTAGAATCCCTCATTGAAGACCGACATACCGTCGTTGTCGGGCGGAAACCTCGTATCTCCAAGTTTCAAATGTGTACGTTCTTTCGCAAAGCAAAGCCCTGTAAGGCCGTCACACAAAAGTAGTGAAAACAGCAGATCTGCAAGCACACAACGCCTCGCTGTGCGAGGCGCTGTGTGCTTGCAGATCGGCTGTTTTCACTAGTTTAAATCATTTTTGAAAACGATAAATGCAAAACGAACGATTTTGGACATACAAGGATTTAACAACGATATACTGTAATGCTGGCCCACTAATCTCATTCAGAGCATGTTTTATTTACAGCTATAGGGAGACGTGCAGAAATCTAGGGCAGAATCAGGTGAAAGGCATCAACACAGGTCTCTGGCTAGGATCACACCTGGGATATTGCAATTGCCGTATGTGGTCGCCGCACAATCTGGTCAGCTATCCGCAGGGGTGTCGCACCAAACTCTGGGCCCTGGGTACTTTAGCTAATGAAAAATAGCAGATATACAAGCTCACAGCGCGGCACCGAGTGCCACGCTGCAAGTTTGTAGATCTGCTATTTTTTTTAAAACCTATGTTTCTATGTCAGGGGTGCTCATATATTTGGCCACGGAACCCCATCTCAAAATATTTAGTTCCAGAGACCCCCCCCCCCCCCCCCCCCCCCAGAAGCTAATTTTGAGTTACGAATGTTCGCTTATAAAATACATATATTTAAAGATTTTCACACATTTTCTTGACTTTTCAAAAATAGCAGATCTACAAGCATGTTGTATATCTGCTATTATTCAATAGCTAACGTATGAAATAATTCCAGGCCCCTCCACCTTTGGTTACAGCATGGGTGTAACCAACCCCCCCCCCCCCCCCCCCCCCCCTTGTGACGCCCCTGGCTAACCGTGCCCTGATTTCGACTACATTCACAGAAGAGACCGAATACCTGTCCAAAGCACACTTGAGGCCCGCCGTTTAAAATCAAAACTGGAATAAATATTTGGGTATTAAATCTTCAGCTACTTATTTATACAGGCTCTGAGGAATGAATGAATGATTTCAGCTACGTTGAATGCGTTGCATTGACCGGGGGTAGGTTTCATCAAATAATTTATTTTTAATTGATTTTCAGCCCAGATGTCAGTTGACACGTTTTTGGCTCCAAGCCCTCATAACTCCACTCAGAAAATTAGCAGTCTTATTGGCCAAAGTGTACAGAGAAGCCAGGGACTCATTAGTTGAACAAATAAGGCATTCTGCTTGGTATTCAGGTGGAGGGAGAGGTGAAAAGAGTTTAATAGAGGTTAATAAATAGTATACACTACAGTATGCTACAGTATGCCAGGGTTTCTCTAAGTGGGTGCCGTGGCACCCCAGGGTGCCGCAGAATACTTGTATTTGGAATTCCATCAATATCACTTCATCAATATCACTTCAGTTGAACCTCTTCGACCCTCTAGAATAGAATAAAACAGAGTTGAGTTTGCACTTTCCTTGTGGTGCGTTCTTTTTTAATCTACAGTAAACTAAAACCAAAAGTAGCAGATCTACAGGCTCACAACGTGGTGTGATTTAGATTTAGTTTTAGTCATAGTATTTTGAATAAATTACATTTACTTTTAGTCATATTTTAGTCATCTGAAATGTTTTAGTTTTAGTCTAGTTTTAGTCGACTAAATCTACAGTTGATTTTGTCGACCAAAATGTATTTTGGTGGGCCTTGATGGCGTCGCAACTCGTCGCAGCACATACACATGCGCATGCAACCGCAGAGCACAACCAAACACAAAATGACTGGTCTTTTAGTTGTCTTCTCCATTAGTCCCTCCCTAATATTTTTTTATTTGTTGACGAAATCAACAATACCCTGTTGATGAGATACAGTAAGGGGAGAAAAAGAAAGAGATGCAAATATGAGAGACAGTCAATGTGCGTGCGTGCGTGCGTGCGTGCGTGCGTGCGTGCGTGCGTGCGTGCGTGGGAGGTAGCTATGCATCAACAACTCATCAGAGAAAATATCTTTGCTTGATCTTTGCTTGACTCCGAGAGGTGTGTGTGACCTTGTGCCATCCTGCTACCAAGTCCTGTGCAAAACCCACAAAAGTAACACGTTTCCTGTGCGTGTGTGTGTGTGTGTGCGCGTGCGCGCGTGCATGTGCAGTAGGTGAGAAAAGTGAAAGAGCCCAACAAATAAGACTGACTGCATGACTCACACATGTGGGCGCTGAACGGATACACAGGTTGCACATGACTGGTTCCTCCTACCCTGCCCTGTGAGGAAATACACATTCATACACACATTAAACAGCAATGGTGGAAAAAGTACTACAATGTTTTACCTAAGTAAATGTATGTATGTAAGTCTGCAGTTCAAAATATAGTGAGTCAAATTACTAAAGTAGCCTATTGACTTGTTATCAAAATCTACTTAAAGGAGTAGTTCAGCCCCAAAATGACTTGTTTGCTATTGATTACACTCGCCATGGAGACTTGAGTTCAATAATATATTTTTGTATTTGTTGCATTCCAAAGACAAAAAATTGATTGTAGTAAATTTACCCCCATTGATTCCGGAAGGGGACCCAAATGCATGTGGGTCGTTTTATTGTAATCAAATGATTGTCTTAGGAATGCGACAAAAAACTAAAAGATATTATTGAACTCAAGTCTCCATTGTGTGAATAATCAATAGGAAAAAAAATCATTTTGGGGGTGAACTACTCCTTTAAAGTACAGAAAGTAGAAAGTAATCATTATGCAGAATGTCCCATTTCAAAAGTTTTCAAATGTATGACGTGTATACAAATATTTTGAAAATAGCAAATCTACACACTCACAACGAGTCGCATCGTGATGCATTGTGAGCTTGTAGATCGGCTATTTTCAAATGGCTGAAATGTAGTAACAAAATGGACCAATAAGGGTCACGTTGGTTATCTGTATGCTGCCCATTAACTCTCAGTGTAAAATGAACACAAACTTGGCCAGTTTACACTTGTAAAAGAGACCAGTCTCAATTATTATAATTTCTTACCGGTTAAAACAATATATAAAAATGCAAAGGATCCAAATGGACCCATTAGAGTCCTTTTTTTACACTATTTAGTTAAATTTGACGCAGAAGATGTGATTGTTCAGACACTGTTCCCCACAACGTTGCAAGGTAGCAAGCACCATCTGAACAAACAGGAAGTAAGAGTGGTTGGCTCCTTTTGTGAGCGCTGCACTTTAACCCATAGACGGAAATAGAACCATGGAAAGCATTAGGCTACTATTACCGCACATCAAGAAATAACTAGAAAAGGATAACATATACAGTACTGTATCTGCGCACTGAAAAGTAATCCCCCCAATACTGAGCCACTTTAACCCTGGCCTACCAGTTTTGGGTATGCCATAGACCAGGGGTCTTCAACGTTTTCAGGCCAAGGACCCCTTAGTTGAGAGAGAGATGAAGCAGGGACCCCCACGATCTTATCATAGATTCCATATAGTTTCATTGTTTGACAGCACGATCGTACTGTAGGTGTATTTTGGATTCATGTCATTTTGTGTTTTCAGATATTTAACCACTTGAACTGTCAATACTTAATAAACTTCTCTCTGTACTTAGTCTGCTCTTTTTCCCCTCTACACCAAACCTCTTTACTAAAAATAGCCGATCTACAAGCTCACAACGCCTCGCAGCGTGAGGCGTTGTGAGCTTGTAGATCGGCTATTTTTGTAGAACTGCTACTTTTTGGCTAAAGTTATCAGAATATGGACACTAGGGTTCAAGTTGTTAATATAAAAAGGATTGGAAGATTTGGAGGACCCCCTGTAGTAACTCTGAGGACCCCCTAGGGGTCCCGGACCCCCTGTTGAAGACCCCTGCCATACACTGCTTGTCTATTTTCAAAATATGTGGTTAAGCGGTGAAAGTGCTTATTCACAACATATCGGTCAGTGGATCTCCATTTGGGCATCAAGGCATAGATGGGAAGAAACACAGCATGACTTCTCTGTGGTGATTGGTTGACAGGACCTGAAGACACATCTAATATACTGTTCAGTATGCTTCTCCAGGTCTTTATCTGCAAATATTATCTGCCGTGTTTCTCCCCGGGTGCCTGCCTTGATGCCTGATGAAAGACAATGAACGAAGACCCTTGAAAATATCCAGCCTCCAGGCTGGCTTGATGCACTATACCTCAGATTCATCCTATAATCTGACACAAACCTCCCCTTTTCTTTCCCCTCCGCAAAAGAAAATATCGAGCGGCTATCTGCGAAGGTCTCCTCGCGACCGACGGAGACAACAATAAAAACACAATTGTCGGCCTTCATCCACGGCAACGCAACATGTTCTGGATTTACTGGGTGATTTAATAATCATGTTAAAAAAGACGCTCTTCCGTCGCCGAGCAAACGGATGGAAGAAGATGAGAGCCTAACTGAAAGCGCTGGCCCCAGCACTCTGAACGCTTGGCCTTGTGCAACGTTTTTACTTTCTCTTTGCTCCCGTTTCCTCTGCCAACATCCTCTGCATACGGTGCGCCATGAGGGGCTGACACTGCTGTTTGACTGCAGCCTTATTTATGAACTCACTGCTTAAAACGGAAACTGATGAATATGGGAAGTAAAATATGCCGTAGGGTTATTTTTATTAATAGTCCCCTCCCCCAAAAAATCCCTTTTCTTTGCTTCATAATGATCAGGATTCACATGCACAATCCACGCGACGAGGGCTATTTAAGGATATAGATGTGATGTGGCAAATGACCGCACATGAATGCACATTCACCTCTCCCTCTCTCTCACATTGGTTAAGGACCCCCAGGGGTCCTTGATGCCGGGGTTCCAAGGGGTCACCAGGAAGCTCACAATGTGTCGAGTTGTGAGGTTGTAGATCTGCCATTTCTGAAAATGTTTGACACATGTTGACAAATTAGCTCTCATGGGGGTCTTGACACACAGTGTTTTCAAATGGGTGTCTGAAGCCAAATATCAATTTGGGGGTCCTTGAAGTGAAAATGTTTGAGAACCACTGCTCTAAACACACGTAGGCAGGGACCAGGGAGAGTGTGGAAGGGGCCAAGGGTCCTTTGAAAGGTCAGAGCTATTAGTAAACAGATGGCTATTTAGCGCTAAACAGCTTTCAGTCTAATAGACAATACTCTGAAGAAGGACATCACCTCGGGTGACATGACTCAAGAAGCTGTGTTTGTGTTTGCTTTTCTATACATTACAAAAGACATGCAATAATCCAAGACTCAAGTGACACAATTTAGCAATACTCACATCTCCACCCTTTTTGAGCAGTGGAGATGTGTGTGTGTGTGTGTGTGTGTGTGTGTGTGTGTGTGTGTGTGTGTGTGTGTGTGTGTGTGTGTGTGTGTGTGTGTGTGTGTGTGTGTGTGTGTGTGTGTGTGTGTGTGTGTGTGTGTGTGTGTGTGTGTGTGGAGATGGAGATCTCTGTATCTGTCTGTGCCTCCGACTGTGTTGCAGACACAGTGCTGGTTCCCCCTTTAATGCAAACCCCATTATACCTGTTGTCATAGGACCCGTTTTGATGCCCATATATGGAGATCTCTGTAGGACCTGTATTGACCATCTGTTTGCCTGTGTCCATTTATGCTCATATATGGAGATATCCGTATCTGTCTGTCTGCATCCATTTTATGCCCATAAATGGAGATCTATGCAGACACAGTGCCGGTTCCGGAAAACCCTGATGTCAGACATCAGAATCCGAACCTTTCGTGCTGGTTCCAGAAAATCGCGTATCGGATCGGGTCGAGGCCGGGCAATGCACTACCTGCTGCGGCGGGGAACGCGCGTGCCGAATTTGAAATAGGGAATGAATGCCCCACCCTTTAATGCAAACCCCATTATGCCTGTTGTCATAAGAGCCGTTTTGACCATATGTTTGCCTGTGTCCTTTTATGCCCATATAGGAACATCAGAATACGTAACCATAGCATTTTTTGTTGACTCATGTGGCGTACGTGATGTCAGAGCCTTTTATGATGTGATGTCACAATGAGTCAGCGCTTGCGCCGATTTCCTCCGGAACAGCCTGATGTCAACAATAAGGAGATTCCGAACGTTTCACGCCGGTTAGGGAAAACCGCGCGCCGGGTCGGGTCGAGGCCCGGCACTGCACTCCGTGCCGTGGGGGGGAACGCGCGTGCCGAATCTGAAGCCGGTGGGACGAACGGTTCTCGAGATACGCGGATTACACGCAGACACGCAGACACACACACGCAGAGACTTCTCGCATTTATAGATAGACTAGAAGTTTGCGGCCCTTTGGGCCGCAAAAGTCTAGAGTTCAGGCCGCTGCGCGGCCTTCACCGCCATGTTGCGGCAGTGTGGTGTGTGTAATGGCCAAATATGGGTAATTCTTTTTTTGAGAAAAAAGCTTTTTGAGAAAAAAAAGTTTTTTGAGAAAAAAAAGTTTTTTGAGAAAAAAAGGTTTTTTTTGAAAAAAAAAAATTTTTGAAATAAAAAATTTTGAGAAAAAAAAACGCTTGCGCACACACACACACGCGCACGCACGCACGCACGCACACGCACGCACACACACACACACACACACACACACCCCTCTGTTGTAATTCGATACTCTACTCTGCTCAGCTCCTCTCCCCCTCCCTCCCCCTCCCTCCCTCTGTAACTAGATACCCTGATGATCATTTTGACGTTTCAGCACTGGCCAGAATGTTCAGAATACTATGTCAGGACTGGCTGCTCTGCGTGAGGCGAGATGTTGTTAAATTGAAATAAATGCGGTTCAAAGAGTGGCATGTTTAAAATGTGGACAGTTGTACATTTTCACGTTTGTTCGACGTGGTGGCTATGTTTGTGAGAGGTGTTTGTGAGAATATGTATACCATCTGAGCATTGAGCATTGAGCATGCATGTGCAGCGTTCAGAATGGTTTCTCAATCTGTTGCGTTTGAACACATTTCCTTCACAAAAACAAACAAAAAGGGTAGCCTATACTGCACAAAAATAGGTACTTCAGATTAACCTTTCATAGTTATTATACTGTAATAGATACAGGCAGTGGATGCCGTCCCTGTGTCTTGCGTTCGTCCAACTCTCCCCATTGACTAACAATAGGCTCAGTGTAGCATGACAGCGTGTCGCTGGTTCGAGTTCCGATCCCGACTACCTTTGCTGCGTGTCACTCCCCATCCCTCTCCCCATTTCCTGTCAGTCTACTATCAATTAAGGCATACAAGCCCCAAAACATATCTTTAAGAACCCTAACCGCATGCCAGACTAATGAGACGTCAGACTTTCATAATGCTCCGCTGGTTTAACTAATACCACCACTCACTGGGTGTGATTTTTTTTCTTTGTTGCTGATCACATTGGCGCAAAATTATCATAATTTGTAAATTGTGGGCTCGCTGACAGGCGAGACCAGTATGTTCTCTCAAATCTTAAAGGTGATACACCATGAAATTTCACTTTTCCTATTTTAAAACCTTTTTTTGGGGTCCCACTAGCACCTTCTATCCTCACAAAGTCCCATTTCTGACCGTTGTGTCTTTCTCTGGTTTTGAGAAGGCGAAGGTTAAAAGTATCCCACGGGTTCTCAAAACAGGCTGTCCAGATTTGCTGCCGATTGTGACGTCATCTGCCGATTGTGACGTCATCACAAAAAAAAACTTTTTTTTTTTTTTTTTCAAAAAAGAATTCTTTTTTTCAAAAGGATTTTGGGGGGGGTGGCACAGTTCAGGCCAAAGGTGGTACTGCAGCTGAAATGATCTGAGAGCCATTCAAAAATGAGAGAGGCTCTCTATTCAGGAGTGGTAATTTAGCCTCAAACCTTTTGAAAAACGTTTTTGGGACATAAACAATATGACATAAATACTTTTTAAATGCATGGTGTATCACCTTTAATAGACACATTTTATTCTCCTCCAAAAAATTACAGACAGTACAAAGGCAGGGCCTTTAGCCAATAAGGAGCAGCGTTCTTGGTGAGATCACCACCAACAAGTGCGACCTGATATAAATAATACGTTTTGTAGGAACAGTATTTCTAGAACACCACCCACATGAAATCGTTGTTCTCACAAATCTTCGAGGGGTTGAATGTAGGAGAAGTAATGTTAGAGTGCCCGTTAGGCAGATCTTTTTGCCCATATATGTTGGAGTGCCCGTTGGGTAGATCTTCGTTCCATGCAAGCCCACACTGTTTTGTAGTCTGAACAGTTTTTCTAGTTTTCAGAATGTTGTTGTTAAATTGTTGCCACTATAGTGTGTGCCAGCGGCTACGTCATTGTAGTCCTTAGCGGCCATTTCTTGGGTCAAAACACAGGTGTTTCAATTGTTTGATTGCATAGAACTAATTCTATAGTCTAATCAGAGCACCTGTGTAAGGCTGTGTTTACCCAAGAAATGGCCGCTCTTAGAACTACATTTGGCACACCCTATAACCACATGAACCCTAGCGAACATTGGACAAATTAGATCTACTAGAAGCTCACAACGTGTTGTGTTGTGACGTGTAATGAACTTGAAGATCAGCTACTTTTTGGTCAACCTGGAACTCCATACTTGGGCATGGATGGCTCATTGTGACCTCACTCAGTTCACACAGCCCAACAATATAAAAGCAGTCTAGCTCAGTTAGATGAATAGATTGGCTCATCCCACTGAAGGATCCTGGCAGTTTTCTCAACAATCTTCATTCAGGATCATCAAGCCCATCGGGTCTGTGATCTGAACCACACAGGCTAGGTATCTCTGAATTTCGGATTGGACACCACTAGTTTTGTGATCCTAGCCAACCAATTCCCTTCCCCTAATAGTATTCATACAACCAATTCCCTTCCCCTAATAGCACTCTTTCCATTTCCATTTCACCCAATATATATTGCCACTGTCGGGTGAGCACATTGTACTTCCAAAACCAGGAAATGTGAGAGAGCATTTCCTAAATATTTATTAAATATTTAGCTAATATTTATAAAACCCATCCAGACCCACCCAGCAAGATGGCATCGGACACGCTTTCAGATACACTAAAGAAATTTGCTGTGAAAGTGACTACAGCCAGTGTAAATGAGCGCAAAGAGATTCTGGGAGAACTGAAGCAATGTTTAAGTGGCAAAGAACTCCCAGAGTCTGCTATGAAAGGCCTATCCAAGCTCTTCTGTCTCACCCCATACAGATATAGGGATGCTGCATCTCGAAGAGAGCTTCTGTCTGTCATTTCTCTGCTGGCCAAGAGACAACCTGACCTCCTGGCAACCAGCCTCCTCCACTGCCTTGTAAACAGTGGGATCATCACCAAGAATGGTGAGCCCAGTAAGAGCACAGCCTCAGCAGCGTTTACTGGCTTGACTTGGACCTGCCTTCTGTGTCGCACCGTGTTTTCGTCTCCAGAGAAAAGAGAAGGACTTGTGTGGAAGAACATGGTGGAGGTCCAGAGTCGCCTTCTGGCTGAGGTGGTGGGAGGAGCTCAGGTCACTGCCCTGAAGTCAACCATCAAGAATCTCTACCACCTCTGGAAAGAAAGCCCTGGATTGGTTGATCTGTACATCAGCACTTTGTTGAGCCTTGACCAGAGTCCCACCACTCTGGTTATGCTAGGGGTGTGTCTGGACTTCTGCACATTGCAGAAAGACATGGGGTCCATCGAAAAGCATAAGAATGCCCTACTGGATCTGTATGTGAAGACGGTCGTCACAAGCAAGACAAGGACACAGCAACACATACTGGACAAATGTGGATCCTTAATGTGCCACGTGTCCCAATCCGAGTTTACGGCGATATTACTGCCTGCCCTTCACAAGAGCATGCTCCGCAGCCCAGAGAACGCCATGCAGATCATCTCCTGCCTGCTTGCCTCAGTGACTCTTGACCTCAGTCAATATGCCATGGATCTAGGAAAGGCCATCGCCAACCAGCTGAAGGCTAATAACCCCCAGCTGATGGAGGAGGCAGTCCTGGCCATGCAGAACCTCAGCCAGCATTGCAGCGACCCCTCCGCTGTTCAGGACATCGTCACACACCTCTTTAAAGTCCTCGGAGGGTCAGAGGGAAAGCTCACGGCTTTCACCCAGAAAATAAGCGTTTTGTCAGGGATCGCCAGCTGCAGCCATCATGCTTTGTTGGGAAACGCCAGTCAATCTCTTAGCTCTAATGTGGCTGTGATGTTCATCCCTTATCTGCTACAAGAAGTCCACGAGGGAACCTTATTACATGCCGTGTCTGTGCTTTCCCGGTGGACTGCCCGTCTGACTGTGGAAGTCCCCAGCACTCTGTTGGACTGGATCAAGAAAGCCTTCACCCTCAAGACTTCCACCTCCCCTGTCCGACACGCCTACCTACAGGCCATGCTGGGGGCCTTTAAAGATGACACGCTTGGACAGGCATCTGTCCTGGTGCCCCTGCTCCTTCAAACAGTGGAGAAAGCGGTTGCCCAGAGGTCCCAACATGCTCTGCTTTCAGAGGGTGTGGCAGCTTCTGTTCTCCTGAGTCGACTGGCTCTGCTGGAGAGGCAGACAGAGAGTACATTTACTGGCTTTTGGAACATGATCTTGGATGAGAACAAGCCACTATTCACCACAGAGAAATTCCTCTCCCAGGCAAATGAGGACACTCTGTGCACGGTGCTGTTGCTGTGCGAGAGACTCTTCCTGGACCATGCCCATAGGCTCAACAATAGCAAATCACAGATGTATTATCATGCCACTGTCAGCGTGCTCCTGTCTCCTGTGTGGCACGTGAGGAAGAGAGCACAGCAGACCGTTAAAAAGCTGCTCTCCTCGCTGGGAGGATCCAGCTTTGCCCACAGCCTCCTGGGAGAAGTCTGTGTTGTCATCAACAAACACAAAGTGCTGCCCCAGGATGCCCTGGTTTCCGAGTCAGGAGAACTGACGGACGTGGGTCGCAGCTACATCCCCCCTCGTGTGCTGCTGGAGGCGCTGCGTGTTTGCTCTGCCACTAGCCAGTGGGGCAACCCAGCAGAGGCTGAGAACATGGCCATGGAGATCCTCATCGTCACTCACCACCCCTCCATAGTTGCAGCTCAACCAGGCCTCTGGCCCCTACTGTTGTCCTCTATGAATATCAAGGCAGAGGAGTTCATAGAGAGAAACCTGGAGACTATTGTACATCGTCTTCTGGAGTTTAATGCTTATAGTAAGGCAGTGAAGAATGCGGTGGGTGCCCTGTCTTGTTTGTCACCCGCCAAGCTGTTACCCCGGGTGATGGACCAGGTGATTACGTGGCTGTCCAGTCCAGCTCTGTGTCAGGTCACCAGGGAGGAGTATGCCATTATGTTGAGCCCCGAGGGAGAGCTCTATGACAAGAGCATCATCCAGCGTGCCCAGCAGGAAATCCCCAAGAAAGGCAACATTAAAAGAGAGAGCAAAGCCTACTCCTACAAGGACCAAATCATGGAGCTCGAGTTGCGAGAGGAGCTCAAGAGGAAACGCATTAAGGATGAAGTGCAGCTCACCAGCAAACAGAAGCAGATTGTGCAAGTCCAACTTGATAAAGAAGCCTCCATCCGCAAACAACTTCAAGGGCTAGACACGGAGCTTCAGTGTGCTGTGGGACTGCTAGAGGGATCTCTGCAGAAGAGACCGCCACAGATCCCTTGGCATCTCCCTGGCGTTGTCCAGGTCCTGATACCCCTTCTCCAATCCCCTCTTGCTGCTCGACGCCTCCGACATGTGTTTTTGGACATTGGAGTGTGCCTCATGCCCAAACACCTGCACAGTCTAGCTGTGCTGATAGGTCAGGTGACCCTACGGATGCTGAAACCAGAGTGTGATCTAGACGAGCAGTGGGGGCAGGAGGACCTGGACTTAGCCCTCCAGCGCACGGTTGCACTGCTACACAACCACACTGTCCCTACCAGAGAGGGCAGGACTGTTGTGGCTCCACTGTCAGCCCCAGCATTCTCCTTCTGTTTCCCCCTGCTTAATACCATGCTCGGGCAGTCTTCAGGCAGCACAGGGGAGGCAGAGGGCAGGATCAGAGCCTTGGAGATCATCAACGTGCACGCCCAGCTCAGGGCAGGCGAGAACAGCACGGACACGCTCATAGACGAGAACGGCCCAGAGCTGCTGCCTCGTGTCAGCATGCTGTTGCTGTTGACTAGGATCATCTCCACGGCGACCCCCAGAATCCAGGTGCTTGCGTCTCAGTGCCTGACAGCGCTGTGTTGCAGTGCTGGAGGCAAGAAAGGCTGTGCTGCGGCTGAGCAGCCAGAGATAGACGTTGTCATGGATGCTCTGATGTCACCCTGTTTTTCTGTACGAGATGCTGCTCTCCGGGGACTGTTGGACATGGAGTTTGTTTTGCCCACAGATAGTTCAGAGGCCAGTGGGCTGATTTTGCTTCACAGACTGTGGGTTGCCAGGTTTGACACTGAGGAGGGGGTCAGAGCCCAGGCTTTGAAGCTATGGGAGTCTCTTTGTCTTGAACTGGTTCCTGAGATCTTACCCCTGCTGATTGTTGATGTCACCCACCACGAGGAGGTGGTGCGTTCCGCCACAGCCGAGGGGTTGTGCTGCGCTGTGTCTCACTATAGAAGCCAGTCAGCTGCCGTCCTCGGCCAGCTCACTGAGCTCTACCATAAGAAGCTCTACAGACCACCTCCAGTCCTGGATGCCATGGGCAGAGTCCTCTCCGAATCTCCACCAGACCAGTGGGAGGCCAGGTGTGGTATTGCCCTGGCTCTGAACAAGCTGTCTCAGTACTTGGATGAGGCTCAGATTACTCCACTCTTCCACTTCTTTGTGCCAGATGCACTGAACGATCGCCACCCTGAGGTGCGGCGTTGCATGTTAGACGCTGGCCTGTCAGCACTCAACACACATGGAGAGGACAATGTCAGCTCCCTGCTACCTGTGTTTGAGGAGTTTCTGAAGAACACCCCCCAAGAAGCAAGCAACGACTCTGTTCGACAGAGTGTGGTCATCCTTATGGGCTCCCTGGCCAAACATATGGACATCAAGATGGATCCAAAGGTTCGGCTCATTGTGGCCAAGCTTATGACAACCCTCTCCACTCCGTCACAACAGGTTCAAGAGTCTGTGGCCAGCTGCTTGCCAGCACTGGTCCCTGCCATTAAGGAGGATGCTGCAGGCATCATACAAAACCTGCTTCAGCTGCTGTTGAAGAGTGATAATTATTCTGAGAGGAAGGGCGCGGCCTACGGGCTGGCCAGCCTAGTCAAAGGCATGGGCATTCTGTCCCTCAAACAGCAGAACATCATGACCACTCTGACTGATGCCATCCAGGACAAGAACTTTAGAAGCAGGGAAGGTTCCCTATTTGCCTTTGAGATGCTATGTAACGTGTTGGGGAAGTTGTTTGAGCCCTACATCATCCATGTGCTTCCTCACCTCCTGCTCTGCTTCGGGGATGGAAGTCAGTATGTTAGAGAGGCTGCTGATGATTGTGCCAAGGCTGTAATGAGGAATATAAGTGCCCATGGTATGAAGCTGGTGCTTCCCTCTCTCCTGGCAGCCCTGGAGGAGGAGTCCTGGAGAACTAAAGTGGGTTCTGTGGAGCTCCTAGGTGCCATGACATACTGTGCTCCTAAGCAGCTATCCTCCTGCTTGCCCAGCATCGTGCCCAAGCTGACACAAGTGCTGGCCGACTCCCATGAGAAGGTGCAGAAGGCCGGCAAGCAGGCCTTCCAACAGATCTGCTCTGTCATGCGCAACCCTGAGATCCTGGCTATATTTCCCATCCTGTTGGAAGCCCTCACTGACCCATCGCGTAAGACGCAGAACTGCCTGCAGACACTGCTAGACACCAAGTTTGTCCATTTCATCGATGCTCCTTCCCTGGCCTTTATAATGCCCATTGTCCAGAGGGCCTTTCAGCACCGCTCCACCGACATTCGCAAGATGGCCGCACAGATCATTGGCAACATGTCCTCCCTCACTGACCATAAGGACTTGTCTCCATATCTGCCTAGTGTCATTCCTGGACTCAAGACCTCTTTACTGGACCCAGTACCAGACGTGCGTACAGTCTCAGCCAGGGCGCTGGGGGCCATAGTGAAGGGCATGGGAGAGACGGCCTCTGATGACCTGCTGCCTTGGCTCATGGAAACCCTGGCTTCTGAGCAGAGCTCTGTAGACCGCTCTGGAGCTGCCCAAGGTCTGGCTGAGGTGATGGCTGGCCTGGGATTGGAGAAGTTGGACAAGTTGATGCCAGATGTGGTGCAGACAGCCAGCAAGGTGGATATCGCTTCCCATGTCAGAGATGGTTATATCATGATGTTCATCTACCTGCCCCTAACCTTTGGAGACAAGTTCACCCCCTATGTTGGACCCATCATCCCCTGCATTCTCAAGGCTCTGGCTGATGAGAACGAGTATGTGAGAGGCACAGCCCTGCTCGCTGGCCAGCGCATCATCAGCATGTATGCCGAGACGGCCATTGCCCTGCTGCTGCCTGAGCTGGAAAAGGGCCTGTTTGATGATATGTGGAGAATCAGGTTCAGCTCCGTACAGCTACTGGGTGATCTGTTATTCCATGTCTCAGGAGTGACAGGAAAAATGACAACAAATACCACCTCCGAGGATGACAACTTTGGCACTGCTCAGTCCAACAAGGCAATCATCGCTGCTCTTGGTGCAGAGCGGCGTAACCGTGTCTTCTCAGGTCTGTACATGGGACGCACAGACACGCAGCTGGTGGTGAGACAGGCCTCCCTCCACGTGTGGAAGATTGTTGTGACTAACACTCCCCGGACCCTCCGAGAAATCCTCCCCACCCTCGTCAACCTGCTGCTGGGTTTCCTGGCCTCCACCTGCCCTGACAAGAGAAAGATTGCTGCACGGGCACTGACCGACCTGCTGAGGAAAGTGGGAGACAGGATTCTCCCAGAGATCATTCCCATTCTCGAGGAAGGGCTCCGCTCTGACAAGGCTAATGAGAGACAGGGGGTCTGCATCAGCCTCTGTGAGATCATGAAGTCCACAAGCAAGGATGCGGTGCTGATGTTCTCAAAATCCGTGCTCCCCACTGTGAGGAAGGCTCTGTGTGACCCCCTCATGGACGTACGAGAGGCAGCAGCCAAAACCTTTGAGCAGCTCCACGCTACCTTCGGCCACCAGGCTCTGGAAGACATCGTACCTGCCCTGCTCCAGCAGCTGGATGAAGAGGAGACAGCCGAGTTTGCCTTGGATGGATTGAAACAGGTGATGGCAATGAAGAGCCGGCCTTTGCTGTCTTACTTGATACCAAAGCTGACAGCTCCACCGGTCAACACGCGTGTGCTGGCCTTCCTGTCTGGAGACGCACTGACGCTCCACCTCAGGGCCATTCTGCCCGCTCTGCTCTCCTCCCTCAAAGACAAACTCAACACTGAGGAAGGGGCACAGGAACTGTGCAGTTGCCAAACTGTCATCCTTTCCGTGGAAGATGAGGTGGGCCAACAAATCATTATAGAGGACCTGTTGGAGGCCACACAACGTCCCAGTCTCAGGCAGGCTGCCGTCACCATGCTCAACACCTATGTCACCCGTACGTGTCTTGACTACAGCACCCACACAACCACACTGCTGTCAGGCCTCATCTGCCTGCTCAGTGACCCCAACACAGAGGTCTTGATACAGAGCTGGGACACCATCAACTCTATCACCAAGAAACTGGATGCCAGTAGCCAACTGGCTCTGATCACTGACCTGCATAAAGACCTCAGATGGGTCGCCGCAGATGTCAAAGGCCAACACTTGCCTGGCTTCTGTCTGCCCAAGAAGGGTGTGACCTGCATTCTGCCTGTCCTGAGAGAAGGTGTACTGATGGGTAGCCCCGAGCAGAAGGAGGAGGCCACTAAAGCACTGGGAGAAGTTATCAAACTGACCTCGCCTGAGGCCCTGCGCCCATCAGTGGTCCACATTGCTGGACCGCTTATTCGTATCCTAGGAGACCGTTATTCATGGACAGTGAAGACGGCACTGTTGGACACACTCACCCTGCTCCTGGTAAAGGTGGGCGTTGGCCTGAAGGCTTTCCTACCCATGCTCCAGACCACCTTCTTGAAGGCCCTGCAGGACTCCAGTTGTGCTGTGAGGCTGAGAGCAGCTGAGGCCTTGGGCCAGCTGGTGTCCATCCACACCAAGGTGGACCCACTGTTCACAGAACAGCTGTCTGCCATCCGCAATGCAGGGGATTCAGGAGTCAGGGAGACCATGCTCCAAGCCTTACGATTTGTCATCCGGGGAGCGGGGTCAAGGGTGGACCCAACCATCCGCAAGAACATCACCACCATGCTACTTGGCATGCTGGGACACGATGAGGACGCAACTCGTATGTGCTCAGCTGGCTGTGTCGGCGAGCTGTGTGCCTTCCTGTCAGAAGACGAGCTCAGGACTGTGCTACTTCAGCACGTACTGGCTGACATTTCAGGTGTGGACTGGACGGTGCAACACGGTCGCATCACGGCCCTGGCCGTTGCTGTCAAGTGTGCTCCTGAGCGGCTGTGTGTGGAGGAGTACAGCGATGCTGTGAGCGACGCCAGCCTAGCCGGCGCTACCGCTGACAGAGACCCCGTCTCCAACAGTGGGATTAGAGCCATGGGCTATCTGATGAGGCATCAGCTCAAGACGGCGGGGAGCGGTGGCGTGTCACAGCGTGTCATTTCCCAGTTTGTCAAGTGTCTCCGGAACCAGTCCAGTGACATCAGGCTGGTGTCAGAACGGGTGCTCTGGTGGGTGTTTAAAGACCTAGCCACACCCGCACTGGACGCCAGCCACGTCAAGCCCCTGTTGAAGAGTCTACTGGACAACACCAAGGACAAGAGCTCCGTCGTCCGAGCCCAGAGTGAACGCGCCATCGTCAGTATGCTTCGACTGCGCCAGGGGGAGGAGACCATGCTGGCTGTCGCAGCCATCCTGGACTCCACCAGTAACAGCCTGCTGTCGGAATGTCACCGCCGCTCTCTGAAGAAGATAGCCGGCCTCCCAGATTCCAATGAAGAAATAGATGACACCATCCTAACGTGATGGGACAGGACTGATCATTAGAAGAAGAAATCCGCAGCAAACAAACCCGAGCTCGACTGATGTCATGCTGATGTAATACATCATGGTATGAGAACACCCAAAGGCCCAGATACTTTTTTTTTTTTTTACACTTTTCCTGGAATCGAGTAGGCCCAATAAGAGTAGAATAGTGCATGGACTGGCTTTCCCTTATATTCCTTACCCAAATGTCAGTTTCTCTTCAGAATGTTTTCATGGTATATGAACCCATGTTCTCATGTTTGTAATGTATATTTTATTCCACAGTGTGCAGGTTGCTCTTAATGAACTCGTTACTGTCAAAAACATTAACGAGGTGTGTGTGTGTGTGTGTGTGTGTGTGTGTGTGTGTGTGTGTGTGTGTGTGTGTGTGTGTGTGTGTGTGTGTGTGTGTGTGTGTGTGTGTGTGTGTGTGTGTGTGTGTGTGTGTGTGTGCGTGTGTGCGCGCGCGCGCACAGTATATATATACTGAGTTATACGGTTGCAAAATGCAATGTAAAAAATCGCACATCTACAAAAGAAATCATAGATCTACTATGCAAGCTCACGACATGTCGTTATGAGCGTGTGCAATGAAGCAGGGCATAACTTAAAAAAAGAAAAGAAGAAAAAAAAAACATAAAAAAGTTGAAATATGGAGAGCAGGTTTATGCCCGACAGCGACGATGTGCAGCAGTTTACTTTGGAGCTCCCTCGGGGGGAAATCACAGTTCTGCCTGTCTGTTCTGTGTTTGTATTTTCTCAGTGTTTATGGACTGGAGTCACGGTCACACATGATCGTCATGCTCCTGGGAGAGCTCCGCAGCAGACCTGTGATTTCAAGGGGTGTGAAATGCATTGTGATCCTCTGTTCCTTCCATCGCATTCCTCACAGGATGTCGTCTGCAGGCAGGATGCGTGTGTGCCAGGGACATGCTGGGCCCCTGATTCAGCCCGGGAAAAAGAGTTGTAGAGGCCCTCATTGCGCGCTATAGAGAGAGATCTCTCTCTATAGCGCTGCTGCTACTCAAAGATTTGCCATTTCAGATCATGACAAGTGACAAGCCAGTGGGCCAATTACAGGAGTTATATTTCGTCGTTGGAAACCTTGTATGTCCAAAACCGTTTGTTTTGTATTTATCATTTTAAAAATGATTTAAACTAGTGAAAGCAGACGATCTACAAGCACACGATCTGCTGTTTTCACTACTTTTGTGCAAACAGTTTAATTATTACTTTTGTGCAAACAGTTACATTTTTTCCTAATGGCTGGCCTGGACTGGCCGGGAATGAACCGTCCATTCGAGAGTTGTCCTGCTTTTCCCAATGGCCAGCACGTCCCTGGTGTGTGCGCGCGCGTGTGTGTGTGTGTGTGTGTGTGTGTGTGTGTTTGTGTGTGCGTGTGCGCGTGTGTGTGCGTGTGACAGTTAACCACTCTCAACCTGGGTTGTCTATTTTGAGCATGGCAACATACGGTATTGTCAATGTCAATATAGGTGGAAATTGTCTGAAACTCTTTGTATGAATATCGAAAATAGAAGATCTAGGATCCAGTGCGTTTTGAGCATGTTACATCTGTTACCCTCTATTGTTTATGTTGACAGGAAATTTGCGCTGTGATTTTAGTTTTATTTACTTTTGTAAACATTACAGTTTCGGTTATTTTTCTTTCAGTTAACTAACTGAAATGACCTTGGGGTCTGTTTTATGTTTCAGTGACGAAGTGACGTGCAGAATAACGTAATTGTATTTTCAACTAAAATGGGTATTTCCGTTCGAAAATGCGTGACAAATTAAACAACATTATTTCTGCCAAAGCATAACAAATAATATTGTTGTAATATTGTTAAATTATACATATTTCATCCCACGGGGAACCTTTTCAGCGTCACCTAGGTCAATGGTTCTCAACCTTTTCAGGCTGCGACCCCCAAAATAATCACATTTTAACTGGGGTCTCCCCCAACCTGACGAGCACGAGTTGAAGGAAATAGCGGATCATATAGATCGGCTATCTTCACAATTTCTGCCTATAGTATTTGACAATTTGACCAATGTATGATTTGTCATTTTAGGGGGCGTTCACACCAGGGTTATTTGGTCCGCTTAAAAGGGACCATGGTCCTCTTTCTCCTTTGGTCCGCTGGTGTGAACGTGCAAAGGGACCATGGTCCCCTTGTTTGGTCCGGACCATGGTCCTCTTTAAAAGGCAGGACTCGGTCCCCTTCCAAACGGACCATGGTCCGGTCCTCTGCTGGTGTGAACGGAGCCGGACTTTATAGAGGACCAAACTTAAGTCTGATCAGCCTACTAGCCTACATCCTGCATTGTGTGTTGTTCATTGAAAAACAATATGGAAAAAATAATAAACGACTACTCGTGAAGCAATTGTAACTTCGGCTACAAGAGACTACACTCATCAATCTTTGTTAATTGCAGTTGTGAAGCTGGATTAATAATTAGTTCTAAAAGCATGAATTTCTTACGGGAATCATTATTGATATGACCCGACCGCTGATATGTCTTCATGACCTGCAGTAGGCTACACGTTAATAATTGTATCATCTCCTCTCCCTGTGAACACGGTGATCATTGTTTGTTTTGACACAAATACAGTCACAAATAAAAGTAAGGTCACCATCTTGTGTATAACACAGGAGGAGGAGGCGGCGCGGCGGGCGCGCTGCGCGCACAACCTCCATCCAAACGACCACAACACAGAATAAAGTCAAACTTGGCTTTTCTTTCGAGGCATTAGGATTTTCGCTCTCTTTTCGCTCTCTCGCTGTTCCCTGAGGACAGGCGTGCACGAGTCAAACTCTTCACGTTGTTGCTGGGACGGCAGTATGTCCATGTCATCGGGTGCGGTGCACAAAAATAACGGATTTAAAAGCTTACAACACTGTCCGAGTGTCCGATGCACGGCTGTTATGTTTCATGGCTAAATGAATCATGTAGTTAAAAAGAGCAGATCTGCAATTAGCATCCCGTTACATTAATATGTTCTTTTTAAGCATGCGCCACCGCATATAAAGTTATGGCTCACACACGATTCAACATTTGGGATTATACATTATTTTATTGTTTTTATTTAGGTTATTTATTCATTTAGCTTCACATTTCCAACCTGATAAGGATAGGAAATATCATTATGGACCCGTTGCTTCACTTGCTTGTAAAGAAAGAAAGAGACAGACAGAGAGAGATTTGATGTGGAAACGGTGATGCTTATTATGTTCACGCGTTCTTGCGCTATTTATTGTTAAATGAATCAAGGAGAAGGCTTTATACAGGCTATGTTTTGAGAGAGAGAGAGAGAGAGAGAGAGAGAGAGAAAGAGAGAGAGATTCCTCCACCCACCCATCGCTAATTACTGCCTGAAATGCGTGAGTTTCGCTTCTTTAAAAAAAGATATATAGGAAGCGGCTGTGATTAATAACACAAAATTAATTGGAATAGGCCATAGTAATTTTCCATAGGAATAGCCTATTCTGTCAATAGATCAACAGCCGACTGTATGACCACGTGTCAGTTGTTTACATATTTGGTTCTTTTAACAAAAGTCCTGTGTGAACGCTAACCGGACCAAATTCAAAATGCAACAATGTAAACATTTGGTCCCTGATCCGGACCTTCTAAGCGGACTTTGGGTGAGAACGCCCCCTTAGATGTATTAAAAGTCCTTAAATTGTCACTTTAGAAATGTGCAGATACCCTCTCTACACTTAAAACTTATGTTGGTTTGTTCACTGTTGAGTGAGAAAACAATGTTACACATTAAGTTAATCATCTAGGGACCGCCCACAATAATGTGGGGACCCCCCTGGGGGTCTTGACCCACAGGTTGAGAACCACTGACCTAGCTGACCATGGAGGGATGGTAGTTAGGGGTTAAGGGTCTTGCTCAGGAACACCTCGATCGACATTGTTGGGGCCAGGAATCGAACCTGGGACCTTCAGCTTTGGCCGCCCCAGCCCCAACCAGTGGTCCTAAATCAGACTTAACTCTCTCTAATCTGTGGCCAAGCTGTATGTTTGTTGTTTATTCTGTTCCAGTTGACTTTGTGGACCCCGAGTATGGCCAGAGGGCAGCAGGGGGGCATGGGATCAGCAGGTCAATAGGAAGCCATCCACACAGAACATAAACACTAAAAGTGACTTGAGCTCTCTTCATTACCGACGATTAACCACTTAAGCCCTATATACTTTGTCTAATGACAAATGGTAAAATGAAATGGCTGATCTACAAGCTCACGACGCGGCTCATCACAACGTGTTGTAGGTTTGTAGATCTGCCATTTCAATTTTTTTGTTTTCAAAACAAAACACAAAAATCTTTTTCACCTACTGTGAATCACATTCCCAAAATAGGTTGAAAGTGGTCAATTGCATATAACACTAAAATAGAATAAAATAAATTACTCACTCAGCTTGTTTTACTCTAAATCAGGGGTCTTCAACATTGTCAGGCCAAGGACTCCTTAGTTGAGAGAGAGATGAAGCAGGGACCCCAACAATCTGTTCATTGATATAATTTCATTGTTTGACAGTACAATCAACAGTGTATTTTGGATTCATGTTAATGTGTGTTTTCAGATATTGTGCTGCGAGGCGTTGTGAGCTTGTAGATCTGCTATTTTTGGCTAAAGTTATCAGAATATGGACGCTAGGGTTCAAGTGGTTAATATAAGAAAGGGGGGGAAAAAACAAGTTCCTATCACACAAATATTTGGAGGACTCCCTGTACTCTGAGGACCCCCCAGGGGTCCCGGACCCCCTGTTGAAAACCTCTGCTCTAAATCTATTGGATTATATTGAATACATTAGGACTACTCAAGCAGTGATATGGTAAATCTCCTGGCCGTCTTCCACAGACAAAGTATTCGTAGTATTCAAAGTATTTCCTGACTGAGAAAGAATGACATTGTTTGATCCAGGTCTGTGCGATGAAGATGTAGCCATCGTTGAATGCCCATATTTACTGCATTCTTGGTAAATGACTGCTATGCTTCCTCTACAGAAACTGTGGGGAACAAAAAGCCTTTTCAGCGTTTGCTTTTCATCTGTAGGACTGTACATTGCTGAGAGATCTGACAACCTTCTGTAACAATATACTAGTAATCCTACTGTTTCTACTAGAAAACTGCATTTGTAACCTTGTTACCTTTACATGGCCAAAATAGGTTGAAAGTTGTTAAAATATTTTTAAGACTATATAGAATTAACCAATTAACTGTATTGGGAAATTAGGCACATGAATGTACAGTTCTATATTGCGACAGTTGTAATTAATTGTCATACAAATAATTTACGATTAACATTTTAATAGTTTTCGGCACTGAACATCAGACCATGGCATTCAACATTGGGAAATATATAAACAAAAATTAAATTTCTGTTATTTTTGGCTGCGTAAGACTTTTTTTAAATGGTGGAAATGGCCAATCAACACGCTCAGAGCATGTTGTGAAGTGATGCCTTGCGAGCTTATAGATCGACTTCGAATTCAGCAAATGCATTTGTAATATTTGCAAATAATGGACATTTTTCAACATGGAAACGATTATGACAGTTATGTAAAATAAGTGTGCTTATCTCGAATAATCACTATTAGGTGATTATGGTATTGTGACAGGCCTACCATATACAAGTTTGGCTATTTTTACAATATTTATCTGGAACCGAGTCAAACTAAATGCAATTCCCCCCATTCCTTGTCAGAAAGGGGGGGGTATTATTGGGATTATTTTGGGTGGTTACAGCCTGAAAAGTTTGGGAACCCTTATCCTAACGGGTTGAAGACCCAGCATGCACCTGTACCTAAAACGCATACAGTATCTCTGACAATAGCCATGAGATGTAACCTTTACCCAGGCTGAGGTTATAATGAACGTAGTTCAGCATGAACTTGTAGTGTCTAGACAACAGTCACACTGAGGCACTGAACCAAGGCTTTTTGGCTTTTTGTGGCAGAGGTACAAACAATACATCGTACATATCTCCTACTGTACAGTATGTCACGGTGGCTAAAACAAGGACAAGGACTGCAGGTGCGCAGTAAAGTCCTCCTAATTCTAACTCTTGAGACTACAATTTGTACACTCTTGGAATTACAAATGGATAAATGAACATTGAGGATATCACTGTGGGTGTGCAGAAATCTGTTCAGGGTAAAGGTTAGGTTGATTTGCCTTCAAATCTCTTCATATGGTAACTAGGAAAACCTTTGAATCATCTTTAAAATAAGTTTGACATATTTATTGTCTTTAGTATTCGAAACAAGTACTTTCATGCACCCCCTGCTATTGTATTAATCCGATATTTGCATTTGGTATGAGTTCTGTGCTGCGAGCATTTCTTTCCCTTTCATTTGGAATAGTCATATAATATTTATACTCCATAAACAAAAATAGACCCCTCTAGGAGTGGGAATTATATGGCAAAACAATGAAAATAAGTAAGAAAACAAGTGTTGGGTTTGTTGAGTGCGTGATTTCATCTCCTTTTTTGTTTTGTTCGGGCAACATGCCAAGGCAGCCCTGGCCCGGGTCCCACGAATGTCAAATTTGCGAGGAGGACTGTGGGAGGTCATAAGGATGAATGTGATGCCGCCGGGGGTGCAGAAGCATGCAGGGGCGTCACAAGGGGTAGGAAAGTGGGACTGAGTTACTAGGGCCCAAGGTGGAGGGGCCCTAGTAACTTTAGCTATTGAAAAATAGCAGATATACAAGCTCACAGCGCAGCACCGAGTGCCGCGCTGCAAGCTTGTAGATCTGCTATTTTTGAAAAGTCGTGAAAATGTGTGCAAGTCTTTGAATATGTATTTTTTTAAGCGAACATTTGTAACTCCGGGGTAGTCCCTGGAACTAAATATTTTGAGATGGGGGGGTCCGTGGCCAAATCCATATCATTTTGGGGGTCCTTCACATGAAAAAGTTTGAGCATCACTGACATGGAAACATGGGTTTTCTTGCACACATTTTCATGACTTTTCAAAAATAGCAGATCTACAAGCTTGCAGCGCGGCACTCGGTGCCGCGCTGTGAGCTTGTATATCTGCTATTTTTCAATTCATAGGGGGGCCCACAGTGAATCCTTGTACCCAGGGCCCAGAATTTGGTGTGACGCCCCTGGAAGCATGACATAACAACATTGTAAAAGGAACGCAGAAACATCTTGTGCTTCTCACTGTACTTTGACACTGTAATCCCACCCAGCTCTATAATGTGTGAGGACACTGTGTTGGACTGTGTAGGAGATGTGTGGACCAGAGCCACTACTGTTCTCTCAGTACGTGGGAGTGGTGTTGTTGTTTCTGTTACAGTCAGTCCAGCATTGTACACATAGCGTTCGATTTGCTGGGCAGGTGCCAGAACTGTGGTGGAAAAAGTACTCACATTCTTTACTTAAAGTTGTACCATGTAACTTTTTTTATAAAACAAATGTTAAAATTGTCCTAACTGTTAAATCGCTAAAGTTTTAGAACACCCACTCCGTGAATTTCAGCCTGTAAAGCCTTCTCTATAACTGCGATCCTTGCCGGGGACCGGGTCTCGCGCCAAAATTGCGTCATCACACTACCGGCCAATCACAGCGAGGGTTATACAACTGCCGGCCAATCACAGCGCATCTTGAAGTGGGGTCGCTATGGCAGCCATATTTGTTGTCGCCCGTTTGTACCATCCCTTCTCTAGGTAATTTCGCCTACCAGGCAGGGTGAAGGAGTCCGTATCTCTGGAATTACTGAACGCACAGGAACAAGGGACCCCTCAAAAGATAGATCTCAGCGAGGTGGAGGCAGACGCGGGGGTCTGAAGGTACGAAAAACGGCCGAAAGACGCGGACGCGACCGCGGTTTGCTATAGGGCTAATGACCACTAGTTGGGCATCTTACACAGTATAGCTTTAAGTGAAAGTATCAATACTGCAATACTGCAAGGGCACAACGCGTCGCATCATGACCGGTTGTGATCTGGTAGATCGTCTATTTTAAAATAGCCAAGGTATAAAATAGAGCTAAAGTGATTAATTTACGTTTTATAATATTATAATTTAAATCTGCAAAGTAACTAGTAACTAAAGTTTTCAAAAACATTTAGTGGAGTAAAATTGACATATTTGGATCCGAGATGTAGTGGAGTAGAAGTAAAAGGAAATTGGAAATTAGAAATACTCAAGTAAAGTAGAGTACAAATGCCTCAAAATTGTACAGTACTTAAGTAAATGTACTAAGAATGGTCCAGCATTGTACACAGCCATCGATTTGCTTGGAGGATGAGTGCAGAACAACCACTAGGGGTGGCTAGTGGGTTTTTAGGCTCTTATTCATGTTTACTCAGTGAAGTAGACTGTAAGAAAGCAGAGGGGGAGGCGAGGAGTAGAAGTATGAGGACGGATCTTGCAAGGGTATGTGTGGTGCTTAGGGTGAATGTCTTCACCAAGGTTACTCTTCTGCTCTGATTGTATTTCATAAACATACTTATTTCTTAAACCAGCAGACCATAAAACGTATGCAAGTAAACATAAACCCTTATCTACAGTTCGTTGGAGATCATTACCGTTGAGACTAGTCTTTTGAAACGCTAAAGTATCAACAATGATGAATGGAGGTCAAACAAATAGGCCACCAACTCCTTATCTCTGCAGATTCTGGGTCTTTTACAAGAAATCGTTCGAATGTTATTTTTGTGGGGTTTTTTAAACGACCCAAAAGACCTAAAGTCCAGAAACCTATACTCAGCCAATTATAAGACCATATTATTAAGTGTGTATTATATTGACATTTTCCGAGGGATGCTTATTTTCCGAAGCCTTGGTGAATTCCAAAATAACCAAACACACCAAATATCTAAAAAATGAAGAAGAAAAAAAGAAACGGTTCAGAACTTTTTAATGGGGTCATGATTCTCTGCTCATCCCAGCCTGTACCAGCTTCAGTGCTGCAGTAACATCAGGATAGGTCTACGCAGACGAGTTTAAGATAAGCCACAATTACATAACTGGAGAAGGCTTAAAATCTACTCAAATAACTCTGCGTATTGAGCGGTTGTTTTCATAGCACAGGGCTCATATCTCGGGGAAGTCAGCTTGTGCATGAAGGTAATAAATGGGGTTTCCTTTTTGAAATCCACTCCATGCCGACCTGCGTGGACGACAACCCCTGATAAGGTTAAACAAACAGCAGAGCCTAACTGCTTCAGGCCAGAGCTACTGAACCTCTCTCTCTCTCTCTCTCTCTCTCTCTCACCCACACACACACCAGGCCATTATGAGCAGATATTATTGTAATTCCTACTACCACTGCTTGCACGTAGCACCTTCGATAAATCATGTTATGCTGATAGTCATTACCATTACAACAGGTCTCAGCATGTACTGTATATCCTCAGGCAGTTGACAAATTGAGGGTTCATAATTAAACAAATAGACATGTCCGGATCCGGCAACTGATTCATCTGGCCGATCTCTGCCACTAGATGACTTTGGTTTAGGTTAGGTTAGTTTAGTTTGGTTTGGTTTAGTTTGTTTTCTGTTGGTAATTTTAGTTTCCCAACAAATAGCATTTACTGACCCACCCCCCGCTCTGTTACAACACATAGAATTCTGGTGTCATTTCCATTTCAGGACAGGATGTAGAAAGATGGCGGCATGCACACGCTTGCCAAATGCATGGGCTTAATTTGCGAAGCTTTGTCTTTGTTTGAATCAGAGGTAAGGAGCGCTCACTGCGTTCACTTGGACCGCACGGAGGTGCCGAAAGTCGGGGGGACGAAGATTTACTAATAAATGTTGTTTATTTGAGGTTGTTTTCTTTGAGTAATGTCAGTGTATCTTTTGGTTCAATTCCGTTTGCTCTGTTTTGTTTAGCTTTCATTTGTTTCCTTTCAATTCCGTTAAATTCATTTAGTTTAGATTTCGTACAATTCAATCCGGTTCTGTTTAGCTATGTTTTCGGCACTGACAAAATACTGCCTGAATGGAACTACATGTAGGAGGAGACCAATTCACCCTTTGTCAGCCTTCTGATTGGTCCCTGACTGACCAACCAGCAAAACATCCCGCTAAAACATCATTTTTGGAGAAATAAAAACATTTAAAAACATGCCCAGTCACTATACTGCACCCGAGAGGCTCCTTTTTACTGAAACCAAGTTTAAAATGAGAATTGAATTCACAGAATAACAATAAAAAGCAACTGAATTTCAATGTTAGTGGATGGAGAGAAATGACTTTTGTCCCACCAAGGCACAGAAACCAATGGGTGCGAAGAGGGGCGGGACAAGGGGCGGGACTTGACAAAGGGTGAATTGAATGATGGAGATGCCAAATTTCCTGACCAATCACAGGAGACCTGTGAGTTTAAAGGGAAAGTGATCCAAACAGCAGTATCCTCAGCATAACTCCCTAGTACTTGAAGGATGGAGGTTGCCGTTAAGCAACGAGAGTGGGGAGAGATTTAGATGTATTCCGCAGCACTATCCCACACTTCAACAATCCATCCCTCCGTCCCTCTAGGACCTCCTCCTCGCACAAACACCAACGCTTGCTGAGAAAAGCTCCTATATCTAGCGAAAAGAAAGTTAGAAGGAGGAAGGGAGGGTGTGGTGAAGGGGGATGGGGGGCCTGGGCAGAGGCTTCCATACTGCCTGGAGCTGTGACTGTGAGAAAAGAGAAGCGTTCCGCTGTCTTCACAGAGCCCCTAGACCGAGTAGGGATTTTATCTCTGGGTCCTCTGGGACCGGGAAAGGCAATAGAAGGTTATTTCTTGAGAAGTAGAGCGAAGACGGGAGCACGGGAGAAAGTAAGAAAAAGGGGGAGAGGAAAAAGGGAAAAGGCTGGGAGGGTGGTTGTAGTGTTTCTAACTTCGCCAGAATGCAAAGGACGGGGGAGTGAACGTCGAGAACAAGCGCGGCCCAGAGCAGCACAAACACAAAACAATAAACAAAAAAACACAAACACAAAAAATGCGTCCTCGTTCGCTGTAACCCTCCGTCCCGCCTTTTCACACCGCCATTTCCATGACAAAAACACACACTCTCTGAGGCATCTGAAGCAACCGCACTGCAGTCACAGAGAGTGAGATACATAACGTCGTTGTCGAGTGGAAACCTTGTATGTCCAAAACCGTTCGTTTTCCATTTATCATTTTAAAAATGATTTAAACTAGTGAAAGCGGTGCGAGGCGTTGTGTGCTTGTAGATCTGCTGTTTTCACTACTTCTGCGTGACGGCCTTGTACGACGAAGCAGGGCTTTACTTTGCGAAAAAACGTACTTGGAGATACAAGGTTTCTGCCCGACAGTGACGATAAAGACAGTCTAGGTGGAAACGGCGCGCATGCAGTGCACACAGCGTTTCAAGTCGTCGACGTCCTGGGTCCTCCTCTACACACAGGTCCCTTTCCCCCAGTCAAAGCCAAGCAGAACAAACGGCTATCAAAGGGGAGTTGCGAAGGCAAAGCCACATCTTGGAGGTCGAACAGGAGAGCATAAAGATATAGAAAAGAAGAAAGGAGAAAAAACATCAAAGGGACACCTATGTGAGGGGACCCTGCTCTGTATTTGGGTCAGGGCAGGTTTTTCCTCCCCTCGCACTTGCATTATGCTGTCACTTGTAGTTGAATATAAGAGAAGGGTAGCATTGAAGCTGACATAAGCAGTTCGCTGTTATTGGGGCAGAATTGCTATTTTCACTAGTTTTCTGCAACAGTCTTACATGGTGTGGCTTGGGCTTTAATTTACCAACAAAACATGCACATTTGAAACTTGGAGATACAAGGTCTCTGCCGAACAGTGACGAGTTGCTTCAAAACAGCAACGTTCCATCAACTGGACCACCTCACAACGTTCCATACGTGGATTAATGGATTGCCACACAACAATCCAGCCAACAGTCAATCAAACGTTTACAGCATATTTTACGCCATAAAATGCAATTTGTACTAATGAACCCTGGCATGGCTATTCTGGGCATGGCATAGGAGAACATTTTTGACGAAAATAGCAGACTCATACGCCGCATACTGCATACAGACATGCCTACACATTCAGTCAAGCGTTGGAGCGCTGAGGTACCGCTCCAAAGGAAACCAAGGGATCCTGAGTACCCCGGCCAATGAAGTATATCGTCACTGTCGGGCAGAAACCTTGTATCTCCAAGTTTCAGATTTGTGTGACGAAGCCCTGCTTCATCATACAAGGCCGTCGCACAGAAGTATTGAAAACAGCAGATCTACAAGCACACAACGCCTTGCACCTTTCAGTAGTTTAAGTAATTTTTTAAATGATCAATGCAAAACAACCGGTTTTGGGCATTCCACCCGACAACGACAGTATACAGTAGAATTTAAGTTGTCAAGTGTGATCATACATTACTTGCATGCCTTCATGGAGCCTGCCTGTTGGCCAATGCTTGATTTGAATACAGGTCTTCCGTTCAATGCATAAACAGTTTTTTCCCCCCAACAAATAATACTCATGATGACATACAAAATACAGTAACAAAGTAACAAAACTAAACTTAACTAAAACAGGCAGTCAAAACTAAACTAATAGGACAACACCCCCTACTCCTGTACGATCATAAAATCTGTGATGCTCTGTGTTTTTTAATTTCTTCTATGTGCTAATCGACTTAACCAACAGCATTTTGACATGAAACTAACCTAAGGCCTAACCCAAACAATGTAGAACAACCATGTCTCAGCCAAAGCAACCATGCTTAACCCTATCAGAGTAAAGGTGGTTGCACACTGCTGCGTTCTTTGTTGCGAAATGCGTTTTTCAGGGCAAGGAGAGAGAGAGAGATAGAGAGAGCAAGGGACCGAGTGGTGCGCGAAACGGGCGGCAGTGTGCAAACGTGACTGACATAACGTGAGGTTGATTTTTTTATTTGCGTGCTCCGAAATTCACTCCGATATTCGGCCCGAAAAACGCAGCAGTGTGCAACCACCTTAACACTGTTTAATAACTAAAAAGAGAAATTAACCAATAAAAAAAACAGAGCCTCACCAAAAAAGAAAGTTACAACAACAAAAGTATATTATATAAACACTGTAAGGTTGACATGATTTGCATTTTTTAAGCTATAGTATTAATTAATTGGTGGGAACTATGTTTTCCATGGGATATACTGTAAGAACCCTCTTAGGAACACGTGTTCCAGGCAAATGACAGTCATGTGTGAGAGGACTTTTTTTAATTAATTAATTTTAATATTTTTTTGTCCAAATAATGTTGGTCATACTGAGAGAAGGACTCATGATACTTAACAAGTAGTTTCAGATTTGTAGACTTACTGACATTTTGATAATGTTTGGCTGTTGGTAAAAATAATCTTTGTTGAACAGAATCTTTTTTTTTTTGTTTTTTTTTTACTTTTGGCATCCAAAGGAATGCATGTAAAAACATAATGCATTCCATTTTCATACTGCACGTACAAGGAATCCACTTCTGCACACTACTCTGTTTTCTTAATCCGACATGATAGCTGAATATTGCAGTGTTCCCAGAACATTGTGTTCGCCATGGAAAATATTATTTTATCATTTCTTTGCCAATTATTTGGGGGCTCACTTGCAATATCCTTGCATGCACAACTGTGGGTCACAGCCCACAGTTTGAGAAGTATTGATATAGGTAAAAGCAAATAGCCTTCATTGATCCCAGTGGGGAAATTCGTCCTCTGCACTTGACCCATCTTAGGAGCAGTGGGTAGCCATATTGTAGTCCGGCACCGAGGGACCAGCTCCATCTCTGATGCCACGGTCAAGGGCACTGGCAGCCAGGGGTACGGGCTGTGGGAGGAATCCATGTGAATGTGGGGGATTTTAGGTAGCATATCAATAAAACAATCAGAAGCAAGGTACAACAAGGTACACAAATCAGAAAGTCTAAAATTAACCAGTAGCCAATACAAGAAATACATTTAATCCAATATGTATTTCATATTAATAAGTTGGTTTTGTTTTAATCTTGATTGTTGAGAGTAGATATTTTGTTAGGTCGCAGAAAACTGTCATCTTGTCCGTCCATGAGTAAGTAACGTAATGTCTATAGCTGCTGACCTGTTCATCATCGTGACATCACATTGTGACATCACATTCCGTCCTTGTCCCTTGTATACCCATTGTATACCCATATATGGAGATATATGTCTAGATGACCTACTATGACATCACATTGCTGTGACATCACATTGTGACATATGCCCATATACTGTATGGAGATCCCTGATGTCATCAATATTAAGCCCATAGCTTGGAATGCCCATATATGGACGTATTGTGTGAGTCTCATGTGGTCTATATAACATAAGACATCTATGATGTCAGATGTCACTCATATCCATATTTGGGAAAATATTTTGTCCACATATTGTCAACTTAAACAACCAACCGCAACTCAAGTCACATTTGCAAATGAATTCGATCCTGTGCGAATTCCGTCCTGCTTTTGCGTCTTACTGCAGAAGCATATTGTGCTTAGGCCTATGTCATATGTTTATTTTTGAGGCATGCTTGCTGGCATGTGGGAGGAGCTAGCAGGGTTCACTTCAGGTCCTAGCCCGGTGTCAAATCATTGGGGGGAATCTCTAGAGACAGTATGAATTAGGAGTGGGAAATTCCCAGAAAATGTATCGAAACTTTTTTTGAACCAATAACTGACTTTTTTTTTTCTTGTACTAACAAACTATTATATTTGTTGTACAATGGTGGCATGCAAAAATAGCCATCTACAAGCTTACAACTCGGTCATTAATTGTAATCGAGGCAAAGGTTTGAAATAATGGTGTTATTGACTTGAAGTGATATCGACCAGCCCTGGTATGGATTGAGGGTATCAATCCTTGTAGGTCAGCAGTGGTCAGTGTGATAAGTCACTTGTCAAGAGCGCGCTGGTGTCATTGTTGGTAGGCCTGTCACTATCATGACATTTGATTTGACTTGACCACTGTATTGATTTCGGCGACTAAAACTACCATGAAAACTTCCGGCGACTACCTTTTTTCACTGACAAAAACTAAATAAAAACTAAGCTATGCTGACTAACAACTACAAACTAGACTAAAATGTTAGGACTAGTGGAGAAGAGATTCCATTAGAACTAAAAGGCAAGTCCTTTTGTGTTCGGTTGTGCCCTGGTGTTAAGTGCTCTGAAAATGGTGAAACAAATTATCGACAGTGTACAAATGGACCTTTAATTTGGTTCCATTTATACACTGTTGGAGTTAAATGAACGCAGAGGATTTTAGAGTCTAGGTTGCGGTCTCTGAGATTAAAACATATATTGTTAGTGTATCAAATGGGGTTCCATGGCCTATTTAATGCATATCAAACTGGGGATTCTTGGAATGAAATATTAAGAAACACTGATCTACAATTCCTCACTTTTTGACTGCATGTTTTTCCACCTCTACAGCATCCCAGCTCCACCCCATAGAGGAATGTTTTGGAGTAATACATATATGCTCTATTATACGGAATTTACAAGGAATAGTCTGGACTAGAGAAATTGATGTTTACTTTTACAAAACCGATTTAAAAATTCATAACTTTAAAGACATAAAAAGTGATGTACGGTAGGAGCGAAGATGCAATGGGCCTACAATTATGCATGATGAAGGCGATGACGACCTTGCACAGTGGTTCGTACAGTAAATAACCTGACTGTACTTACAGGTTGAGGGGTGGGGGTTATGGAGGCTTGAGGCAGGGGCCGCCACTGAGGGTTGGGTGGGACTGAGCAGGAATGGGGGAGGGGGCACCTTCTCAGCCCCTCCCTCCACCCACCACCCCTCCAAACTGGGGGTGACTTTGAGCTGGGGAGATTTACTGTTCCCGCTGGTAGCGACGCGGCCCCCGATGACAGGGTGCCATCTCTCACCTCGTTCATCAGAGAGAGAAATGGACAGGAGCGGTTGGGGAGCAGACAGGAGTGAACCATCCATCTGGGTGGTAATTATGCACACCGGCGCTCAGGGGCGTCACAAGGGGTAGGAAAGTGGGACTGAGTTTACTGGGGCCCAAGGTGGAGGGGGGCCCTTATAACTTTATCTATTGAAAAATAGCAGATATACAAGCTCACAGCGCGGCACCGAGTGCCGCGCTGCGAGCTTGTAGATCTGCTATTTTTTGAAAAGTTGTGAAAATGTGTGAAAATCTTTGAATATGTGTATTTTTTGAGCGAACATTTCTAACGCAAATTTTGCTTCTGGGGGTCCCTGGAACTAAATATTTTGAGATCGGGGTCCGTGGCCAAATACATATCATCTTGGGGGTCCTTGAAATAGGTTGTCTTGCACACATTTTCACGATTTTTTCAAAAATAGCAGATCTACAAGTTCGCAGCGCGGCACTCGGTGCCGCGCTGTGAGCTTGTATATCTGCTATTTTCAATAGTTAACATTCATGGGGGGCCCACAGTGAATCCTTGTACCCAGGGCCCAGAATTTGGTGTGACGCCCCCTGCCGGCGCTGACAGCTCTTGTTGCTGTCGCTCTTCCTACCGTGCCGGGGCCGGGACCTGAGAGAGAGACACTCTTGAGCAAGAGCCTGATTTATGCTCCGGTGGCTGCGGTGTCGTGCGACATGTGTCGCTCGACGGAAATAGCATGTTGTCCATTGAAAATACTTTATTATCTTTGGCAGACGTCGCTCGCGCACGCGACACTCCAGTCGCCAGAGCCCTCGCTCTGCCACCCAGATCTCGCTCCCCCATGTTTAGTGGGTTACTGTCAGGAGAGGAATGGATTTGGTGGATGTATCTGTGTATCCCGGCTGTGATTAGCAACGTTCCTGTGTCATGTAAAGCCGTGCACATTGCTCACACGTCACATGTGACATCCGAATGTTGATTGATCAGCAATAGCTCACCCGAAAGTGTCATGAAGCATTCATCTTGGCTGTTAAGGGCCTAGTTTTACCATTATCCATATGCAAAACAATCATCTTTATTTGAACTTTTTATTTTATTTACAGTAGGCTATGAATGTTTTTTTATTTTATTTTTTAAGATTTGTTTTGGGGCTTTTATGCCTTTATTAATAGGGCAGTGGGCCGACAGGAAATGGGGGGAGAGATGGGGAGTGACACGCGGCAAAAGTCGTCCAGATCGGTAATCGAACTGGTGACGCGGCCAGGCATCCATGCCTATGTGGCAATGCCCAAGTGGCATGCATGGGGACTGCCCATAAGTCAGAAGGTTCATTAGTCCGAAGGTTCATTAGTCCGAATTTAGTTAGGGTTACTGAGGTTAAGGTTAGGGTTAGGGTTAGAGTTAGGCATAGTATTCTTAATTCGGACTAACAAACATTCGAACTGGCATGCGCCTGGACCAGTAGGCCGGTGGGCACCCCCAGTATGTAGCCTATGTTTTTAGTCAGTGGCAGCTTACAGTAGATGCTGGCGCTATAGGTAAAAACACACACGTGACTTATTCCCTCTTTAGCTTCTTGGGAATCACCAGCACTCACATGGAGAGACACAGTATGTGTGGTGGTTGCAGAACCCCTTCCCTGGCCCCCATCACCTATTTATAATGTACATGGCGAGAGTCTTTTAAAGTTTCTAACCTCCCCGGACCAGACCGTCACTCTTTTTACAAGACTGAGACATTGAGCTGGCCCTCCAGGACTCCACCCCTTTACACATACTGCCTTGTCTGTTAGCCTATTCATTGGTGCAGAGCTAATGGCAATTTATATGCCTTCTGCCACACTTAGGAGGAATTTTCCATATGTTTGATGTGTGATTTTTGGTGGTGGTGCTATGGAGTGTGAGAGAAGGCAGAAAAATGGATGGAAAATCTCTCTCTCTCTCTCTCTCTCTCTCTCTCTCTCTCTCTCTCTCTCTCTCTCTCTCTCTCTCTCTCTCTCTCTCTCTCTCTCCAGGCACGTGCACACATAGACATCAAAGGGGGCTTGAGCCCCTGCCCTTTTATCAGTCTGTAAAAAGTGCCCTCTCCAGACCATGAATGCAAATGCCCTCTTTCCATGCCATACCTGAAGGCAGCATTCAAGAGAATTGCCTTGTCCAAACTCTCCTGAACTTGAATGCAGCATCTTGGGTTGAAATCAAGAAATGTGTAGAAATCAAGTATAGAAAATAGCAGACCTCCAAGCTCAACGTGTTGCGCTGCGACGCATTGTGAGCTTGGAGGTCTGCTATTTTCGATGTTTTCACCAAAAGGCCTCTGCCTCTCTAACATTCTCTGCACGTCCCTGTCTCTCTCTCTCTCTCGGTGGCTGTTCTTTTTCACATGACGTGTAGTCTGTTGGATGCTCCGTGCACACAACGAGCAGACACTGTGCAGTGGCAGAGATCTCCAGTCATGAACAATGGATGGAAAAAGGCTCAAGTCAAACTGTATGGGAATCTAAATAGGGCAATCCTATAGGGTCCATCCTCTCTCTGTATACACCCCCACACTGAGGCTGATCTGAGGGGAAGGGGGGGAAAATGGTTAAAATTCCTCTGTTATGCTCTCCATCCCACTGTGGAAAACGTGATTAGTTTTTTGTCCTAAAATCCTTGTGCTTGCGTTATTGTTCGCCTGAATTGTGTCTCTATCTCCATTTGACACCATTCTATTTATCCCTCTTCTTTTTTTTCTCTCCTCTCTCTTTTTTGAAGAAGTAAGAACAAAGGGATTGAGATGTCAGAAACTGACGCGCTCGCTTGTTTATTTCAGAATCTAGCCACTGGCTATAGAGGGTGAAGTCCGCAGACTTAAAAAAAAAAGTGTAAAAAAAAAAGACAGGTTTGAAAATCGAAGTGAAGCGCCGGGACAAGATGGGAGAGTTCTCCCATGCCGCAGTGCGAGCCAAACACGTTGTGCAATGGGCGTGAAACAGTAGATGTGGGTGAGTCTTTTGAGAGGGCCATTGTGTGAGGCCAGGCTTAGCAGATATACAAGCTCACAGCACGGCACCGAGTGCCGCGCTGCGAGCTTGTAGATCTGCTATTTTTTGAAAATTCATGAAAATGTGTGCAAATCTTTGAATATTATGTATTTTTAAAGGGAACATTTGTAACTCAAATTTTGCTTCTGGGGGGTCCCCGGAACAAAATGTTTTGAGATGGGGGTCCGTGGCCATATACATATCATTTTGGGGGTCCTTCACTTGAAAGGTTTTGAGCACCACTGACAGAGAAACGTAGTTTTTTCAAAAAAAAAGATATACAAGAGTGCCGCTTTGTAGATCAATAGTTTTTCAATAGTTAAAGCACAAAATAATTGAAGTGAATCCTTGTAACCAGGGCCCAGAATTTGGTGCGACACCCCTGCACACCCCACAATGCATTGGGAATGACATGCCAGCAGTGTCATAAATAACCCACGAATCGCTAGTAAAAGAGCAGACAGATTCACCGCGCCGCACACATGTAGGCCTACAGTAATGTTACATGGGGCCTCCACGTGGGCCAAGGGGGTGCCGGAAATAGCCGATCTACACGCTCGCAGCGCTGCGAGCTTGTAGATCGGCTATTCCCGGCGCAGGGCACCGTCATACGACGGGGTGTATAAATCGGGCTATAAATGAAGTTCAGGCGATCTCCAACAAGCTATAAACAAAAGTGGAAATAAATCAGGGGTGCCCACACTTTTTTGACATGAGATCTACTTTTAAAATGACTGGCTCAACATGATCTACCCATCCAAAATGTTTTAGCTGAGGGCCTGAGGGGGGCTTTGGAATAGCAGCACTGGCATTACATTTTAGACAAACACACTTACTGTAAGGGGGAAAATAAATGGGAAATACTGGGGGAAATGTCTTCATCCCATTCTGTATGGAAGCGGTAGGTTTTTGGGTTCTTTATAATGCTACTGACTCTTGAACAAAGTATTGCGTTGGAGGTTTGCCAACTTTAGAAGCCATGAAGGGAGCTGACAGGCCCTTCTTGATGTAATATTGACATATTCTTTTTATATTTTAATTATATATTTTTAGAGGCATGTCATGTGGTCTACCTGCACACCCTTAGTGATCTACTGGTAGATCACGATCTACCTTTTGGGCACCCCTGAAATAAATCAAGCAAGCAAACAGGATTGTTGGTATAACAAAAAGACTAATAAGGACTCGGGGCTCCTGCAGAAATATTTCTGTTCCGTTTCTCTCTAATCTCATTGTCGTCAAAGAAGGAAGAAAAAGAAAAAGAGAAGAAACGAAGAGAAAAGAAGTGGTGGGGGGGGGGGGGGTAGGAATACACTTCCCGCCGTTCTTCGCGCACTCAGCTACAAAGCACAAGCGCGCAACAACAGCGTGCCACGGCCTCCCTGGTTGTACGCACGATTTTTTTCCCCTTTTTTTTTCTTTTGTATATCGTCTATAAAAATTGAATATTCTCTCTCATCCCTGCCGTTGAGCTTTAAGCGCTTCGGGGTGGGAGGAGGAGGAGGAGGAGGAGGGGGAGATGGAGGTGGGGAAAGAGAAAAGGGGAGAGCCTGTAGTTTTCCTTACCAGCTCTTTAGGAAAATGGATATATTTAGAAGTAGGGACATTAAAGAATAACGGCCCTCCCAACACTAAAGGCGTGAAAAAGAATTGCTAAAGAGCCACATCCTCCCCATGATAAATCACATTACGAGAAAGCGGCAAACCGGGGGAAAGTGAAGAAGGTAAACTATAGGTTTATACAGGGTTCGAGTGTGTGGTGGGGGGGGATCCATGCTTCTGCTATTAATATGCCCCTCTGATCATTCATTGTTTTATCGCCGTTGGCGGTGGTGGAAAAACTACTCACATTTTTACTTAAATATACTTTTTTCCCGATAAAAGGTCGCCCAGGGTCACATTGGACAAGCTTCGCGGGACGCTTAATGATATTAACGCATAAATAGCACAGCTCACTTCACACTGGATGTGTTTTTTAAATGCTTAAGAAATTCAATTTCAATTCAAATTGTCTGATTTTATTAAAAGAATAACAATCTACAAGCTCACAATGTGGCTTGTAGATTGTAAACAAAGTACATGTATATGGGGTTTAAGTGGTTAAAGGAATGCTTTAACACTGGCTGACCAATAGTCTGTTTTAAAAAGATGTATAACATAGAAGCGCTGGTCTTCTTAAGAGTGCACACGCCATTAGCTCTTGCACGCACGCACGCATTCAACTAGCACACCATTCAAGCTTTTATTTTAAGCGAGAAGTTATGTGAGGTTATGTGTTATTTATTCATTTCTACCCCACCAGTAGTTTAGAGGAGTCTCCTCATAGCAACATGCAGCTCATGCCTACTGGATCCCCTGGAAACCGTTTGCCTTCTGACTTCTGTTATAACTTGGCGGAAACCTTGTATGTCCAAAACGCTTTTTAATCGATATTTTAAATGAATAAATAAAATGGTGAAAATAGACGATCTACAAGCTCACAGCACGATGCAGCATGTAGATCAGGCAATTTCACTACTATTGTGTGACACTTGTTTGAACGAGGGCATTCATTTATGCAAACAATATGTTGTCGGGTAAAAACCTTGTATGTCCAAAACCGTTCGTTTTGCATTTTTCGTTTTAAAAACGATTTAAACTAGTGAAAACAGCCGATCTACAAGCACACAACGCCTCGCACCGCGAGGCGTTGTGTGCTTGTAGATCTGCTGTTTTCACTACTTTTGTGCGACTGCCTTGTATGATGAAGCAGGGCTTTACTTTGCGAAAAAACGTACAAATTTGAAACTTGGAGATACGAGGTTTCCGCCCGACAACGACGATACATAAAAAGTGGAGAGAAATGTGAGGTTTCTGGCCTGACGGCAACGGTAACTACTAACTAAGCATTGCTTGTTGTTGGGTCAGTAACATCAAAAGGTTTGGGAGATGACCACAGTACATACAGTAGTTAGTGCTACAGAACATGGTGAATAATGAATGTGTGTGTCTGCCCTACTTGATCCAGTGCCAGTGGTAGAACAGCGCTGGTGCTCCGCACCTCTCTCATTAACTCTGAGGCTTTCGCCATAGGTTTGCCTCTGTGTGTGTCTCTCTCTCTCTCTCTCTCTCTCTCTCTCTCTCTCTCTCTCCCTCTCTCCGTTTTGCATGGATTATGCCGCATAAACACTTAATAATGAGACCTCATCGTGACAGCGTGCAGTTTTCTGTTCTGTTAACGCCTTAGTCTGAAGAAGCTGCTTTTGGGTTGTTTTTATTTTCCTTTTTTTTTACTGTGAATTACTTTCACTGGGTGAAAAGATAGATTATCGGACCGGTATACTACATTCTATGACAGGTATATTCAGTAAATAAACCGGCATAAACATGAGGTATTCAGCCAGATAATCAGGAATATTCAGTTCGGTATATAGCCGTTTTGTACCACTACTTAAGTATTCGTGAACCCCTGCTGTGAAATCACACCTCCGGAGGTCCCAGGATTTCTCACTGGTGGGAGGGATTTTTTTCCCCCTCCCTGTACCTGCATTTTCACTGAGCATGTGCACTGAGCCAGCTGTGATTGGCTGTGATCTGTGACCTCTCCACACTGGGGGGGGGGGGGGGGGGGTTATGGGGGGGAGGGGGGTTTATGGGGGGGGGGGGGTATTCGTGGACCCCCCTTCCACATTGGGGGGGGGGGGGGGGGGGTATTCGTGGACCCCCCTTCCACATTGGGTCCATTATATATTATATATTATTGTATATTTATATTCTAGTTAATCATTATTCAGTATTCCAATTTTTTTTAAAATAGCAAAATAGCAGATCTACAAGCTCAAAGTGATATTCTAGTTAATCATTATTCAGTATTCCAATTAAAAATAAATAGCAAAATAGCAGATCTACAAGCTCAAATGTGTTGCACTGTGTCACATAGAATTAATTTATGAACGAATAGGCATCAGTCAGGTAAATTGTTTTTTATTGAGAGAAACACAACAGAAAAGCATAACGTTACAAAATATTTAAATGGTGCATACATGGTGTCAGTTTTCAATTACAATTGTGGGGATCCTTGACATGAAAACGCATGTATATCAAAAAACTAAATAATAACAGCAAACCACATCTAAAAATAATAATAATCTAAAAAGGTGTAAATAGTAAATAGTAGTAAGACGTAAAAATAAAGTGGAGTGCAATAGAGTGCAAAAGGCAAAAGAGCAACAGGAAAAGAAAAGAGCATCCTCAGATGTACATGTGCAAACAGTTTGACATATTCCAAACGCCAACAGCATATTTTTTCCAGTAGTTGCTACTGTACTGTAGGCTACTGTACTTAACTTTTGTTACAGTGTGTAACTTATCTTCACAGTGTGTTCTATGTGCAACAGATTAATATTCATTCACAGTATGCAGCATTCAGAAAACATTTGTAGAAGAAACAACAAATTGTAAAAAAAAAGGGAAAAAAATTGTAAAATGGTGGCGTAAAAAATGTTCGAATGTTCGAAATGAAAATGTAACAGCGACTGTCAACAATTCTGCTCCCACAAAGGGGACAATAATTACAAAAATGAGCAGTTCTGTGCAGTGTATCGCTGCTGAACAGTGTCCCCATTTCCTCTCCGTCCAAACTGGACAACATAGACATCCTTGTCTGACATCAGCTCCCAGCATGCATGCGACCACACAGCTCTTTCTTCATCTCCAGATGTGCACTCCTGGTGGTCAGCAACTGTAAAACATAGAATAGCAATTAATTGTATGTATTTAATTACCATTATTACATTGATACAACATGTAAAACATAATAACAACAGCAACAGTTCCAAACTTACCCTGGTCTTTCTTGTCGGTGCTTCATTGACATAGTCAATTTCTTTTTGCGGAGAGCATTTTCTGGCTGGTCCAGTCGATGGCTCCTTTTCAAAGACTCAAAATGGGTCCTGCAGGCAGCTTAAAATACAAGGAAAATGCATTTAGGATTTATTTTGTTGTTTATGTACAAACACAATCTAATTAAACCAGTTCAAAGGTGTTATCACGAAAATGAGGAATAGAACACTGTAGTATCATGACTACTAAGATATTTAGAATAACCAGTCTGATATTATGGGTCAGTAACAGGGTTTATTCCACGCAAGGTCGGCAGGGACAACTCACATGCACCCACAGAGGTTAAGGTTAGGGTGAGGGTTAGAGTCGGTGTCGAAAAGATGACATGCAGTAACAGTGACACGTTCCCATCACATCACAGGCTCAGTCAAAACAGGAACTGGTCCAGCATGCCATGCGTGACTACTTCAAAGCTAAATGAGTAAAAAATACAACAAACACACAGGACATTAATGGGGAAATTATATATTTTTTACCTTTTATTAAGTCACCATCTATGTCAGGAAAAGCAATGCTGACCTGCTCCAGCACGTGTGTCATGACACCAAGATTGTGTGGTGAGTTGATACTGTTGAGAGAAGCAACACATTAGTTTGTATTCCAGAAAAGGCATTTCCTGTGAAGAAATCACCCCCTAAAACAACTCACACCTCCCCCACAGTTCCCTTCCAGCCAATGCACTTTCCCTTCCCCCCCCAATTCAAATAGCCAATGCACTTTAATAGCGTGTCTTTTTACTAGCCTACAATATGTGATATTATTTAATTGGTTTAATAACACAGTGATACAGCAAAGAACAACAAAGAACAAATAGTTACCTTTCTTGCGGGGATAGTTTGTGTTTGTTGTTTTCCGAGTTGTGAAAATGTCTTACAGCCTCCTATAAACAAAGAGAATGATTCACAAAGTTATAGAGTTAAGCATAAATGCCTTCTTGCATTTGGTGGACACATACAGCCATATGCAGACATAATTATAATTTCACTTACTTTTCACCCAGTGTTTGTTGAAGAGATTTGGTGCAGAGGGACAATACAAAATGGATCCACAATGCATGCAATGCAATGTTTAAGTGGTTAAAACCCATAAAAGTGGTTATAAAGGCCTCCAGTCCACGGTTTGAAAGACATGGTCACTGATAAATACAGACAATATGATGTGAGAACAACAAGCAATACAACCTAATTTAATATAATCTAATCAACAATGTTTGTCCCCCTTAATTTGGCAGTAAACAAAACAAACACCTATTTTAGTTAGCTGCTATGCTTTGAGAAATGGTTACATGTCTCTACTATTACCTGTCTCTAACATAGGCTACTTACATAGAATTATAGTAGTTGCAACTTACCGAAAAGTTTGAAAATGATCCATTCGTTTAAGTAACACTTCTCCTCTCTGTCTTCTTCAGCAAGCAGTTACTACTGTGCCAGAGAGCCAGACTGTGAGGCACTTAGAATTCAAAGGTGGTGGCAAGAAACCTGATTGGTCACATTTTCACACTGATAAGTCAAGTGATTGGTTAAGACAGAATAAAGGAAGCCTGGTCTGAGCTACTGTACTTGTCATGGTGTTAATAATAATAATAATAATAATAATACATTTTATTTGTAACATACTTTATATTTGAAACAAATCTCAAAGTGCTACATTAAAATGGCAAAACAAAGCCAGCAAAAGATTTATAAAAAAAAGAACTAACATGGTAAAAATTGTTAATTCCATGAATTAAGAACAGTGCACATATTAGACACATCTCAAGGAAGATTTAAAAGAACATTAAGTGAAAAAAAAGAAGAATTAAAAGCACACAGGGCATCCAAAAGGACCATCTAGGCAAATGCCTTATTAAAAAGAAATGTCTTAAGTCCCCTTTTAAAAGCGTCAACTGTTGTCTGAACCCAGGTCAGAAACAGCGTCTGTTTTATGTACAGTAGACTTTGAAATAAATAGCCGATCTACAAGCTCACAATGCGTCATGATGCAACACATTGTGAGCTTGTAGATCGGCAATTTTCAGCAAAGAGGTTTGTTGTAGAGGGGGGAAAGAACGGACTAAGTACAGAGTATAAGGTCAAATGTATTTATACAACTGTTTCTAATTAGTCATCATTGAATGTCATTATAGTACATGAGATTGCAAGTTTCTACTTTTTACAACATTGTAATTACTTGAAAATGTGAGTTAAGGCAAATTAAGCCCTTTATACTTGGGATATCCAAGGTAAACTAAAATGTGTCTTTTTGGGAGGGGGGCTGTTTGCCCTCCTCCCCTTTCTTTAAACAAATAGTCAATTTGTAGGTCAAAGGAATGAACCAGACCCCCTGGTGTGCCTTTGTCTAGCTGGGGGCAGTATATCACCTATTATCACTGAATACAGAGGAATATTCCAGAATATCCCTCAAAAAGTATATACCCAATAATGTCGGTATATGCCCAGTATACCTGTAAATAAACTGTCATATACTCTACCAGTATATGTCAGATAATCTCTCTTTTCACCCAGTGTTTCCCCTTTAAACTGTGTAATCCTGGGCGTTGGTTTTGTGTGTGTGTGTGTGTGTGTGTGTGTGTGTGTGTGTGTGTGTGTGTGTGTGTGTGTGTGTGTGTGTGTGTGCGTGTGTGCGTGTGTGCGTGTGTGTGTGTGTGTGTCAGCTCAAATTCACTCATCTTTTAATCTGCTCCGCTCCTCCTTCAAACCGAGCGGTCCATGTTAATGTTTCATCAGGCTCTTTTGGGTCCATTCATCGGCCCCCCCCCTTTGTGTGGAATGCCAGCGAGACCATGGAAACAACCGTACCTGCTGCTAACGTCCAGCTATACCTGCTGCTGCGGGCATGCTTCTGACCGCATGCACTGTATTGTTGAGCAAACTCTGTGGTTCCCAGAATCTACACATGAGACCTTAGAGAGGGAGAGATTTGCCTGGACAGGACCAGAAGCGTCCTGGCGTTTCCCAATGAACCTAAGCACAACGGTGGGGGCGAGTGGTGGGCAAGGAGGTAGGGAGCGCTTCGCTGTGTTCACGCAGAGGTGGCGAAAGTCAGGGGAGAAAGATTTACTATTCTGTCAATAACGGCACATAACTTGGTAACGGCGCTGAGTCGGCTCATGCGACCGTCGCAACGCTCGACACGGCAACTCGCTCGCTACCGTGACTCGCTCGCTACTGCTCGCTCGCTCGGCGGTGTCTCGCGTGGCTCATGGTCGCCTGAGACGGCGCGCCTACGTCCACATCACCGAAAACAAGCGCTCTTTTCCCTTGCAGCCCCCTGCGCCCCCACCGTCGCGCTTAGGGTCATTGGGAAAAACATGGACGTGGACCAGAAAGCAGGGGAGCCGGTCCGAGAGGCCTTGGTGTCATTGACAGAGGGGTGCGATGGATCCCCAACCAAGCCCGCGGGCTGCTCATCAGTACTTGTCACCGAGCGGGAGCTTCATTAGTCACTGTCCAGATGATGGGGCCCTCTTGTAAAGGATAGCTCAACCCCCCCCCCTGTGGAGAGCCAAGTGTCCTCGCAAATAGGCTGCTGACCTCCATGGAGCATCAGATGAGGAGGACAGACCCTGGGAGGGGTGAGGGTGTGTGTGTGCAGACCGCAGGGCATGCGGCCAGGCCAAGTCAGGGCCTCTCCTTTTTGGGGGTAGATCCTGGGAGCTGACCCGCCCCTGACCCCATCCCTACAATGAAGCTGGCCGCACGGTGACTCCTGCATATGCTCCGATGATACGGCAGATTCCACCAGAAGCAGGAGAAGAGAAGAGAATGTCTGGGGCCCCCACTGAGGGAGAACGGGAGAGCCAACAGTGACGTTAATCCGCTCGCTCAATGAGCATGGGCTGGGGGTTGGGGGAAGGGCCATGCAAGCAGGGGTGTCGCACCAAATTCTGGGTCCTGGGTACAAGGATTCACTGCGTTATTGTGTGCTTTAACTATTGAAAAATAGCAGATATACAAGCTCACACTGCGAGCTTGTAGAAAAATCATTAACATTTGTGCAAGTCTTTCAAGGTTTTTTGAAAAACCCATGTTTCTATGTCAGTGGTGCTCAAACCTTTTCATGTGAAGGACCCCCAAAATGATATGTATTTGGCCAATGGCCACAGACCATCTCAAAATATTTAGTTCCAGGGACGTCCCCAGAAGCAAAGTTTGAGGTACAAATGTTCGCTTAAAAAAAATAACATATATTCAAATATTTGCATACTTTTACGACTTTTCAAAAGAGTGCCGCGCTGTGAGCTTGTATATCTGCTATTTTTCAATAGCTAAAATATAAAATAATGAAGGCCCCTCCTCCACCTTGGGCCCTGGTAACTCAGTCCCACGTCCCCCCCCCCCCCCTTTTGTGACACCCCTGCATCCAAGGCCTGATTTATATTCATAAAAACGGCTGATCTACAAGCTCACAACGCAGCATAAATCAGACATAGTGGAAGACGGGAATGATGATGAGAAGAGATCCTCTGCGGCTTTTTGATGTCTGTCTTTTGATTGTGTCTCTCCTCTGTGTTATGTAAATGGAAGCTGAGAGGACGTGTCTGTCCGTCGTTTTTTGGACGGCGTGCCGTGATGGATGATCTCTCTTTGATGTTGGAGCGATTCTTTGGATCTCCAGCAAGACGCGATACACGGGGGCTTTTTGATATTCATTTAATGCATTTAGAACGGGTACACAGTATTGTGTATTATTATTTTGTGCTTTAACTATTGAAAAATAGCAGATATACAAGCTCTCAGCGCAGCACCGAGTGCCGCGCTGAGAGCTTGTAGATCTGCTATCTTAAAAAAATCATGACAATTTGATTTTTTACCCGATTCTATAAGTGTCTTTTGAATCCTTCTAAGTTTTTTTGAAAAACCCATGTTTCTATGTCAGCAATCTGGCCAGCCATCGTCAAAGACAAGGTCCTTTTCATTTAACTGGAGCTCAGTTAGTCTGTTCTTGAGAGACTACTATGTCAGTGGTTCTCAAACCTTTTCATGTGAAGGACCCCCAAAATTATATGGCCATATTTGGCCATGGACCCCCATCTCAAAATAATTTAGTTCCAGGGACCACCCAGAAGCAAAATTTGAGTTCCAAACATTTGCAAAAAATACATACATTAAAATATTTGCACACATTTTTACAACTTTATCAAAAATAGCAGATCGCTGTGAGCTTGTATATCTGCTATTTTTCACTGGTTAAAGCATTCGATAATTCTAGACCTGAATGGGTTAATGCACCTCTTCATTATGAGCACATTCCCTGACATTGAATTTAGATTAGTTTTGATACGTTTCGACGATGGAGGGGATAAACAGCTTTTGAAGCGTTGCGATTTCAGGGACACTGGCTTCTGAAGTTGTGTCTGTTGTAAATCAGATGCTTGAATTATCTTATGAATTATTAACACGGATTCAATTTCAATTAAAGATGTAATAATAATAGGCTATTAGGTGTCAGCATTCACTTTTTTTTACGTTGGCTGAAGCTATTGCTTAAAGGGACTGATATTAGCCAAGGACAAAAAATTGTTCTGTGAATGTGTAGTGAAAAGACTTTGTAAGATATACTGTGGTGTGCCTGCATTAAAATACCAGTAAGACTCCCTAATCGGGAGATAAGCGACCGTAGGTGGCTTATCTCCACAAATAGGGCAAAGATGTGTTTTTCCAAAATCTTCCTGATCCATGTTGATGACATGAGTGTAGACATGCTGTGTAGTGATATTCGTGATTTTAGGGCAAAAACTGTAGCAGCAGTGTCCAAAAATGTGTTTTAAAAATCGGCCTGAAGGTGGCGCTAGAATAGGGCCATGTGAGAAATGAGGGGTGGGGTCTCCGCGTTGCCTTGGCGGACGAATAGGTACCGGCCCCGGCTCTCCCGGACGCTCCTAGCCCGAGTTACGGCATTTTATGTGCGCTGCAGTGGCAGGGGGTCCTCCACTGGGGGCGCCACCACTTTTGCATCCGTTCTGGAGCACCAGGAGTCGGTGGTCCCCGGGAATTCCCCGTGAGCAGCCCCGTTGGGGTGGTCATTTGGTCATTTTTGCACATTTGGTCATTTTTTACATCTGGGGGTCCCCCAGGGGGCTCCGGGGGTCCTTGGAGGTTGTAGTTTGGCAGGCAAGGAGTGTGTGTGTAAAATCTGGCATGGATCGGGTCAACGGGTGCAGAGATATAAGCAGGGAAAAAGTGTGACGTGTGACGTGTGAGCACATTTGGGCATTTTTTACATCTGGGGGTCCCCCAGGGACCTGGGGGTCCCTGGGGCTCTGGGGGTCCTTGGAGGTTGTAGTTTGGCAGTCAAGGAGTGTGTGTGCAAAATTTGGCATGGATGGGGGCAACGGTTGTGGAGATATGAGCAGGGCAAAAGTGTGACGGACTGACTGACTCACTCACAGACAGCCGGTGGAGGTTTTGGTAGTAAATGCGACCTACGGTCGCAATAATAAGTCCAACATATTTGGATAGCATTATGGGGCTTCTAAGCCGTGACATCATTTTGTAGTCACTGTCAGACCTCCAAGCAGATTTATTGTCAATATCTGTCCCTCCCTATTTCAACAGATCCGAGACAAAAATAACGACTAAAGTATAATTCTACCACTTTCCTTTCAACAACAAAGAGAAGAAAAATTTGTAAATAGTAAAAATAGTAAAAAGATTAGCTTTTTTGGGGGGCAAAAGTTCTCCTCTGCCTACAAAATGATGTCAGACTTAACAGCCCCATTGCTTTTGGGTGAGACACAAGCCTAGTGGTCATCGTTATGTTCTGATTAAGGAATAATTAGTGTGGTTGCTATAGGCAACACACTATTGTTCTCGTCCGAGAATTCTTTGCCAGCAAAGTGCATGAACCTGCTTTTTGTTAACCTTCGAACAACAGAAAAGTGAAGCTTTTGGTCATGCTTCACATGACACCACAATGTGTAATATAAATAGTAAGACGGAATCGCAACCACACTTGCAATTTCCCGGAATTGCTCCTTTCTAGTTTTCAATTGAAATATATTTGTTTCGATAGTAGAATATTTCTGGCTCCATGGTTGATGCAAACTTCAGATAAACAGTGAAGAAGAACTGGCACAGGCTACCAGTTCAGACAGAGCTATACTCCGACGACGGCGCCTCAGATCTACAATGCATCCCACCGCTGTTGTGAGCTTGTAGATCACATATTTTTTTCAAGCTTGAAAATTGCAAAAAGTTAGGAACATGTTTCCAAAATGTTTTTAAAAGTTCTGAATATTTTCCACTTTTTAATTATTATTTTTTCCTAGATTTCTTTTAAAAAGTATAAATTGATGACATATACACAAAATAGGGACACCAGGTTGAAAGTGGCGCTGTTGTGTATAGTTTATTGACGAGCAACCGGATACAAAAGACGCCATCGGTGCAGCAACAGCTGACTGCATTGTCACTGTAAGGCAACAAGACAGGCACCCATCTGGCATGTGATGCATGCACATTGCACAATGCACGGCAGCAGCATGTATTCCCTATCCCTATAGGAGCACCCTACTGTATCCGCTGTGGGAGCATGGGGAGAACGGAGCAGCCCCCCCACCCACCTCACCTCATGATCACTTCACCTCAAAACCCCCTCTTTTCTCACGGAGCCCTTTTGTGCCTCCGACAAACGACGTGTTCAATCGCATTATCATTACAGAGGAAATCAGTCATATTTAAGCCTTTGTGCTGTCAGTTTGCCCCACGGTCTCAGCTGTGCGCTGCCAAAGCCAGCGTGGAGAGGACATAAGATGCATGAGAAATGAGATTTGCATAAACAGTGATGCTCTGTCATTTATTTATTTTATTTATTTTCCTCTTTTCTTGGTTGAGGAAGAAAAAAAGAAAAGAGAGAGAGAGAGAGAGCAAGGGATGCAGGCTGCTTGCACAGTGTGTCACAGCCGCTGTTTCAAACAGGTGTTGTCACCACCAGGGGCGGTCGGGGGCTTCATTGGAGAGATTATTGTAATAATGACATAATGACCTTATCCGCCTATAGCGCACGGCGTACGCTGTCACTCGTAGCGGCGGAGCGAGCACACAGCAGCGCCTGTAGGGTCTTTTCAGTGTACAACGTTACGCACAAAGCCACTTAATGCGGCGCTTTTCTGTTTTTCTTTGTGCCCCAAGGCACACCAATTTTGTGCGAGTTAATATCTCAAGGCACTAAATAGCAAAACTAGACAATCTACAAGCTCACAATGCACCACAATGGGATGTGTTGTGAGCTTGTAGAATGTAGATCTAATATTTTCTTGCTATATTTGAATACCAAAGGGTTCGGGCCGCTACGCAGCCCTCACATCTAGAGTTCAGGCATAATTATGGAAATCTCTGTATCTGTCAGTACTTGTCCCTTTTATGCCCGTATATGGAGATCCCTGGTGTCATCAGTATATGGGCATGCTCCCCTTTGTGCCCATACTGTATATGGTGCTGACTGATTTGTTTTGCACCTGTTGCGAGGCGAGGCGTTGTGTGCTCGTTTTTAAAACGATAAATACAAAACTAACGGTTTTGGACATACTAGGTTTCCAACCGACAACGACGATGTATGTTTTGCAATCGTAATTTGTCACAATCCCAAGGCACACCTGGACTTGTCTCATGGCTATACACCAGTGTGGCTCGGCACCACTCACAGTACTTAATGGGCTAATGACAGTTATTTCCCAAGCACAGCAGCATGGGGTGTCACTCGCCACTCGCCAAAAAAGAACCGACCTACAAACAAAATGGCTTTTGATCTGTCCTTTTTGGCAGGCGACGCCGTCGTATACCACGGAGTGTGAGTCGCACTAAAGACGTGGGAGCCGGTCCATAAGTGAACAAACTTGATCAAACAGTCAGTGGGCACAGAAGCATGACGGAGCCATAACCGACACGTGTTTACAAAGACAACAGCGCATGTGGGTTAGTCATCCTGACATGCCTATTCACACACAGTGACATCAGTGTCCACCTGCCAAGAATAGCAGTCCATTACCATTACCCCTGTTTTGTGCCTGTTTCAGCTGTTTCTTGCTCACTGCACTGGCCTAATTTCTGCTAAAAATGCATGGATATTGTAATTGCTGAAGTTTACTAACATTTTCCAAACACTACATCAGAGGTTGTCCACCTTTTCAGGCCGTGAACTGGGGGACCACCCCTACCCTGACAAGCACTTGGAATGTAGGAGTTGAGGCATTACATTTTCAGTTCCACAGATAAATATTGTGAAAATAGCAGCTCTACAACCTCATAACGCCTCGTTGTGAGTTTGTAGATCGGCTATTTTCACAATTATATTGTTTGACCAGTTTTTTTCATAGTATAGCTTGTTGATTACTTTTTCTTTCTTTTCGAGGTATTAAAAAGGTCTTAAAAGTCACATACATTATACATCCATACATCATCCATACATGTTCTTTATCAGGACTGTGTGAACATAAGAGACTTTTCAGTCTGCATCGTTACAAACAGTCCGTTAAAGGTGTGGCGCTTGTCCTTTATAATCCCTTATGTCCTGCTCAAGCACCTGCTGTCATATGCATCCTGCAGGGTGTGGAGGGAGCACCCTGTGGTGCACTCGGCCAACCGTACCGCCTTCATCAGGGCTTTGTATGTACATGTTTGAAAACAGTTAATTTTTTGTATTAATGTTTTGGGCTGTAATCCCCAAAATACGGATGCCAGGGTAAATGTGGTTAAAAACTGAAGAAAGAGCCTGCTTTTTATATTGATAGTTACAGTTGTGCTGTGCACATCCATCCAGACAGTATGATACCAAGTGCACCAGACTGATACACCGAGCACATACAGTCCAGAATTCCAGAATTATTGATGCCAAATGGATGGCATAAAATGTATTATACATTTATAGTTGTGTTCATGTTGCTTGTGTCCCTACATTACTCAAGTTTTGGGCAATGTTTCAGCCCAATCTGACCCCCTTTCACTTCCATTATAAAATGTGAGTTAAATATTTCAAAATGTTTAAAACAAATGTAAATATAATTTTCGCCCTGTAAAAATATGCCGTAAAAAGAATTTCTTCAATAATCAGCACCCTTGTTTTTGAGTACATTGCAGTATGCAGTAAACTCTCAAGTGTGTCGATATAGTGTGTACTTTCAGTCTCTCGGCGGCCCGCTTCAATTCAGACCACATGTTTTCCATTGGGTTTTAGGTCTGGAGGTTGTGATGATGGCCATCGCAGAAGCGTTATTTTGTGTCCACAGAATCATTCACTGTGCGGTTTCTGACCTGTGTCTGTCTGAGGCTGTTGAAAGGTCCAGCAGCCAAGCTCGGCTCTGGACGGAGGCAGTGGGGATTTGGGGCTCAAATGTTCCTGATACTTTGCGGAATCCATTATGCCTTCTGGCAAAAATAGACCCAAAACATGAATGATTCACCACCATTTCATCGCCATCGGGCAAATTCCTTTTTTTATTCACAATGTAAACTTGTAGATTAGCTTTTTTTTGCTGCTTTTGAAACAATTTGATTATTGTCACCTTAACTCATTGACTGCCAAGGCCCGAGTTTCCCGAGTTATTACAGTAGTCCCAGGCTGCCACTGCCCGAGTTTCCCTAGTTGGAAGCCATTTTGAAAAAAAACTTTCAAAAACTTTTTTTATAAAAAAAATTCTAAAAATGCCTAAAATGTATTAGGCATGATCGCAATCGCGAAATTGCATGGTTAGCCCCATAACAAACACATCTTTCAAAATGGCAAAAATGGCTGTTTTGTCTGACTTTGAAGGCTTCTATCTCATGAATGCCTGAACGGATTTCCAAGCGGATGTTTTTGTTTGAAAGCTGTTAAAAAGTACTACACATATGGTGCATATATGGTGCATGGGCGTGCACGATCCGTGCACAAAAAAATGATCCGTGCACTAGAAATTTAGGAACGTGGCATCCTGGTACTTGGCGGCCATCTTGAAAAGGGCATTCAATGAGTTAATAAACTAATAGACTAAGTAATTTTTTAAAGCTTTTCACCAAAAAATAAAACTGATCCAAAAAAACTGATCCAAAACAAAAGTTTTGGATAGTTTGCCCCAAAAAAGTGCCTATTTTGGCTTAAGTCACAGGCCATTATATTAAAAGGGGCGGGAACGGCATGCTCCATTTCAGTTAGGAGATAAGCGATTTTACCAGAGGTGGCTGACTCAGGCAAAATATATATATACACTATAAGTTCGCGGCCCTACTAAGAAAATGTGAAAAACTTTCTTGTCTCTTTAACTCACTTACTGCCAATTTAAAATGCCCCTCGAGTGGCACTAGTGCCAGAAGCCTCCATAGACTCCCATGTAATTTATAGTGCACAGATCATGCACGCCCATGCACAGATCATGCACCATGTTTGTGCAGGCTGTTCACAGCTTTCAAACAAAAAAAAAAGATTGGAAATCCGTTCAGGCATTCATGATTTATCAGCCATAATGTTTTCTTCAGATGTAAACAAAAATGGCTGCCATGTTTGAAAAATGGGGTTGTATGGGGGGTGGAACATGCAAAATCGCGATTGAAATCATGTTTACTAGATTTAATTGGGTCAAAAAAAAAAAAAAAAAATTCTAAGTAAAAGTCGCCCAAAGTCGCTTGGCAGGGAACTCCATAGTGAGAAAGTTGCTCTAAAAGTCGCCTGGCACTGTATGAGTTAACAACTCATTGCATGCCAGGCCCGATAGTCCCGAGATTATTTCAATGTCTTTCCCCGCCAGGCCCGATAATCCCGAGAAAAAAAAAGAAAAAAAAAACATTTTTTTTTTTTTTCAAAAAAAATGTTGGACCCCAAAAAATGTAGTAGGCATGATAGCAATCGCGAAATTGCATGTTTAACCCCCATAGCAACCCCATCTGTCAAACATGGCAGCCATCTTTGTTTACATTTTAGGAAAACATAATGGCTGCTATCTCATGAATGCCTGAACGGATTTCCATTCGGATTTTTTTGTTTGAAAGCTGTGAGCAATGTGGACACACGTGGTGCATTATCTAGGCATGGGTGTGCATGATCCGTGCACTATGAATTACATGGAAGTCTATGGAGACAGGGGCAGGGTAGAGTACGAAGGTATTGTTAAATGGCGGGGAATGTGTTAAGCATCTGAGTTTGTGGTAAGAAATATTACAAAAAAATAAAAAACATCATCTAAAAAATAAAATTCAATGTAATTCAATTTCCTACAGTTGAGTTTTTTGGAAGGAAATTAGACAACTGGACGTGCACCTCAGTCGAAGACCCCCAGAATCCCAGGGCGACACTAGCGAGGGTGCCGATCCATCCATCCAACTATGTCAGCATTAATGATCTTCACTCCAATGCTGGGACGGTCTCATAGTGACTCAGCAGCTGGGTTATGGTTGGGTTATTTTTTTCCTCAAAAACATGACTAAGGCCATTTATTTATTAAGTCGACGATATTTTTGCCTATAATGACATGCGCAAAATAGCGACGCCAGGACGAAAGTGGTTAAGTGTGTCTGAGGGTCTCATAAATGTTTAACCAATTAAAAGTAGTAACATTGGCTCCATTGAAACAGGTTTGTTTGTTTTGTTTTTACATTTTCTGGAATATTTTGGGAGGGTTTAGGTCCTAAACTGCGCTTTTCCTTGTGTGTTTCCTCAGGATAACGTCAAACATGTTGATGCTAGACACGGCCAAGGCAGTTCAATCTGACCACATTCTGTTCCGGTCGCAATGCCAGTGATCTTTGGCAAAGCGTGAGCGCTTGAGTTTATTGGCAGGTCTCTGTAAGGGCTCTCTGCATGCTGTGTGGGTACGGCATGGCTGTGGAGGTGTTGTTTATTATTATTGATCGGGAAACCTGTAGACATCGGCTTGTGACCCAAAAACACTGGAACTCAAACTTTGATCGATGGGGTTCCTTTTTCACTTTGATGAGAATCATCCATTCAAGGTTCAAGGTTTAAGGTTGTACTTTATTGTTACGTCTTTTGTACAGGTACATAAGAGTACAACTTATTTTTGTTCGGCTTCCTTCAGACAATGTAGTTATATAGTAGGCCTATAACAGCAAAACAACACATTTCTAAAGTGACAATTTAAGGACTTTTTAATACCTCTAAAATGACGAATTATACAATGGCCAAATTGTCAAATATTATAGGCAGACATTGTGAAAATAGCTCACACAATGTAACTCTTAGTGCTCGTCGGGGTGGGGGGTCCCCAGTTAAAATGTGATTATTTTTGGAGTCGTGGCCTGAAAAGGTTGAGAACCACTGCTGTAAGGGACAGTAGGCTTCATAACACTGAGGTGAAGAGCCAAGATATTTCAACAGACCTGGGAGGAGAAGCTCGGGGAGGCGAGCCTTAAGTCCCATAAGAGGCTTAGATTCTTCCACTGTTCTCATTCATCCAACATACACAAATAAGTGAAATCTTAATCTTGATAACAAAATCACGTATATTATGTTTATTTTTACCGTTACGCTGCTGAGTCAGCATTGCAGACCTATAATTGTGACATTCTGGGTTCAAATCTCTCTCTCTCTCTCTCTCTCTCTCTCTCTCTCTCTCTCTCTCTCTCTCTCTCTCTCTCTCTCACTTGAGTTTAATGAAGAATGACCACAATTATTGATCAGATTCCTTCCTGGTTGGACATGGACTTAAAGAGGTTTGGCTTCATCAGATATAGCATGGCTCTATTCCTAACGCCAAGAATACGTTACAAAACTGTCCTCAACTGTACCCAGAATAAAGCCTGACTGACAGCTAGGAGATCAGATCTATGTGCTTTTCTCCACCAATAACGTGTGTGTGTGTGTGTGTGTGTGTGTGTGTGTGTGTGTGTGTGTGTGTGTGTGTGTGTGTGTGTGTGTGTGTGTGTGTGTGTGTGTGTGTGTGTGTGTGTGTGTGTGTGTGTGTGTGTGTGTGTGTGTGTCGTGCGTGCGTGCGTGCGTGTATGTGAGCATGCTCGTGTCCACATACACATCTAGTGATGTGCATGTCGTCACTGTCGGGCAGAAACCTCAAATTTCCGAGTCTCAAATTTGTACATTTTCTCGTAAAGTACTAAAGCCCTGCTTCATCATACAAGACAGTCCCACAAAAGTAGTGAAAACAGCAGATCTACAAGCACACAGCGCCTCGCGTTGTGTGATTGTATATCGTCTATTTTCACTATTTTAGATCATTTTAAACGATAAATACAAAACGAACGGTTTTGAACAACGACAAAGTGCATGTCTGCGTTCACTGTGTGCACGTGTACACATGTGTTTGTGGACATGCAAATGTGCCAATACCGCTTAGGGGTTAACGATATAGTAACTGAATACAAAAAATCTTTTTTTTGCAATGATCAACTGTATTTTTGCAAAAGCAAATATCGTACCGTTTGGCTCTGTATCGTATCGTTTAAAATGCAAATAATCGGTATTGAATCGTTTTGCAATGCAAATAATCGATTGTATGGAAACTAAGTATTTGTGCTTTGCATTTAGCAATTTTAAGAGGAGAATTTTAAAAGAGGGGTTTAATTACTTTTCCATTCCATATAGTTACTCTTGGTCTATCGATAAATGTGTGTAATCTCTGTGTTCATGTCAAGGTGCGGGTCTGTCCATATGTGTGTTGTATTATAATGTCCATATATTTGCTAAAGTATCACAGTGTTTACTTAATTATATACATAATAATAGATTTTACCTTAAAAAACCTGCTCTATTGACAAGTTTCACACAGATTTAAGGGCCAGATAACAGATACAAAAATCTCTTTCTCCAGTTAAAAAATGTCTTTCTCCATTCAAGTGGATGGTAAGATACAGATTAAAAAAATATCTGCCACAGATATTTTTTTATCTGTGACAGATATTTTTTTTATCTGTATCTTACCATCCACTTGAATGGAGAAAGACATTTTTTATCTGTTATCTGGCCCAGTGGGAATGGGCCTTTAATGTCTTTTAATGGCTAAATAGTTACTATATCGATTTTAAATCATTGAATCGAATTCTATCGCCATGAATGAACCAACATCGTCCATGTATCATATCATTAACCATGTATCGTGATGCGTATCGCATCGCTGTTAAAATGTACCGTTCCACCCCTACCGCTGCTGCTCATGTGAAGCCTCATAGATGCACTGGGGCGTCTCATTGACAGCACATCTGTATTCCTGCCAGGCGCTGCCTCCTCCTCATCCCAGCCTCAACTTCCTTGCTAAGCTGCAAATTGACATTCTGGGACTCATCCCGATCACTTCTTTTTGTCTTCTCCAAAGCCTTTGAAAACTTTCTTTCTTTCTTTTTCTTTTTTTCCTTTCGTCATTGGGAGAAAGGAAAGGACTTTACCGAACTTGAATGAGAAGTGTTATCTTTAATGCTTTACATATTGGGTGGGGGGATATGGAAATGAAATGCCTCTACCGTATTCTTGCACGAATTATGACAGATTTTACTTTTTTCTGTTACAGTACTGTATGTGCTTTTACTCACTGCCATCACCATCACCAAACGATGAATTGCTCTAGATTACTTCATCATACAACACCGTCGCACAAAAGTAGTGAAAACAGCAGATCTACAAGCACACACCGCCTCGCGATGCGAGGAGATCGGTTGTAGATCGGCTGTTTTCACTATTTTGGATCATTCTTAAGCGATAAATACAAAACGGAAAGGAAAGGACATTGCTGAACTTGAATGAGAAACTGTTATCTTTAATGCTTTACATATTGGGCAGGGGAGGATGGGAATGAAATTATGCCTCTACCTCAGGGTTGTCAAACTCATTTCGGAGTGCGGGCTGCATTGGATGAAAGGTGACTTGGTGAGGGCCGCGTCCAATTGTGGACGCGCATGTGTGTTCATTTACTTACAGAGCTGTAACTGGCTTTGTCTCAGTCACTGCTACAGTATAACTACAATATATAGATGACTTTAGTTTGCTGTTTATTATTTAGAAGAACCAGTAAAACTCCCTAATCGGGAGATAAGCGACCGCCAGGTCGCAGCGTGATTTTAGGGCAAAATGTGTAGGAGCAGTGTCCAAAAAATGTGTTTGAAAGAATGTTTGACAACCCTGCTCTACCTTCTTGCAGGAATTATGACAGATTTAGTTTTTTTCCTGTTACGGTAGTGCTTCTACTCACTGCCATCGCCCTCACCATCACGTCTAGACGGCGTCCCAGTAGAGATCACATGGCCATCATCACTCCATAACTTAGTCATTTTGGCAACATTCAAAAGGAGGGTAAAGTAACCCAGGTGTCTTTCTTCAGTCTTTTATTTTATTGCGCTGTTTCTCCTGTGTGTGTGTGTGTGTGTGTGTGTGTGTGTGTGTGTGTGTGTGTGTGTGTGTGTGTGTGTGTGTGTGTGTGTGTGTGTGTGTGTGTGTGTGTGTGTGTGTGTGTGTGTGTGTGTGTGTGTGTGTGTGAGACTATTGTGATGTTTTTATCTGCTTATTGTAAGTCGCTTTGGATTAAAAGCGTCTGCTAAATGCCTAAACTGTAAACTGTGTGTGTGTGTGTGCGTGTGTGTGTGTGCGTGTGCGCGCGTGTGTGTGTGTGTGAGTGTGTGTGAATGGTTTAGTGATGAATCGTCACTTCACAGTTTTGTGGGGCCGTCTTCAGACCAAGGAATGTTTTTCGTGCAAAACAAATGCTTGCATTGGATTCAGAATCATGCAAAAACTCTAGTTTGACCCCTCTCATGCTACCTAAAACAGATACATTTTTTGTATTATTTTCCTGTATAGTAAAGTCAATGAGACCCCAACTTTGATTGGCTCCCACAAAGTTTCCCAAGGGAGTTGGGTTAGAATTCAGAGGTTATAGTGGACACTTTTATGAACACATTTTGTGAAGAAAGCTATTGGTGAGCATTTAGTTCCCAGATTGGTCAAAGACTCGGCTAACTATAATGTGACATGGTAAACATGACCTCCTCAGCGATCCACATGGGAGAAGGCACGGCACACAGTAGACCCTGTCCTCTTGTTTCTTTATTTCCATTTTTATTTTCTCTGTCTTTGTTTTCATTCCATTTCGTCCGTTAGCCAATGACAGTCGTTGAGCGCCGTGCCAGACCAACACACAGTCATTTCCTGTGTGGGAAGTGGTCCCCGTGTGGAGGCTGGAGGTGTGAAGTTGGCCCCTGCAAATAGTGCCTCTTGTCTGGACGGAGGCTGTGTGTGTGTGTGTGTTGTGTGTGTGTGTGTGTGTGTGTGTGTGTGTGTGTGTGTGTGTGTGTGTGTGTGTGTGTGTGTGTGTGTGTGTGTGTGTGTGTGTGTGTGTGTGTGTGTGTGTGTGTGTGCGTGTGTGTGTGTGTAGGGGCGTCACAAGTGGGGGGGGAAAGTGGGACTGAGTTACTAGGGCCCAAGGTGGAGGGGCCTTCATTATTTTATGCTTTTGAAACTACTAACTATTGAAAAACAGCAGATATACAAGCTGCGAGCTTCTGGGGGGTCCCTGGAACTAAATATTTTGAGGTGGGGATCCGTGGCCAAATACATATCATTTTGGGGGTCCTTCACATGAAAAAGTTTGAGCACCATTGACATAGAAACATATAGGTTTTTCCAAAAAACCTTAAAAGGATTTGAAATATTCAAAGACTTTCAAGATTTTTCTATAAGCTCACAGAGCTTGTAGATCTGCTATTTTTCAATAGTTAAAGCACGGGGGGCCCCGCAGTGAATCCTTGTACCCAGGGCCTAGAATTTGGTGCGACACCCCTGTGTGTGTGTGTGTGTGTGTGTGTGTGTGTGTGTGTGTGTGTGTGTGTGTGTGTGTGTGTGTGTGTGTGTGTGTGTGTGTGTGTGTGTGTGTGTGTGTGTGTGTGTGTGTGTGTGTGTGTGTGTGTGTGTGTGTGCGTACAGGGGAGGAAGGGGGTTAATCGTGTTTGCAACAGGCCAGGCTTCCCCCTTGAAGTGAGAGACAGTGGAAGGAAGTGTTCAGATTTATGGTGGGCCCGTCGAGAGAGAGAGAGGGGTCCGCTGTAGCTGCCTCCCCTTCACCATGGCCGCTACGCCAGGAGACAGAAGGAGAGAGGGGGGAGTATGGTTGGGGGGCTGTAAATCACAGCGAGAGTGTGGCTCAGACACACACACGCACGCACACACACACACACACACACACACACACACACACACACACACACACACACACACACACACACACAGTACAGCACAAGGAAAATCCTCAGTGTTAATTTACCCATTTGTAACTCAGAGACTATACAAATTGTTGTTGTCGGGGTGGAAACCTTGTATGTCCAAAACCCTTCGTTTTGTAAGTATCATTTTAAAACAGGGGTCTTCAATGTTTTCAGGCCAAGGACCCCTTGGTTGAGAGAGAGATGAAGCAGGAACCCCCCACAACCCATAGATACAATATGTTTCATTGTTTGACTGCACAATCATCAGTGCATTTTGGATTCATGTCAATTTATGTTTTCAGATATTTAACCACTTGAACCGTCAATACTTAATAAACTTGACCTTTCACTCTGTACTTAGTCTGCTCTTTTCCCCCTCTACACCAAAGCTCTTTGCTCTTTTGGCTAAAGTTCTCAGAATAAGGACACTAGGGTTCAAGTGGTTAAAGGAGCTATAGTCAACTTTTTCTTGAAAAACGGATGCTAAAATAAAAATAATGTTTCGAAAATATTTTATTAAAAAATAAGCTTCATATATGTGTTTCAATTAAAAAATGACCACAAAAAGCAGAAAAATAATGATAAAATAATCATTTTGGCCCTTTGTTTACATTTACGGGCCCTGTAAATGTAAACAAAGGACCAAAATGATTATTTTATCATTATTTTTCCGCTTTTTGTGGTCATTTTTTAATTGAAACATATATGAAGCTTATTTTTTTATAAAATATTTTTGAAACATTATTTTTATTTTAGCATCCGTTTTTCAAGAAAAAGTTGACTATAGCTCCTTTAATATAAAAAAAGGAGGAAAAAAGTTTCTATCACACAAAGATTTGAAGGACCCCCTGTACTAACTCTGAGGACCCCCTAGCGGTCCCGGACCCCCTGTTGAAGACCCTTGATTTAAAAAATGATTTAAACTATAGTGAAAATAGCTGATCTACAAGCTTGTCGATCAGCTGTTTTCACTAGTTTTATGCGACAGTCTCGTTTGGTGAAGCGGGGCTTTACTATCCGAAAAAACGTACAAATTTGAAACTTGGAGATACAAGGTTTCTGCCCGACAGCGATGAAATGGAACAAAATGGACCCGTAAGAGTGTTGAATGAACGCTGTATAGTACTGTACATACAGCGTCCCCTGTCAGTCACAGATCATCGGGGGAGGGGGGGGGGGGGGGGGGGGGTGTGGAGGAAGGGTGGTGGTCGCCTGCCACAGGACAGACGTATTGCTGTTTTTGATCCTGGGTGAACTGACATGAATATTACATGATCTTCACTTCATTACATGGCTCAGAGGCAGAAGGAAAGCCCCTCCGAACACGTCCCGCTGCTTGTCAGATCCTCGCGCAGTATATTGTGTTGGAAAGGATTTTCATTGGACATCTTTGATATACTGGTCATCTGTTTAACAGACACAGACACGCTTTAACAGTGTGTGTGTTGGTGTGTGTGTGTGTGTGTGTGTGTGTGTGTGTGTGTGTGTGTGTGTGTGTGTGTGTGTGTGTGTGTGTGTGTGTGTGTGTGTGTGTGTGTGTGTGTGTGTGTGTGTGTGTGTGTGTGTGTGTGTGCGTGCGTGCAGAGTCAGACGCTGCTTTGCTCTGGTGCTGTGGGCTAACCCGCAGTCTCTGCATGGACTTACAGTTTAGGCATTTAGCAGACACTCTTAATCCATAGCGACTTACAATAAGCAAGGTGATACAATAAGCAAGGTAATACAACGGTATATCAACGTCAAAAACCATCAATTGCATAGAAATATCAATCTAGAAAAAGAATAACGTAGGCAGACCAAGCACCTAATCAGAAAGAAATACATTATAAATACCCCCCAAAAGAAATGGGGGCACGGTGGCGCAGTGGCGCAGTGGTTAGCGCTTCGCCTCACAGCTAGAAGGTCCTGGGTTCGATTCCCGCCGGGGGACGCTGTGGGTGCTGGGGGCGTGTTTCTCCCTCCGCGTCATCAGTGCCCACACCCTAGGTGGGGTCGGCGATAGGACCCTTCTGTGTGGAGTTTGCATGTTCTCCCCGTGTCTCCTAGGGTTGATACCCTCACAAAAACATGCAGTAATCCTGGTCTCAATAATGCCTTCCCCTGGCCAGGCGGGGCACTTGATGGAGGGGAAAGGAACTGGTTGGAATAACGTGTTCCTTCCACACGCTACGTCCATCCCGGGGAAATCCCCCCTGTCAGGTGAAACGAAACAACTTGGACTACTCATGCATTGAAGGAAGCATGAGGTCAGTCCGTTGTCTCCCCAGGCGCGGCAGAGGGAGAGCTGAGCCCAGGATTACATAGGCAATTGGCACTGGGTGAAAAATGGGTTGCAAAAAAAAAAAAATGCTATCTACTAGACATTTTTTAGTATTTATAATACTAGAAGCTGGGCCGCCCTTCGGGCGGCCCAGCGTCTAGTCGGCGACCTGGCCAACTCGGAACAATGTAAATAGGGAATGAATGCCCTGCCCTTTAATGCAAACCCCATTATTCCTGTTTTCATAGGACCCGTTTTGACCATTTGTCTGCCTGTGTCCATTTATGCCCATATATGGAGATATCTGTATCTGTCTGTCTGTCGGTGTCCATTTTATGTCCATATATGGAGATCACTGCAGTTATAGTTCTGGGTCCATTTTATGCCCATATATGCCCATATATGGAGATATCTGTCTATCTGCGTCCATTTTATGCCCATATATGGAGATCTCTGTATCTGTCTGTCTGTGTCCCTTTTATGCCCGTATATGGAGATCTTTGTGATTCTGCATCCATTGTATGCCCATATATGCCATATATGGAGATATCTGTTTATCTGCGTCCATTTTATGCCCATATATGAGATTTCTGTCGCTTTTTCAAACAGATGGTCAAAACGGGTCCTATGACAACAGGTATAATGGGGTTTGCATTAAAGGGGGAACCGGCACTGTGTCTGCAACACAGTCGGAGGCACAGACAGATACAGAGATCTCCATAATGGGAATAAAGGGACACAGACAAACAGATGGAGGAGGAGACAAACTTAATGCAAACCCCATTATACCTGTTGTCATAGGACCCGTTTTGACCATCTGTTTGCCTGTGTCCATTTATGCCCATATATGGAGATATCTGTATCTGTCTGTCTGCGTCCACTTTATGCCCATATATGGAGATCTTTGACCATCTGTTTGCCTGTGTCCATTTATGCTCATATATGGAGATATCTGTATTTGTCTGTCTGCATCCATTTTATGCCCATAAATGGAGATCTATGCAGACACAGTGCCAGTTCCGGAAAATCCTGATGTCAGACATCAGAATCCGAACCTTTCGTGCTGGTTCCAGAAAATCGTGTATCGGGTCGGGTCGGGTCGAGGCCGAGCACTGCACTACCTGCTGCGGTGGGGAACGCACGTGCCGAATTTGAAATAGGGAATGAATGCCCCACCCTTTAATGCAAACCCCATGAATGCCCCACCCTTTAATGCAAACCCCAATATACCTGTTGTCATAGGACCCGTTTTGACCATCTGTTTGTCTTTGTCCACTTATGCCCATATATGAAGATCTCTGCACACACAGTACCGGTTGCAGAAAACTCTGATGTCAGACTTTATGCCCATATCTGGAGAACGCGCGTGCCGGTGGGAAGAAGGGTTCTCGAGATACGCGGATTACATACATACTTTTGTGTTGACTCATGTGGCGTACGTGATGTCAGAGCCTTTTATGAAGTGATGTCACAATGACTCAGCGCTTGCGCCGATTTCCTCCGGAACAGCCTGATGTCAACAATCAGCTCTGCATAAGGAGATTCCGAACGTTTCGCGCCGGTTTCGGAAAACCGCAGGTCGGGTCGGGTCGAGGCCCGGCACTGCACTCCGCGCCGCGGCGGGGAACGCGCGTGCCGAATCTGAAGCCGGTGGGACGAACGGTTCTCGAGATACGCGGATTACAAACAAACAAACAGACAGACAGACAGAGATTTGTCGCATTTATAGATAGATTATCTACCTTTCATGTATGGTCATTGAGGGTAGGTGAGTGTTATGGTAAGTGCTATTTGGTGGAGTCTGAAGAGGTGAGTCTTCAGGTCACGGCGGAAGCTAGGGAGCGAGTCCGTCGTTCTAAGTGTGACAGGGAGTTTATTCCACAGTTTGGGGGCCAGGAGGACATTCAGTACACACTTAATAATAACAACAACAACATATTTGATTCATAAAGCACTTATCAAAAGAAAGAAACAAAGTGCACAAAAGTGCACAAAATAAATTGATTAGAAATGCAATGATATTTACTGTACTTGTATATAAAGTGTATTTGGAAATAAAAACATTAGGGAAATCAAAACGATACAATAAAACAATATTCAATCATGTTATCTGTCAATAACTCTGACAGATAACGAAGAAAAGCCAGTAAACAAACTAAGTCATTCATTTCTCCAATATTATAATATTAATCTATGACACTCTTGTTGGTGGTTCTGCACACGCGCTGTGTGTGTGTGTGTGTGTGTGTGTGTGTGTGTGTGTGTGTGTGTGTGCGTGCGTGCGTGCGTGTGCGTGTGTGTGCACGCAAGAGAGAGAGAGAGCATTACCAGATACAGCTTTAAAAAAGTAATTCATGCATTATGAAAGTTATTGGTTAATATGGAAACCTAAACCTTGCATTCCTTCTTTATCTTTCAATATTAATATGTACAGTATATGCGTGTTGCTGTGGTGGCCCAATGTGAGACAAGACGACTCACAACTCAACTCAGCTTTTATCACGCTGATGACAAGAAGCAGTACACTGTACACATACACACAACAGACACAGCTGTTGATATAGGAAGCATGTTTTCAACAACCTTGCAATCAGACTGTTTGGTTCTGCCTGCCTTATGGACTGGAACAGACACGGGGATAGAAAGTTCAAGTGCGTGTGTGCGTGCGTGCGTGCGTGCGTGCGTGCGTGCGTGCGTGTGTGTGTGTGTGTGTGTGCAGAGAGATAGAGTCATTGCTCGTTTGCAGTTACTGTAAAATACTCATTTTTGAGTCATCAATTTATAACTGAGTGTGTACAAATGTAACTAAATGGACCCTTACGGGTCCATTTGGTTACATGTGTACGCACCCAGAGTTACATAAGCGCTGAGGATCTCAGTGTGCAGGAAGCCACAGTAGAAGTGTCCTGTTACCGCACTTCACTCCTATGTCCCTCTCTGTGAAATGACTGTCTCTTTCAAGCCCCATTGAGTCGATTTCCTTCACAGGCGCTTGGAGTATCACATAACCTGCACCGCGAAATCCTCCGTGCTCGTTTAACTCGCACAAATGGACCTGTAAAGGGTCCATTTGGTTACATTTTGTGCAACTATCAAGAGTTACAGTCAGGCCAGAGAAAAGACAAATAGTCTTGGGAAATGATGTGTGTGTGTGTGTGTGTGTGTGTGTGTGTGTGTGTGTGTGTGTGTGTGTGTGTGTGTGTGTGTGTGTGTGTGTGTGTGTGTGTGTGTGTGTGTGTGTGTGTGTGTGTGTGTGTGTGTGTGTGTGTGTGTGTGTGTGTGTTCGTGTGAGCCTACATGTGTGCAATGTGCATGCACGTAAGCGCACAGATGCCTCTGTATGTATGTGTGTGCGTGCGTGCGTGCGTGCGTGCGTGCGTGCGTGCAGACCAGAACCAGTGCTTCTCAAACTTGTCAGGTCGAGATCCAAAAGAGAAATTAGACGTTTGCCCAGGACCCAAACTAGTGAAAATAGCAGATCTATAAGCTCACAACGCGTCGCTTCGCACCGTGTTGTGAGCTTATATATCGGCTATTTTCAGCACTTCTTCTTCCACTTCTAGTATTATATTTTATTTATGGAATTAGATTAGATGTATTTGTTTGTTTGTTTGAAAATGTATACAAATCTTCAATTTGTTTTATTCCTAAAAAATAAAATGATATATAAAAGATTTTCCATCTTTTGAAATATATACAGTATTTTAGGAAAAGAAAATGGGATTTTGACTGGAGTCGTGACCCATAAGAATTGGTCTGTGACCCACAAATAGGTCCCGACTGTTAGGGAAACAGAGTATTAGACCTCTGTGTACTCCAAACATGTATCCTCCTGTCCCAGGTTATCGAGCGGGCCGATGCTGTAGGCTTAATAGATCTCCATAGGGGGGTGGTGGCGGTGGTCCCTCGTCATATGTTTGACTGCTGTGCCCACATGGACTCTGGCCCGGTCGGCCCATCCATCCTCGCCGCGGCCGTGGGGCCCCCTGACGCGAACGTGCGCTGTGCCCCGTGTGTACACAAGATCTCTGGCCTCGGCAGGGAATGTTTACCCAGCTGAAGTCCAATGGTGTCACTCTCTCTCTCTCTTGTTCTCTCTCTCTCTCTCTCTCTCTCTCTCTCTCTCTCTCTCTCTCTCTCTCTCTCTCACTCTCTGTCTTTCTCCCGCAGCTGTATACTTTATGGAAGAAGAGTCACCCGGGACAAATCTATTGACTAATACCAGATATGTCCAGTCTCCCACCGACTCCCGGCGCTGTATTAAAAACTCTTCATATATGTCATTTAGAAAGGTAAATACTCTGCCTGGCAACTGAAAGCCTTCGCACAGGGAGACCCTTGTGTGCACTTGTGAGCTTTTTAGATCGCTCCTGCTGTGATAGATGCATGATGGAGAGGAGTGTTGAAGTGTAGTAGTATATCGTCACTGTCCAGCAGAAACCTCGTATCCCCAAAGTTTCAAATTTCCATGTTTTTTCGTAAATTAAAGCCCTGCCTCATCATAAGAATGTTGCACAAAACTAGTGAAAATGGCAGATCTACAAGCACACAACGCCTCGCGCGGTGCGAGGCGTTGTGTGCTTGTAGATCGGCTATTTTCACTAGTTTAAATCATTTTTAAATGATAAATTCAAAACGAACGGTTTTGGACATACAAGGTTTCCACCCGACAACGGCGATATGTACATTATGGTACATTCATAGTCAAAGACACACTTAAAGTGTGGTTTGTGGGGTGTCTGGTGGCTCAGCCAGTAAGTGCACAAAACCATTATGCTCCTTGTGAGCGTTTGAATCCGACCCCTTCTTGTTTATCATGTCCCTCCTCTCTCTCTCTCTCTTACCCTTTGGTTTCCTGTCTATCTACACCAGTTGTTTTCAGACCTTTTGTGCCAAAGGGAGCAAGGTCAGAATCCCAAGGCACACCTGGACTTGTTTCAGACACACTGATTCGGAACCACTGCTCTACACTGTCCTATCTGAAATAAATGCCAGAAATATAGGCCTATCTCATCTCAAACTTCAAATGATATATGTTCTGAGCCTGAGTGTGCACTGCAGGTAACCAATTACATTTAACAGGATTATGATAATCCGGCCAAAATGTGGACAAAAATGGAAACGGTAATCATGTGCAGTTGCCCTGAACGGGTCCTATGGTGTTAGATTAATCGAAGTCACGTTGGAAGTAGGGCTACTGTAGGCAGACAATTATTTAAATATTCTATCTGTGTGTGTGTGTGTGTGTGTGTGTGTGTGTGTGTGTGTGTGTGTGTGTGTGTGTGTGTGTGTGTGTGTGTGTGGTGTTGTGTGTGGTGTGTGGTGGGGGGGGGGGGGGGGGGGGGCTATCGTCTGGGACTTTCCTGGTTGTAATCCCTATTTTATATTTTCATATTGCTTATGAAAATGTGTAGATTTAGACATTTAGACATACCATTTTAACTGTTCTGCTTGCCCTTGACGACGCTCAACGTCAGTGAAAGGGTTAATACCATGGCGCCGTTGACGGCGAGGACTGTCAATCTTACTGTATATACAGTAAGATATTATTACTTACTGTACGTCGCTCCGGTCCCGCCCGCATCGGTAATGTCCGCGATTTGTTTACAACGCACGTCGGGCGTGCACGCGAAGTTAACGTCCTCCATAGTAAATCCATTGAGAGGCCCATAAAGAGACTTCATTTTCTCCAAAAGGGACATTCTTATACAAAGGATGGTCTCCACTCTCCATACTTGTACACAAAAGCTGGGCGCAGCCATGTTCTCTTCTGGGCTCACACTGTCATGTGACTAGATGACGTAATCGTTGCCGTCAAGTGATAATCCAAAAAAAACAAAAACAACCCCCTTCCGGCCCTTCAAAATAATAGCGGCGGCCTATGGAGGAAACGGCGTGGCACCGAGGCACCAAGCAAACCTTCAGATTAAGAGGCAGTAGTTGTGTTAAATTAAAACAAATCGTGCTATAAGTGTACAATATGTCGTCAGATTACATGTACTAAATTGGATTAACCACACTATTCTATTCTTTATCATACTGTATGACAGTGTTGCAGAACAAAGATAGCCAATCTGCTATTTTTGCACAAAAAAAAATATATGAATTATTTGAAAACTTTGGCCTAATATAATACTTCTTTTGAAGACTTAGCCTACAATGGCATGCCCAAAATAGGGACACCAGGGTTAATGTGGTCAAGGATGACATTACTGTCTAATCACATAAACAGTACAACATGTGACATGTGGCATTTTGAGGAGAGCAACATCCCCAACCTTGCTTAGGTTACCTTCAACCTTCAAATTGATAACAAAAAAAAAGACGAATACTCGAGCACACCCTTCAAACGTCCACACAGGCCCATAACTCACTCCCTCAATCTGTCCTCTCCAGGAGAACGGGACCTCCATCATCATGCAATAACAGCGGACTCAGTCTAGGTAAGAAGATGATGCTCCGCAGGGAACGGCGATTCCACCTCCGCGATAAAACCAGCTGCCGCCCAAGCGCCGGGGAGATTTATCGCCGTGTCTGTTTAAATGTAGCCAATTCCCCTTTAATGCGATATTAAAGAATGATGCATGCCTGAGTTTGAGGCGTCCCCGCGGCGGTAGATCCGCAGCCTGCCTGTGGCAGTATTCAGAAAACCCCAGAGTGTCAAGCCTAGGCGATGCTGCTGATGTAATGTTCAATATTGATAATAGCCGTGAGCGGGATGGGCTCTAATCGTTTATGAAAATATTGTGCAGCCGCCGCGCCTCTTTTAACTACCGTTTCTTGGCCCCGCGCCTGGCTCTGGTGGCATCCATCACCTCCGCTTGATGGGCAGAAATGTGCAAACCTCTCTCCGACGGAATGAGCTATATACCAGCAAAAACACAGCAGGGAATATAGCATGTGAGCTGATACTGTGTGAGTGTGTCTGTGTGTATACAGTACAGCAGGCACGTGCACACATAGATACCAAAAGGGGCTTGAGCCCCTGCCCTTTTATTCGTCTGTAAAAAGTGCCCTCTCCAGACCATGAATACAGTTTTTACTAATGGTTGAAAGAAATGCAAATGCCCTCTTTCCATGCCATACCTGAAGGCAGCATTCAAGAGAATTGCCTTGTCCAAACTCTCCTGAACTTGAATGCAGCATCTTATGTTGAAAGAATTGCCTTCTCTGTGTAGAAATCCATGGCGTTACACCACATCTCCAGTATTGATTTGATTATGCTTAGTTCAGTGTGGTATCACTGAAAATAGCCGACCTCCAAGCTCACAGCGCGTAGCAGTGCAACGCGTTGTGAGCTTGGAGGGCTGCTATTCTCGTCATTTTCACCAAAAGGCCCTTTTATACATTTCAGCCCCTGCCTCTCTAACATACACACACTCACACACACACACCTACACACACGCACACACACACACACACACACACACACACACACACACACACACACACACACACACACACACACGCACAAAGGTATATACGGTACTCTATATGTATTTGTGTGTGTGCGCGCAAAAGCAATTGCCAGAAGGGCGGTTCCAAATTCAATCTGCTATCCTTGAATTGTGTCACAATGTATCGTTCATCTTTTCAATAGCCCCTGGTTTAGTCTCAGTTCTTAGACAAAATAGCAATATTTGAGCGTGCGTGCGTGCGTGCGTGCGTGCGTGCGTGCGTGCGTGCGTGTGTGCGAGAGACAGAGAGGTGGTCCCTCTTCCTGTCTCTGTAGCATTCAGTGTGTCAGCTCTTGTTGGTTTCCGTTGGGGAAGTTGCCTCAGTGCTATCCTCAGACAAAGCCCTGACCCCAGGGGTTAAGGAATGTGAACCCGGGGTTGTGACGATCAAGACCTTCCCTTGGGGCAGACAACGTCGAAACACCTCAGCAAACGCCCTAATGATCTCTGGTGCTTTTGTGATCCTCCGCCGCCGCACATAACGCACCTCTCTCCTCCTTAGCCCCCCCCTGCTACACTCAATCTCTTTTGCCGAAAAACAGCCGATCTACAAGCTCACAATGTGCCGCAACGTGTCGTGATCTTCTTGAATGTCAGCCTTTTTATGATGCGCCCGGAATAGGGACGCCAGGGTTCAAGTGGTTAAACTCGAATCCGTCTGAACTTGTGCTGCGAAGTTGTTTATTTTCCTCGTATCTCCAAGTTTGTAGGTTTTTCTCGCAAATTTAAACCCTGCTTAATCATATAAGGCCGTCGCACAAAGGTAGTGAAAACAGCCGATCTACAAGCTCACAATGTGCCGCAAACGCGTCGTGATCTTCTTGAATGTCAGCCTTTTTATGATGCGCCCGGAATAGGGACGCCAGGGTTCAAGTGGTTAAACTCCAATCCGTCTGAACTTGTGCTGCGAAGTTGTTTATTTTTCTCGTATCTCCAAGTTTGTAGGTTTTTTTCGCAAATTAAAGCCCTGCTTAATCATATCAGGCCGTCGCACAAAGGTAGTGAAAACAGCAGATCTACAAGCACACAACGCCTCGCGGTGCGAGGCGTTGTGTGCTTGTAGATCGGCTGTTTTCACTAGTTTAAAACAGCCGATCTACAAGCTCACAATGTGTCCCAACGCAAAGTGTTGTGATCTTCTTGAATGTCGGCCTTTTTATGACGCGCCTGGAATAGGGACGACAGGGTTAAACTCGAATCTGTCTGAACTTGCGGAGCGAAATTGTTTATTTTCAGAGAAAAATGCGGTCGGACGATGACGGATAAATCAGGTGTCACTTTTCATCTGTGAAACTGTCAGATTTCCAATGTGCACCGAGTCAAGCGAAAAGAACCTAACCGCACGAAGTCGTCTCCTGTATTTTCCCTGGCCCCTACAAAACTGCCTCCTTTGTTAAGTGACTCGGCCTCGTCTTAATCAAGACCACATATTGCGGGTGTGGCGTGCATGTCTGTCCCCCCGTGTAAAGTGGGTTTATCGCTAAATTTCTCAGGGGTTGGACACCATTGTCATTGCCACTGAAAGAAGCCATAATCACTTTTACGGATGAGCTTTGTCGTGAATGGTCACAGCACAAAGGAGACCAAAAGACCCTTGTCCTATTTATCACCCACTTTAAGAGAGGCGGGGGAGGGGGGGGAGGGGGTGGGTGTCTGTCAAAGTCACCATAGCGGAGTGTGTATAGTGATAGTGGTGGTCCCTGGCCCCTGAGGCTCAAACACACTGCTTAGAGAGGGAAAGAGAGGAGTCGAATGAGACTGACTGAAAACAGAGAGAGAGAGAGAGAGAGAGAGAGAGAGAGAGAGAGAGAGAGAGAGAGAAGAGAGAGAGAGATGAGAGAGAGAGAGAGAGGAGAGAGAGAGAGAGAGAGAGAGAGAGAGAGAGAGAGAGGTAAAGGACAGAAAGAGGAGAAACTGAAAATTGGACTGAGCGAGGAACAGAGAGAGACTATGAGAAGCCAAGATATCGTCGTTGTCGGGGTGGAAACCTTGTAGGCCTATGTCCAATACCGTTCGTTTTGCATTTATCGTTTTAGAAATGATTTAAAGTAGTGAAAACAGCCGATCTACAAGCACACAACGCCTCGTGGTGCGAGGCGTTGTGTGCTTGTAGATCGGCTGTTTTCACTACTTTTGTGCGACGGCCTTGTATGATGAAGCAGGGCTTTACTTGCGAAAGAAGGTACACATTTTGAAACTTGGAGATACGAGGTTTCCACCCGACAACGACGATATACATGATTGTGGTTCTCAAAGTGGGGTCATTGCAAGGTTCCAGGGGGTCCCCAGTTAAAAAACAAGTTACAGTTTAATTTCACAATGGTTTGACCGGGGACTGTTGAAGGGAATGTATGTAGAATCATAGGTTCACTTAATCCACTACCACTGTTATCTCCTGCAGTACAGTTTATAGAAGTAATGTACTAAATCTAATCTTCTCTTATGGAGGTCCCCAGGCACAAAATAGTTTTAAATTGGGGTCCACGGCCTAATACGTATCAAGCTGGGGGTCCTTGACATGGAAATGTTTTGAGAATATCTGCACTATACTCTAGACTAGAGAGTAGGCAACTCCAAGAGTGTAAAACGTGCACCAAATGGACCCGTAAAGGTCCATTTGGTTCCACTTTTTACACTCTTGGAGTTACAGACACCAGAGCCCAATAAGAAGCAGTGTGAAGCACACTTGGAGAGAGCCAAAACAGTCTCCTGAGAATTTATATGGATGGAGGTGAGGGGTCAGACAGCTATTAATCATGGCCAAAAGTTTGGGATTAAATAGCTTGGTCTAACGGGCAGATGAGAGAGAGCTGGGCGCGATTGAGGTGTTTTAAAGAGACTGTGTTGTGTCTGTCTTCGATTACGGAGTGCAGGCCCAAGGCAAAACAGCCTTTCTGGAAAACCGAGGACAAATAAGACACGCTATTCTCTTCTTCTACTCCCCCCTCTCCCTCTCCCTCTCCCCCCGAGCAGACTAGCGATCAGAAACCACCACGCAGCAACATGCAAAGAACAAGAGACAATACGCTGATTGATAATAGCGTTTGCTTTGAAGAACGATGAACAAAACAGGATATCTTAGCCACCAAGGAGAAACCAAAATCGTGTTTTTTTTCTCTCATTCCTCCCTTCCATAGAATTAAAATGAATCTGCATCCAATATATTATTTGGAAAATGGAAGCAGTTTGTGTTTGTGCATACGAGGGAAATTGTTTTTGTTTGTGTGTGTGTGTGTGAGAGAGAGAGAGAGAGAGAGAGAGAGAGAGAGAGAGAGAGAGAGAGAGAGAGAGAGAGAGAGAGAGAGAGAGAGAGAGAGAGAGAGAGAGAGAGAATTGTGCATCTGTCATTATGTGACTGACAGGCAAGCTTCAGAGCTAGTATCCTACTTTATTCAAATAGGATAACAACAATACATTCTACACAGCCAAAGCCGCAGTTTTAATAATTTAATTTTGAGTGTTATGCTGAGACCATTATAGACCATGATCCTTATTGGTCCATTTTTAGGTGTTCATTTAAATCTACTGAAAGAGTTAAAAAGATGTACCCTTACAGCTCCTTTTATGAATATGTGGTTTGATTTCTACCAAGGAAATTCAGTATAGGCATTGGTGGGAAAGAATAGGTGATGGCTACTTACAAAAACAAAAAATACACAGAATGACACACACGCACACTGCACGCACACGCACACGCACACACACACACACAGACACACACACACACACACACACACACACACACACATACACACACACGCACGCACACACGCACGCGCGCACGCACACACACACACACACGCGCGCGCGCACGCTTATCTTGAATCAGCACCCAGTCACACTTACTTTCCTCTCCTTTTTTTCCTCTCCACAACTGCCTTTGATCTTTGATGTGCCATGCATTGCATTAATTATGCATCTCGCCTCGGTACAAGCGCGCGCGGCGGTGGTGAACACCTTCAAGTATTTAATATTAGCAGTCTCCTCGCAGGCCCCAAGCCTAGGATGGCTGCTGGACGCTGCTGGCGTTGGTAGGCTGACTGTTACATCACATTCCTATGCACCACATATGGGATTTAAAGAGGGAAACCAAGAGAGAGTGCTGCTCTGGTTCTGCACTTCAAAACAGCCTCAAACAACTCCCTGGGCCAAACATAAGACATTTCTCCACTCCTCTGAAATGTACACCTAAACACCCTTCTCCTCCATCCATGTGTGCAGCCGTGGCGATGAGGGACAGAGAGAGGACGGAGGCAAAAGACTGATGTAGTTTGGATTTGGAGATAAACGGCCATGATGCCCAGGAAAAGAAGCAGGAGAGAAGTGGGGGACACAGTGATGGAGAAGTGACCCAGATCTCGCACCGTTTCAGCCATGCAATGTCAGTTCATGTAAACTGTGAGCGCTGTATATGGCTGAGGTTTGCGTAAATCTGCCCTAAAACTTCGATACGTCCGTAAAAATGATCATAAATATGTATTAGGCCTAATTATCATTATTTTGTCACAGGAGTGACGGGAGAGTCTTTTTTGCAGGTCTTTCAGTCCGAGTGTATCAAAAAAGATCAAAAAAGCACCTCCGTTAAGGTGGAGACCTCATCACCAGCGTGGGCATGTTAGCATTTCAGCGTTATTTTTACTGAGGTTATGGTTAGGGTTAAGGTTAGGTTTAGGTGTCGGCCCTATCTCCGTCCCCCCGACTTTCGTCACCTCCGCGCAGCCAAACGCAAGCTTCCGCTGCCTTAACCGAGTAGTTTTTTTGATAGCCTACACTCGGACGGGACTGAAAGACCAGCAAAAACACTGTCCCATTTTGTCATCATGATGATGGCTTTTGAATTACTGCCTTTGAGAGCAGAGGGTGGTAGAGTTGATTATGACCAAATGATTGTGCAATGTGCAATATGCTTGTCAAGCTTTCACACTCGACTGTTAATACATTTTCCAGTGCTTAAATATGTCCTTTTCCAACAAATACAGCTATAGCCTTAGCTGTGACCGGCTTCGTTGCTTTTTGTGATTAATACATTTGGTTGAAATATTTACGTACCAGACCAATAACCTGGCCTAACAACAACATATATGTGACCTGGTTAAAATAACGGCGATAAATAGAAACAATAATCATATCTGATCATAAGCAGCCCAGTTATTGCTCATGGCCATGTTCCCTGAAAATATGTAGGCTGCATTGAGGCTACACACACTGGCAATATCTTGGATTGATTTGCACAGAATAGTCAACACCAGAGGCGTCAATTGGGTATGGCAAGCTATATGGCAGCTGCCATACCTTGGCTACAGGGGGAAATAATAAAATGTACTGTAATCGTGCCTGTTTGCTAAGGTATGGCAACATGACTGGTGTCTTGCACGTGCGCCCACGACACCAGTCATGTTGCAATACCTTAGCTTTTTCTGAACTGACGCCGCTGGTCAACACGCTGTTCCAGCACCATTCAAAACAATAAAGAGTGAAAGTATTCAAGTTTATAAACAACAACAGCAGCCATCCCTTCCCTCTTCCTACACACACCCCCCTCCTCGCTCTATGCTTTTCCCCCCAACCGGCGTCGTTGCAAGTTCGCGTGCGTGTGTGGGAGTACCCCCTGCGCGGGTCCCTTTTGCAGTGCAGATCCAGTAGTTGGAGTTGTTGTACACCAAGCAAGCGAAAAGAGGAGTGTATGTGTGTGGAGGAGTGTGTGTATGTGTGTGTGAGCACACAGCTGAGTGAGCTAACAGAAGTATTATAGAAACATTAGGTTACCTTGTGAGACTATCATCACACATCCCCTCTTTGGAAGACTGCTCCGCGTTTTATATTTTTATTTGTATTGCTTCAGTCAGCCTGTACGTCCAGTTTTACCCCAGCGGTGCCCTGGTGGTCGGCAAGCCCGAGAGAAAGTCCAAACGCGGTGGTTTCAAGCTGGCATGAGCTAACCCACCACCAGACATGGAAACCAAACCGTTCCTGTCATTGGGTAAGTTTTTACTCTATATTCTTTCTGATTGTGTGTCGGTTCAAGTCTTTAATCGGGCTGATTACGTGCGGTTTTATGTGACTTTTATGAACACAGATTAAATGGGAAGAAGAGTGCTCCGTTTGCAGCGTCCAGTGCGCCTTTGACAGCGCATGGAACGGGTTTATACAGCCAAATGCATCACTGGAGTGAAGCCATCCGACTTTGCAAAACGGGAGGTGAAGTGAGCCGACGATCAAAGTTCGCTGCGCATCATGTAGTGTAATTACCGTAGGAGCTCGCTGGGGCTGTGACGAAAGCAGGCAATGGTCCTGAAAGATACATAACGTATCTTTTGAGTGTTTTATCAACACAAAGCAGCTCTACGGTTTACCCTATAACTCTATGGGTTTACCCAGAGGAAAGTAACTAATTATTTACTCAAGTACTTTTAATTTACCAGAGTAATTTTTTTTCTCAGCTTGTAGATCTGCTATTTTCAAACATTAGTAGGCCTATTTTTACTTTTTCTACTTTTACTTTTATTCCAATACTTTTGTACTTTTACTCAAGTACATTTTGATTTTTTACTTGTAACAGAGTATTTCTATATTGCAGTATTTATACTTTTACTCAAGTAATGAATGTGAGTACCACTGGTTTTGCCTCATACTATAATCCAACAATAATAGTAGGCCTAATAATAATAATAATAATAATTAATTGGCTAATCATTGACAGCAACTTAAAAAAAAAAAAAAAAAAAAAGAAAATCAGTGACCTCATTTTGATTGAATAGTCATGATATTTGAATATTCATGATATTTGACATCTATCTATCTATCTATCTATCTATCTATCTATCTATCTATCTATCTAACCATTACGGCCAAGACCCTTGAAAATGAATGCTGTCCTTTGCCGCAGCGTGATTCACACTTGCAAGGGAATTCCGTCCTTGTCCCTTTTATGCACATATATGAAGTACCCTGGTGTCATAAATATTAAGCCCAAATCTGGGAATGCCCATATATAGACTTATTGTGTCAATCTCATGTGGTCTATGACATCAGACATCTATGATGTGAGACATCAGTCATCTCCATATTTAGGAAAATATGGCCAGATTTTGGCCAACTTAAACAACCAACCAGGCATTGTCTGTCTGTCTGTCTGTCTGTCTGTCTGTCTGTCTGTCTGTCTCTGTCTGTCTGTCTGTCTGTCTGTCTGTCTGTCTGTCTGTCTGTCATATATTACTTAGACAATTTCTCTGAAAATAAAATAAAAAAAGACTCCACAATAGGTTTGTTCACAATTCCAATTGGAATCAACTCACATTATCCAACTGTACATGTGATAACAATTTTTTAAGGTTTTATTGTAGAAAGTGCCTACAGGTAATATAGTAATAATATAGTAATATAGACTTTCTATGGAAAACTTCCTTCATAGGTTTGTTCACCATTCCAATGGGAATCAACTAACAATGTCCCAATATACCTCTGATAATAGTTTTGTAAGGTTTTACAGTGGAAATGTGGAGTAATATAGCTGCAAAGTGGCCTACAAGTACATATTTTAGACGATTTCTCTAGACTTTGAGCATTAACCAAAAAACGTCCTTCATAGGTTTGTTCACCATTCCAATTGGTATCAACTAACAATGTCCCACTCTACCTCTGATAATAGTTTTGTAAGGTTTTACAGTAGAAAAGTGGAGAAATATAGCTTCAAAGTGGCCTACAACGCACATATTTTAGACACTTTCTCTGGATTTGTGCATTAACCAAAAAACTTCCTTCATAGGTTTGTTCACCATTCCAATTGGTATCAACTAACAATGTCCGACTCTACCTCTGATAATAGTTTTGTAAGGTTTTACAGTGGAAATGTGGAGTAATATAGCTCCAAAGTGGCCTACAACTACTATAGTAATAATACAGTAATATAGACTTTCTATGGACTTTGAGCTTTAACCAAAACACTTCCTTCATAGGTTTGTTCACCATTCCAATTGGAATCAACTAACAAGGTCCCACTGTACCTCTGATAATAGTTTTGAATGGTTTTACAGTGGAAATGTGGAGTAATATAGCTCCAAAGTTGCCTACAACGCACATATTTTAGACACTTTCTCTAGACTTTGAGCAATAACCAAAAAACCTCCTTCATAGGTTTGTTCACCATTCCAATTGGTATCAACTAACAATGTCCCACTCTACCTCTGACAATAGTTTTGTAAGGTTTTACAGTAGAAAAGTGGAGAAATATAGCTTCAAAGTGGCCTACAACGCACATATTTTAGACACTTTCTCTGGACTTTGTGCATTAACCAAAAAACCTCCTTCATAGGTTTGTTCACCAATCAAATGGGACTCAACTAACAATGTCCCAATGTACCACTGATAATAGTTTTGTAAGGTTTTACAGTAGAAAAGTGGAGAAATATAGCTTCAAAGTTGCCTACAACGCACATATTTTAGACACTTTCTCTGGACTTTGTGCATTAACAAAAAACCTCCTTCATAGGTTTGTTCACCAATCCAATTGGACTCAACTAACAATGTCCCGATGTACCACTGATAATAGTTTTGTAAGGTTTTACAGTAGAAAAGTGGAGAAATATAGCTTCAAAGTTGCCTACAACGCACATATTTTAGACACTTTCTCTGGACTTTGTGCATTAACCAAAACACTTCCTTCATAGGTTTGTTCACCATTCCAATTGGAATCAAGTAACAATGTCTCACTGTACCTCTGATAATAGTTTTGTAAGGTTTTACAGTGGAAATGTGGAGTAATATAGCTCCAAAGTGGCCTACAACTACTATAGTAATAATACAGTAATATAGACTTTCTATGGACTTTGAGCTTTAACCAAAACACTTCCTTCATAGGTTTGTTCACCATTCCAATTGGAATCAACTAACAAGGTCCCACTGTACCTCTGATAATAGTTTTGAATGGTTTTACAGTGGAAATGTGGAGTAATATAGCTCCAAAGTTGCCTACAACGCACATATTTTAGACACTTTATCTGGACTTTGTGCATTAACCAAAAAACCTCCTTCATAGGTTTGTTCACCATTCCAATTGGAATCAACTAACAATGTCCCACTGTACCTCTGATAATAGTTTTGTAGGGTTTTACAGTAGAAAAGTGGAGAAATATAGCTTCAAAGTTGCCTACAACGCACATATTTTAGAGACTTTCTCTGGACTTTGTGCATTAACCAAAAAACTTCCTTCATAGGTTTGTTCACCATTCCAATTGGAATCAACCAACAATGTCCCACTGTACCTCTGATAATAGTTTTGTAAGGTTTTACAGTAGAAAAGTGGAGAAATATAGCTTCAAAGTTGCCTACAACGCACATATTTTAGACACTTTCTCTGGACTTTGTGCATTAACCAAACAACTTCCTTCATAGGTTTGTTCACCATTCCAATTGGAATCAACTAACAATGTCCCACTGTACCTCTGATAATATTTTTGTAAGGTTTTACAGTGGAAATGTGGAGTAATATAGCTCCAAAGTGGCCTACAACTACTATAGTAATAATACAGTAATATAGACTTTCTATGGACTTTGAGCTTTAACCAAAACACTTCCTTCATAGGTTTGTTCACCATTCCAATTGGAATCAACTAACAAGGTCCCACTGTACCTCTGATAATAGTTTTGAATGGTTTTACAGTGGAAATGTGGAGTAATATAGCTCCAAAGTTGCCTACAACACACATATTTTAGACACTTTCTCTAGACTTTGAGCAATAACCAAAAAACCTCCTTCATATGTTTGTTCACCATTCCAATTGGTATCAACTAACAATGTCCCACTCTACCTCTGATAATAGTTTTGTAAGGTTTTACAGTAGAAAAGTGGAGAAATATAGCTTCAAAGTGGCCTACAACGCACATATTTTAGACACTCTCTCTGGACTTTGTGCATTAACCAAAAAACTTCCTTCATAGGTTTGTTCACCATTCCAATTGGAATCAACTAACAATGTCCCAATGTACCTCTGATAATGTAAGGTTTCACTGTAGAAATGTGGAGTAATATAGCTTTAAAGTCACTACAAAAACATTACTTTTTGAGAAAATCTCTGGACTTTGAGCTTTAACTGAAAAAAACACCACAATAGTTCTGTTCAATATTACAATGGGAATCCCTTAAGAATATCTTACTGTAACCCTGATAACATTTTGGTAAGATTTTACTGTAGAAATGTGGAGTAATATAGCTTTAAAGTCACTACAAAAACATTACTTTTTGAGAAAATCTCTGGACTTTGAGCTTTAACTGAAAAAACCTCCTTCATAGGTTTGTTCACCAATCCAATTGGACTCAACTAACAATGTCCCGATGTACCACTGATAATAGTTTTGTAAGGTTTTACAGTAGAAAAGTGGAGAAATATAGCTTCAAAGTTGCCTACAACGCACATATTTTAGACACTTTCTCTGGACTTTGTGCATTAACCAAACAACTTCCTTCATAGGTTTGTTCACCATTCCAATTGGAATCAACTAACAATGTCCCACTGTACCTCTGATAATATTTTTGTAAGGTTTTACAGTGGAAATGTGGAGTAATATAGCTCCAAAGTGGCCTACAACTACTATAGTAATAATACAGTAATATAGACTTTCTATGGACTTTGAGCTTTAACCAAAACACTTCCTTCATAGGTTTGTTCACCATTCCAATTGGAATCAACTAACAAGGTCCCACTGTACCTCTGATAATAGTTTTGAATGGTTTTACAGTGGAAATGTGGAGTAATATAGCTCCAAAGTTGCCTACAACGCACATATTTTAGACACTTTCTCTAGACTTTGAGCAATAACCAAAAAACCTCCTTCATAGGTTTGTTCACCATTCCAATTGGTATCAACTAACAATGTCCCACTCTACCTCTGATAATAGTTTTGTAAGGTTTTACAGTAGAAAAGTGGAGAAATATAGCTTCAAAGTGGCCTACAACGCACATATTTTAGACACTTTCTCTGGACTTTGTGCATTAACCAAAAAACTTCCTTCATAGGTTTGTTCACCATTCCAATTGGAATCAACTAACAATGTCCCAATGTACCTCTGATAATGTAAGGTTTCACTGTAGAAATGTGGAGTAATATAGCTTTAGTCACTACAAAAACATTACTTTTTGAGAAAATCTCTGGACTTTGAGCTTTAACTGAAAAAAACACCACAATAGTTCTGTTCAATATTACAATGGGAATCCCTTAAGAATATCTTACTGTAACCCTGATAACATTTTGGTAAGATTTTACTGTAGAAATGTGGAGTAATATAGCTTTAAAGTCACTACAAAAACATTACTTTTTGAGAAAATCTCTGGACTTTGAGCTTTAACTGAAAAAACCTCCTTCATAGGTTTGTTCACCAATCCAATTGGACTCAACTAACAATGTCCCGATGTACCACTGATAATAGTTTTGTAAGGTTTTACAGTAGAAAAGTGGAGAAATATAGCTTCAAAGTTGCCTACAACGCACATATTTTAGACACTTTCTCTGGACTTTGTGCATTAACCAAAACACTTCCTTCATAGGTTTGTTCACCATTCCAATTGGAATCAAGTAACAATGTCTCACTGTACCTCTGATAATAGTTTTGTAAGGTTTTACAGTGGAAATGTGGAGTAATATAGCTCCAAAGTGGCCTACAACTACTATAGTAATAATACAGTAATATAGACTTTCTATGGACTTTGAGCTTTAACCAAAACACTTCCTTCATAGGTTTGTTCACCATTCCAATTGGAATCAACTAACAAGGTCCCACTGTACCTCTGATAATAGTTTTGAATGGTTTTACAGTGGAAATGTGGAGTAATATAGCTCCAAAGTTGCCTACAACGCACATATTTTAGACACTTTATCTGGACTTTGTGCATTAACCAAAAAACCTCCTTCATAGGTTTGTTCACCATTCCAATTGGAATCAACTAACAATGTCCCACTGTACCTCTGATAATAGTTTTGTAAGGTTTTACAGTAGAAAAGTGGAGAAATATAGCTTCAAAGTTGCCTACAACGCACATATTTTAGAGACTTTCTCTGGACTTTGTGCATTAACAAAAAAACTTCCTTCATAGGTTTGTTCACCATTCCAATTGGAATCAACCAACAATGTCCCACTGTACCTCTGATAATAGTTTTGTAAGGTTTTACAGTAGAAAAGTGGAGAAATATAGCTTCACAGTTGCCTACAACGCACATATTTTAGACACTTTCTCTGGACTTTGTGCATTAACCAAACAACTTCCTTCATAGGTTTGTTCACCATTCCAATTGGAATCAACTAACAATGTCCCACTGTACCTCTGATAATAGTTTTGAATGGTTTTACAGTGGAAATGTGGAGTAATATAGCTCCAAAGTTGCCTACAACGCACATATTTTAGACACTTTCTCTAGACTTTGAGCAATTACCAAAAAACCTCCTTCATAGGTTTGTTCACCATTCCAATTGGTATCAACTAACAATGTCCCACTCTACCTCTGATAATAGTTTTGTAAGGTTTTACAGTAGAAAAGTGGAGAAATATAGCTTCAAAGTGGCCTACAACGCACATATTTTAGACACTTTCTCTGGACTTTGTGCATTAACCAAAAAACTTCCTTCATAGGTTTGTTCACCATTCCAATTGGAATCAACTAACAATGTCCCAATGTACCTCTGATAATGTAAGGTTTCACTGTAGAAATGTGGAGTAATATAGCTTTAAAGTCACTACAAAAACATTACTTTTTGAGAAAATCTCTGGACTTTGAGCTTTAACTGAAAAAAAACACCACAATAGTTCTGTTCAATATTACAATGGGAATCCCTTAAGAATATCTTACTGTAACCCTGATAACATTTTGGTAAGATTTTACTGTAGAAATGTGGAGTAATATAGCTTTAAAGTCACTACAAAAACATTACTTTTTGAGAAAATCTCTGGACTTTGAGCTTTAACTGAAAAAACACCACAATAGTTCTGTTCAATATTACAATGGGAATCCCTTAAGAATATCTTACTGTAACTCTGATAACATTTTGGTAAGATTTTACTGTAGAAATGTGGAGTAATATAGCTTTAAAGTCACTACAAAAACATTACTTTTTGAGAAAATCTCTGGACTTTGAGCTTTAACTGAAAAAACACCATAATAGTTCTGTTCAATATTACAATGGGAATCAATTAACAACATTATATTGTATCTCTGATAACATTTTGGTAAGATTTTACTGTAGAAATGTGGAGTAATATAGCTTTAAAGTCACTACAAAAACATTACTTTTTGAGAAGATCTCTGGACTTTGAGCTTTAACTGAAAAAACACCACAATAGTTCTGTTCAGTATTACAATGGGAATCACTTAACAACATTATATTGTATCTCTGATAACATTTTGGTAAGATTTTACTGTAGAAATGTGGAGTAATATAGCTTTAAAGTCACTAAAAAAACATTAATTTTTGAGAAAATCTCTGGACTTTGAGCTTTAACTGAAAAAACACCACAATAGTTCTGTTCAATATTACAATGGGAATCACTTAACAACATTATATTGTATCTCTGATAACATTTTGGTAAGATTTTACTGTAGAAATGTGGAGTAATATAGCTTTAAAGTCACTACAAAAACATTACTTTTTGAGAAGATCTCTGGACTTTGAGCTTTAACTGAAAAAACACCACAATAGTTCTGTTCAATATTACAATGGGAATCCCTTAAGAATATCTTACTGTACCTCTGATAACATTTTGGTAAGATTTTACTGTAGAAATGTGGAGTAATATAGCTTTAAAGTCACTACAAAAACATTACTTTTTGAGAAAATCTCTGGACTTTGAGCTTTAACTGAAAAAACACCACAATAGTTCTGTTCAATATTACAATGGGAATCACTTAACAACATTATATTGTATCTCTGATAACATTTTGGCAAGATTTTACTGTAGAAATGTGGAGTAATATAGCTTTAAAGTCACTCCACTTGTGTACAGTAAAATCTTACCAAAATGTTATCAGGGTTACAGTAAGATATTCTTAAGGGATTCCCATTGTAATATTGAACAGAACTATTGTGGTGTTTTTTCAGTTAAAGCTCAAAGTCCAGAGATTTTCTCAAAAATTAATGTTTTTGTAGTGACTTTAAAGCTATATTACTCCACATTTCTACAGTAAAATCTTACCAAAATGTTATCAGAGGTACAGTAAGATATTCTTAAGGGATTCCTATTGTAATATTGAACAGAACTATTGTGGTGTTTTTTCAGTTAAAGCTCAAAGTCCAGAGATTTTCTCAAAAATTAATGTTTTTGTAGTGACTTTAAAGCTATATTACTCCACATTTCCACTGTAAAACCTTACAAAACTATTATCAGAGGTAGAGTGGGACATTGTTAGTTGATACCAATTGGGATGGTGAACAAACCTATGAAGGAAGTCTTTTGGTTAATGCACAAAGTCCAGAGAAAGTGTCTAAAATATGTGCGTTGTAGGCAACTTTGGAGCTATATTACTCCACATTTCCACTGTAAAACCTTACAAAACTATTATCAGAGGTAGAGTGGGACATTGTTAGTTGATACCAATTGGGATGGTGAACAAACCTATGAAGGAAGTTTTTTGGTTAATGCACAAAGTCCAGAGAAAGTGTCTAAAGTATGTGCGTTGTAGGCCACTTTGAAGCTATATTTCTCCACTTTTCTACTGTAAAACCTTACAAAACTATTATCAGAGGTAGAGTGGGACATTGTTAGTTGATACCAATTGGAATGGTGAACAAACCTATGAAGGAAGTTTTTTGGTTAATGCACAAATTCCAGAGAAAGTGTCTAAAATATGTGCGTTGTAGGCAACTTTGGAGCTATATTACTCCACATTTCCACTGTAAAACCTTACAAAACTATTATCAGAGGTAGAGTGGGACATTGTTAGTTGATACCAATTGGAATGGTGAACAAACCTATGAAGGAAGTTTTTTGGTTAATGCACAAAGTCCAGAGAAAGTGTCTAAAATATGTGCGTTGTAGGCAACTTTGGAGCTATATTACTCCACATTTCCACTGTAAAACCTTACAAAACTATTATCAGAGGTAGAGTGGGACATTGTTAGTTGATACCAATTGGAATGGTGAACAAAACTATGAAGGAAGTTTTTTGGTTAATGCACAAAGTCCAGAGAAAGTGTCTAAAATATGTGCGTTGTAGGCCACTTTGAAGCTATATTTCTCCACTTTTCTACTGTAAAACCTTACAAAACTATTATCAGAGGTGGAGTGGGACATTGTTAGTTGATACCAATTGGAATGGTGAACAAACCTATGAAGGAAGTTTTTGTTTATTGCTCAAAGTCTAGAGAAATCGTCTAAAATATGTACTTGTAGGCCACTTTGGAGCTATATTACTCCACATTTCCACTGTAAAACCTTACAAAACTATTATCAGAGGTAGAGTGGGACATTGTTAGTTGATTCCAATTGGAATGGTGAACAAACCTATGAAGGAAGTTTTTTGGTTAATGCACAAAGTCCAGAGAAAGTGTCTAAAATATGTGCGTTGTAGGCAACTTTGGAGCTATATTACTCCACATTTCCACTGTAAAACCTTACAAAACTATTATCAGAGGTAGAGTGGGACATTGTTAGTTGATACCAATTGGGATGGTGAACAAACCTATGAAGGAAGTTTTTTGGTTAATGCACAAAGTCCAGAGAAAGTGTCTAAAATATGTGCGTTGTAGGCCACTTTGAAGCTATATTTCTCCACTTTTCTACTGTAAAACCTTACAAAACTATTATCAGAGGTAGAGTGGGACATTGTTATTTGATACCAATTGGAATGGTGAACAAACCTATGAAGGAAGTTTTTTGGTTAATGCACAAAGTCCAGAGAAAGTGTCTAAAATATGTGCGTTGTAGGCCACTTTGGAGCTATATTACTCCACATTTCCACTGTAAAACCTTACAAAACTATTATCAGAGGTAGAGTGGGACATTGTTAGTTGATACCAATTGGGATGGTGAACAAACCTATGAAGGAAGTTTTTTGGTTAATGCACAAAGTCCAGAGAAAGTGTCTAAAATATGTGCGTTGTAGGCCACTTTGAAGCTATATTTCTCCACTTTTCTACTGTAAAACCTTACAAAACTATTATCAGAGGTAGAGTGGGACATTGTTAGTTGATACCAATTGGAATGGTGAACAAACCTATGAAGGAAGTTTTTTGGTTAATGCACAAAGTCCAGAGAAAGTGTCTAAAATATGTGCGTTGTAGGCAACTTTGGAGCTATATTACTCCACATTTCCACTGTAAAACCTTACAAAACTATTATCAGAGGTTGAGTGGGACATTGTTAGTTGATACCAATTGGAATGGTGAACAAACCTATGAAGGAAGTTTTTTGGTTAATGCACAAAGTCCAGAGAAAGTGTCTAAAATATGTGCGTTGTAGGCAACTTTGGAGCTATATTACTCCACATTTCCACTGTAAAACCTTACAAAACTATTATCAGAGGTAGAGTGGGACATTGTTAGTTGATACCAATTGGAATGGTGAACAAACCTATGAAGGAAGTTTTTTGGTTAATGCACAAAGTCCAGAGAAAGTGTCTAAAATATGTGCGTTGTAGGCAACTTTGGAGCTATATTACTCCACATTTCCACTGTAAAACCTTACAAAACTATTATCAGAGGTAGAGTGGGACATTGTTAGTTGATACCAATTGGGATGGTGAACAAACCTATGAAGGAAGTTTTTTGGTTAATGCACAAAGTCCAGAGAAAGTGTCTAAAATATGTGCGTTGTAGGCCACTTTGAAGCTATATTTCTCCACTTTTCTACTGTAAAACCTTACAAAACTATTATCAGAGGTAGAGTGGGACATTGTTATTTGATACCAATTGGAATGGTGAACAAACCTATGAAGGAAGTCTTTTGGTTAATGCACAAAGTCCAGAGAAAGTGTCTAAAATATGTGCGTTGTAGGCCACTTTGGAGCTATATTACTCCACATTTCCACTGTAAAACCTTACAAAACTATTATCAGAGGTAGAGTGGGACATTGTTAGTTGATACCAATTGGGATGGTGAACAAACCTATGAAGGAAGCTTTTTGGTTAATGCACAAAGTCCAGAGAAAGTGTCTAAAATATGTGCGTTGTAGGCCACTTTGAAGCTATATTTCTCCACTTTTCTACTGTTAAACCTTACAAAACTATTATCAGAGGTAGAGTGGGACATTGTTAGTTGATACCAATTGGAATGGTGAACAAACCTATGAAGGAAGTTTTTTGGTTAATGCACAAAGTCCAGAGAAAGTGTCTAAAATATGTGCGTTGTAGGCAACTTTGGAGCTATATTACTCCACATTTCCACTGTAAAACCTTACAAAACTATTATCAGAGGTAGAGTGGGACATTGTTAGTTGATACCAATTGGAATGGTGAACAAACCTATGAAGGAAGTTTTTTGGTTAATGCACAAAGTCCAGAGAAAGTGTCTAAAATATGTGCGTTGTAGGCAACTTTGGAGCTATATTACTCCACATTTCCACTGTAAAACCTTACAAAACTATTATCAGAGGTAGAGTGGGACATTGTTAGTTGATACCAATTGGAATGGTGAACAAACCTATGAAGGAAGTTTTTTGGTTAATGCACAAAGTCCAGAGAAAGTGTCTAAAATATGTGCGTTGTAGGCCACTTTGAAGCTATATTTCTCCACTTTTCTACTGTAAAACCTTACAAAACTATTATCAGAGGTGGAGTGGGACATTGTTAGTTGATACCAATTGGAATGGTGAACAAACCTATGAAGGAAGTTTTTTGTTTATTGCTCAAAGTCTAGAGAAATCGTCTAAAATATGTACTTGTAGGCCACTTTGGAGCTATATTACTCCACATTTCCACTGTAAAACCTTACAAAACTATTATCAGGGGTAGAGTGGGACATTGTTAGTTGATTCCAATTGGAATGGTGAACAAACCTATGAAGGAAGTTTTTAGGTTAATGCACAAAGTCCAGAGAAAGTGTCCAAAATATGTGCGTTGTAGGCCACTTTGAAGCTATATTTCTCCACTTTTCTACTGTAAAACCTTACAAAACTATTATCAGAGGTAGAGTGGGACATTGTTATTTGATACCAATTGGAATGGTGACAAACCTATGAAGGAAGTTTTTTGGTTAATGCACAAAGTCCAGAGAAAGTGTCTAAAATATGTGCGTTGTAGGCCACTTTGGAGCTATATTACTCCACATTTCTACTGTAAAACCTTACAAAACTATTATCAGAGGTAGAGTGGGACATTGTTAGTTGATACCAATTGGGATGGTGAACAAACCTATGAAGGAAGTTTTTTGGTTAATGCACAAAGTCCAGAGAAAGTGTCTAAAATATGTGCGTTGTAGGCCACTTTGAAGCTATATTTCTCCACTTTTCTACTGTAAAACCTTACAAAACTATTATCAGAGGTAGAGTGGGACATTGTTATTTGATACCAATTGGAATGGTGAACAAACCTATGAAGGAAGTTTTTTGGTTAATGCACAAAGTCCAGAGAAAGTGTCTAAAATATGTGCGTTGTAGGCCACTTTGGAGCTATATTACTCCACATTTCCACTGTAAAACCTTACAAAACTATTATCAGAGGTAGAGTGGGACATTGTTAGTTGATACCAATTGGGATGGTGAACAAACCTATGAAGGAAGTTTTTTGGTTAATGCACAAAGTCCAGAGAAAGTGTCTAAAATATGTGCGTTGTAGGCCACTTTGAAGCTATATTTCTCCACTTTTCTACTGTAAAACTTACAAAACTATTATCAGAGGTAGAGTGGGACATTGTTAGTTGATACCAATTGGAATGGTGAACAAACCTATGAAGGAAGTTTTTTGGTTAATGCACAAAGTCCAGAGAAAGTGTCTAAAATATGTGCGTTGTAGGCAACTTTGGAGCTATATTACTCCACATTTCCACTGTAATACCTTACAAAACTATTATCAGAGGTACAGTGGGACATTGTTAGTTGATTCCAATTGGAATGGTGAACAAACCTATGAAGGAAGTTTTTTTGTTATTGCTCAAAGTCTAGAGAAAGTGTCTAAAATATGTGCGTTGTAGGCAACTTTGGAGCTATATTACTCCACATTTCCACTGTAAAACCATTCAAAACTATTATCAGAGGTACAGTGGGACCTTGTTAGTTGATTCCAATTGGAATGGTGAACAAACCTATGAAGAAAGTGTTTTGGTTAAAGCTCAAAGTCCATAGAATGTCTATATTACTGTATTATTACTATAGTATTTGTAGGCCACTTTGGAGCTATATTACTCCACATTTCCACTGTAAAACCTTACAAAACTATTATCAGAGGTACAGTGAGACATTGTTACTTGATTCCAATTGGAATGGTGAACAAACCTATGAAGGAAGTGTTTTGGTTAATGCACAAAGTCCAGAGAAAGTGTCTAAAATATGTGCGTTGTAGGCCACTTTGAAGCTATATTTCTCCACATTTCCACTGTAAAACCTTACAAAACTATTATCAGAGGTAGAGTGGGACATTGTTAGTTGATACCAATTGGAATGGTGAACAAACCTATGAAGGAAGTTTTTTGGTTAATGCACAAAGTCCAGAGAAAGTGTCTAAAATATGTGCGTTGTAGGCCACTTTGAAGCTATATTTCTCCACTTTTCTACTGTAAAACCTTACAAAACTATTATCAGAGGTAGGGTGGGACGTTGTTAGTTGATTCCAATTGGAATGGTGAACAAACCTATGAAGGAAGTTTTTAGGTTAATGCACAAAGTCCAAAGAAAGTGTCCAAAATATGTGCGTTGTAGGCCACTTTGAAGCTATATTTCTCCACTTTTCAACTGTAAAACCTTACAAAACTATTATCAGAGGTAGAGTGGGACATTGTTAGTTGATACCAATTGGAATGGTGAACAAACCTATGAAGGAAGTTTTTTGGTTAATGCACAAAGTCCAGAGAAAGTGTCTAAAATATGTGCGTTGTAGGCCACTTTGGAGCTATATTACTCCACATTTCTACTGTAAAACCTTACAAAACTATTATCAGAGGTAGAGTGGGACATTGTTAGTTGATACCAATTGGAATGGTGAACAAACCTATGAAGGAAGTTTTTTGTTTATTGCTCAACGTCTAGAGAAATAGTCTAAAATATGTACTTGTAGGCCACTTTGGAGCTATATTACTCCACATTTCTACTGTAAAACCTTACAAAACTATTATCAGAGGTAGAGTGGGACATTGTTAGTTGATACCAATTGGAATGGTGAACAAACCTATGAAGGAAGTTTTTTGTTTATTGCTCAAAGTCTAGAGAAATCGTCTAAAATATGTACTTGTAGGCCACTTTGGAGCTATATTATATTACTCCACATTTCCACTGTAAAACCTTACAAAACTATTATCAGAGGTAGAGTGGGACATTGTTAGTTGATTCCAATTGGAATGGTGAACAAACCTATGAAGGAAGTTTTTTGGTTAATGCACAAAGTCCAGAGAAAGTGTCTAAAATATGTGCGTTGTAGGCAACTTTGGAGCTATATTACTCCACATTTCCACTGTAAAACCTTACAAAACTATTATCAGAGGTAGAGTGGGACATTGTTAGTTGATACCAATTGGAATGGTGAACAAACCTATGAAGGAAGTTTTTTGGTTAATGCACAAAGTCCAGAGAAAGTGTCTAAAATATGTGCGTTGTAGGCCACTTTGAAGCTATATTTCTCCACTTTTCTACTGTAAAACCTTACAAAACTATTATCAGAGGTAGAGTGGGACATTGTTATTTGATACCAATTGGAATGGTGAACAAACCTATGAAGGAAGTTTTTTGGTTAATGCACAAAGTCCAGAGAAAGTGTCTAAAATATGTGCGTTGTAGGCCACTTTGAAGCTATATTTCTCCACTTTTCTACTGTAAAACCTTACAAAACTATTATCAGAGGTAGAGTGGGACATTGTTAGTTGATACCAATTGGAATGGTGAACAAACCTATGAAGGAAGTTTTTTGGTTAATGCACAAAGTCCAGAGAAAGTGTCTAAAATATGTGCGTTGTAGGCAACTTTGGAGCTATATTACTCCACATTTCCACTGTAAAACCTTACAAAACTATTATCAGAGGTTGAGTGGGACATTGTTAGTTGATACCAATTGGAATGGTGAACAAACCTATGAAGGAAGTTTTTTGGTTAATGCACAAAGTCCAGAGAAAGTGTCTAAAATATGTGCGTTGTAGGCAACGCACATATCGAAATCTCGAAATCTCGAAATCTCCTACTTAGGATGTATCCTTGAAGCTAATCTTTCCAGCGAAAAGATGACTTCAAAAGTAATACAAAAAATCAACCAACGAACTCGTTTCCTACAGAGGATCGCCCCAATGGTCAACTTCAACACACTGAAGACCATAGCTGGTGCAATAATCCAGCCCCTCTTTGACTATGGAGTCCACGTATGGTATCGTGACGCCCCACAAGCCCTAAAAACTAAACTCCAAACAGCCCAAAATAAACTAATTAGGGTCCTGCTTAACCTTCCCAATCAGACTCACCTCACCGCTACTCACCAGTTAAGAGTGGGGTGGCTCAGAGTAGATGACAGAGTACAGCAACTTGCAATGGGCCTGGTGTACAAGATACACTACACCACTATGATACCCAAGTACCTGTCAAAATACTTTAAAAACGTTAAGGATGTCCATAATTACAACACCAGAGGCAGTGCCACAGATCACATTCAACCCAGAGTCAACTCAAAGAAAGGGTCGAACTCGTTCTTCTGCTACACCACAAAAATGTGGAATGCCTTACCGAAGGCCATAAAGGAGTGTGGATCACTAGCATCCTTTAAAATTGCCCTAAAAAACCACTTACAGGCAGCAGCCGTTCACAACTGGTAAAAACCTAGCCCAACCCTACCCTCCCTGCCCCTTCCTTGTATATACTGTACATACTGATTGTTTAGACTTACTGTTACCTGCCCCTTCCTTGTATATATTGTATATACTGTACTTACTGATTGTATAGACCTACTGTTTTCTTTTTTTCTTTACATATCTACTGCATAGTACTGTGTTCTATTTGTCTGTCATTCAATGTTATATGAGATACTTTAATGGTTTCCTGTTGAAATAAGCTTAGTCTTTTCATGGATCTCCTTTTAGTAGACCTTGTACCAGTGAACTGTACCGTCATGAATCTGTACATTTTCCTATGCAAACTTCTAATAAAGCCTTCAATCAATCAATCAAAACTTTGGAGCTATATTACTCCACATTTCCACTGTAAAACCTTACAAAACTATTATCAGAGGTAGAGTGGGACATTGTTAGTTGATACCAATTGGAATGGTGAACAAACCTATGAAGGAAGTTTTTTGGTTAATGCACAAAGTCCAGAGAAAGTGTCTAAAATATGTGCGTTGTAGGCAACTTTGGAGCTATATTACTCCACATTTCCACTGTAAAACCTTACAAAACTATTATCAGAGGTAGAGTGGGACATTGTTAGTTGATACCAATTGGGATGGTGAACAAACCTATGAAGGAAGTTTTTTGGTTAATGCACAAAGTCCAGAGAAAGTGTCTAAAATATGTGCGTTGTAGGCCACTTTGAAGCTATATTTCTCCACTTTTCTACTGTAAAACCTTACAAAACTATTATCAGAGGTAGAGTGGGACATTGTTATTTGATACCAATTGGAATGGTGAACAAACCTATGAAGGAAGTTTTTTGGTTAATGCACAAAGTCCAGAGAAAGTGTCTAAAATATGTGCGTTGTAGGCCACTTTGGAGCTATATTACTCCACATTTCCACTGTAAAACCTTACAAAACTATTATCAGAGGTAGAGTGGGACATTGTTAGTTGATACCAATTGGGATGGTGAACAAACCTATGAAGGAAGTTTTTTGGTTAATGCACAAAGTCCAGAGAAAGTGTCTAAAATATGTGCGTTGTAGGCCACTTTGAAGCTATATTTCTCCACTTTTCTACTGTAAAACCTTACAAAACTATTATCAGAGGTAGAGTGGGACATTGTTAGTTGATACCAATTGGAATGGTGAACAAACCTATGAAGGAAGTTTTTTGGTTAATGCACAAAGTCCAGAGAAAGTGTCTAAAATATGTGCGTTGTAGGCAACTTTGGAGCTATATTACTCCACATTTCCACTGTAAAACCTTACAAAACTATTATCAGAGGTAGAGTGGGACATTGTTAGTTGATACCAATTGGAATGGTGAACAAACCTATGAAGGAAGCTTTTTGGTTAATGCACAAAGTCCAGAGAAAGTGTCTAAAATATGTGCGTTGTAGGCAACTTTGGAGCTATATTACTCCACATTTCCACTGTAAAACCTTACAAAACTATTATCAGAGGTAGAGTGGGACATTGTTAGTTGATACCAATTGGAATGGTGAACAAACCTATGAAGGAAGTTTTTTGGTTAATGCACAAAGTCCAGAGAAAGTGTCTAAAATATGTGCGTTGTAGGCAACTTTGGAGCTATATTACTCCACATTTCCACTGTAAAACCTTACAAAACTATTATCAGAGGTAGAGTGGGACATTGTTAGTTGATACCAATTGGGATGGTGAACAAACCTATGAAGGAAGTTTTTTGGTTAATGCACAAAGTCCAGAGAAAGTGTCTAAAATATGTGCGTTGTAGGCCACTTTGAAGCTATATTTCTCCACTTTTCTACTGTAAAACCTTACAAAACTATTATCAGAGGTAGAGTGGGACATTGTTATTTGATACCAATTGGAATGGTGAACAAACCTATGAAGGAAGTTTTTTGGTTAATGCACAAAGTCCAGAGAAAGTGTCTAAAATATGTGCGTTGTAGGCCACTTTGGAGCTATATTACTCCACATTTCCACTGTAAAACCTTACAAAACTATTATCAGAGGTAGAGTGGGACATTGTTAGTTGATACCAATTGGGATGGTGAACAAACCTATGAAGGAAGTTTTTTGGTTAATGCACAAAGTCCAGAGAAAGTGTCTAAAATATGTGCGTTGTAGGCCACTTTGAAGCTATATTTCTCCACTTTTCTACTGTAAAACCTTACAAAACTATTATCAGAGGTAGAGTGGGACATTGTTAGTTGATACCAATTGGAATGGTGAACAAACCTATGAAGGAAGTTTTTTGGTTAATGCACAAAGTCCAGAGAAAGTGTCTAAAATATGTGCGTTGTAGGCAACTTTGGAGCTATATTACTCCACATTTCCACTGTAAAACCTTACAAAACTATTATCAGAGGTAGAGTGGGACATTGTTAGTTGATACCAATTGGAATGGTGAACAAACCTATGAAGGAAGTTTTTTGGTTAATGCACAAAGTCCAGAGAAAGTGTCTAAAATATGTGCGTTGTAGGCAACTTTGGAGCTATATTACTCCACATTTCCACTGTAAAACCTTACAAAACTATTATCAGAGGTAGAGTGGGACATTGTTAGTTGATACCAATTGGAATGGTGAACAAACCTATGAAGGAAGTTTTTTGGTTAATGCACAAAGTCCAGAGAAAGTGTCTAAAATATGTGCGTTGTAGGCCACTTTGAAGCTATATTTCTCCACTTTTCTACTGTAAAACCTTACAAAACTATTATCAGAGGTGGAGTGGGACATTGTTAGTTGATACCAATTGGAATGGTGAACAAACCTATGAAGGAAGTTTTTTGTTTATTGCTCAAAGTCTAGAGAAATCGTCTAAAATATGTACTTGTAGGCCACTTTGGAGCTATATTACTCCACATTTCCACTGTAAAACCTTACAAAACTATTATCAGAGGTAGAGTGGGACATTGTTAGTTGATTCCAATTGGAATGGTGAACAAACCTATGAAGGAAGTTTTTAGGTTAATGCACAAAGTCCAGAGAAAGTGTCCAAAATATGTGCGTTGTAGGCCACTTTGAAGCTATATTTCTCCACTTTTCTACTGTAAAACCTTACAAAACTATTATCAGAGGTAGAGTGGGACATTGTTATTTGATACCAATTGGAATGGTGACAAACCTATGAAGGAAGTTTTTTGGTTAATGCACAAAGTCCAGAGAAAGTGTCTAAAATATGTGCGTTGTAGGCCACTTTGGAGCTATATTACTCCACATTTCTACTGTAAAACCTTACAAAACTATTATCAGAGGTAGAGTGGGACATTGTTAGTTGATACCAATTGGAATGGTGAACAAACCTATGAAGGAAGTTTTTTGGTTAAAGCTCAAAGTCCAGAGAAATAGCCAAAGTAATATATGCGTTGTAGGCCACTTTGAAGCTATATTTCTCCACTTTTCTACTGTAAAACCTTACAAAACTATTGTCAGAGGTAGAGTGGGACATTGTTAGTTGATACCAATTGGAATGGTGAACAAACCTATGAAGGACGTTTTCCATAGAAAGTCTATATTACTATATTATTACTATATTACCTGTAGGCACTTTCTACAATAAAACCTTAAAAAATTGTTATCACATGTACAGTTGGATAATGTGAATTGATTCCAATTGGAATTGTGAACAAACCTATTGTGGAGTCTTTTTTTATTTTATTTTCAGAGAAATTGTCTAAGTAATATATGACAGACAGACAGACAGACAGACAGACAGACAGACAGACAGACAGACAGACAGACAGACAGACAGACAGACAGCCAATGCCTGGTTGGTTGTTTAAGTTGGCCAAAATCTGGCCATATTTTCCTAAATATGGAGATGACTGATGTCTCACATCATAGATGTCTGATGTCATAGACCACATGAGATTGACACAATAAGTCCATATGGGCATTCCCAGATTTGGGCTTAATATTTATGACACCAGGGTACTTCATATATGTGCATAAAAGGGACAAGGACGGAATTCCCTTGCAAGTGTGAATCACGCTGCGGCAAAGGACAGCATTCATTTTCAAGGGTCTTGGCCGTAATGGTTAGATAGATAGATAGATAGATAGATAGATAGATAGATAGATAGATAGATGTCAAATATCATGAATATTCAAATATCATGACTATTCAATCAAAATGAGGTCACTGATTTTCTTTTTTTTCTTTTTCTTTTTTTTAAGTTGCTGTCAATGATTAGCCAATTAATTATTATTATTATTATTATTAGGCCTACTATTATTGTTGGATTATAGTATGAGGTAAAACCAGTGGTACTCACATTCATTACTTGAGTAAAAGTATAAATACTGCAATATAGAAATACTCTGTTACAAGTAAAAAATCAAAATGTACTTGAGGTAAAAGTACAAAAGTATTGGAATAAAAGTAAAAGTAGAAAAAGTAAAAATAGGCCTACTAATGTTTGAAAATAGCAGATCTACAAGCTGAGAAAAAAAATTACTCTGGTAAATTAAAAGTACTTGAGTAAATAATTAGTTACTTTCCTCTGGGTAAACCCATAGAGTTATAGGGTAAACCGTAGAGCTGCTTTGTGTTGATAAAACACTCAAAAGATACGTTATGTATCTTTCAGGACCATTGCCTGCTTTCGTCACAGCCCCAGCGAGCTCCTACGGTAATTACACTACATGATGCGCAGCGAACTTTGATCGTCGGCTCACTTCACCTCCCGTTTTGCAAAGTCGGATGGCTTCACTCCAGTAAATGCATCAACATGTTAATAACCTCGTTGGCGCACAAGACAAGAAAGACATAGACCTACTGTAGTATCATGTGTTGTTATTTTAACGATACGTTTACGTGATGTTATCGAATATATCAAAGTAATAAGAGAGTGAGCGGGAGAGAGAAAGAGAGTGTGCAGGGAGAGAGAGAGTATGCCACGCCGCGATGCATGTCAGACGCTCACTTTCGCTCGGATCTTTGAGTGCTCTCGCTCTCCTATCTGAGCTGATGACATTCGCTGATACCGCGGTGACATCTCATTTATGGATTAGCGCTGCCTGCGCGTTCCGTCCAATAGGTCTACACAACAAACACATCCATGTACTACGAGTTTAACTTTGTGCGTTTGATGGATCAATTTGAACTGAAGTGATCGATTTATAGTTACACCTGAATGAAGGAAACTGGTAGCACGGCGCTGACGGCGGAGAGAGAGTAGACCTATTAGCAGAATGTAGTTTACTCTGCACGGCCGATTGCTGCGTGGTGTAGTCGGCGTGTTGGCTTAACAGCCTATAGCTGTGTATGAACAACTTTTTTTTTAGCGGAACAATCTTGCTACATTAACTGGATTTATGGCTTTAAACGCAGGTTTCTTACTTTTAAATGCGGCTTGATATTGGCATTTTGTGCGCAAAAATAGTATCTCTCTCTCTCTGGTAAGAGTAAGACCAGACAGAGACTTATTGCTGCTGGAAATTCTGCTCCATGCAGGACCCATTATAGGTTCCTTTTGTAAATATTTTTGTTTCAGTTACAACCGATTTGTTTTGCTGATAGCGTGATAGGCTACTTTCTACTTAGAAATTGGAATTGATCAGCTCAAAGTCAAGTTGGACTCAAGTCAACGTTGGTGCTCAGCCGAGCAATGAGCGTTAATATGAAGAACGCTCATTCCTATTAGGCTACTCTGCCGAAAATAGGCTGTTACTATAATATGAAATAATAACTAGCAATCTATGTAAGACAGTTGTTATGGGGATGTAATAGCATGTGAGTGCCGGGGATAGGCGCTTAGTTAAGACGAGGAAGATATTCTGTATTGTAAATGGGTTGACAAATGGTCCATGACCATGAACACATGTGTGCAGGCTGCCTATTATAGCAGTGGCTAGTCGCAGCTAATGGGACAAGTGAGGGGAAAGGAAATGTAACATTAAAATAGAAAACATGTAGCCTACATGCAATACAATACAAACACTTTTCTATAGGCAACATTGATTGACTGTAGTCCAAGAAGGGTCTTCAACAGGGGGTCCGGGACCCCTAGGGGGTCCTCAGAGTTACTAAAGGGACCCTTTAGTAACTCTGAGGACCTAATCTTGTGTGATAGAAACTTTTTTCTCTTTTTTATTATAATAACCACTTGGACATCCTGAGAACTGCTATTTTTGGCAAAGTGGTTTGGTGTAGAGGGGTAAAAGAGCAGATTAAGTACAGAGTGAAAGGTCAGGTTTATTAAGTATATGAGTGGTTAAATATCTGAACACATATTGACAGGAATCCAAAATATGATTGTGCTGTGAAACACAATGAGTGTCCTGTCAAACGATGAAACTATAAGGAATCTATATGAAAAGTTTGTGGGGTTCCCTGCTTCATCTCTATATCTCAACTAAGTTGTCCTTGGCCTGAAAACGTTGAAGACCCCTGCTGTAGTAGTACACGTAAAGTCTGTCCTGGTATTACCTGCTGCTTCATTCAACTTTTTTAATTGAGATCCAGGTACTTTATTGTTAAAGCTGAAATTAATTACAGTAAGATGAGTATGAGTAGGACTGATGAGTATATCATCGTTGTCGGGTGGAAACCCTTGTATCTACAAGTTTTAAATTTGTACGTTCTTTCGCAAAGTAAAGCCCTGCTTCATCATACAAGGCCGTCGCACAAAAGTAGTGAAAACAGCAGATCTACAAGCACACAACGCCTCGCACCGCGAGGCGTTGTGCTTGTAGATCGGCTGTTTTCACTAGTTTAAATCATTTTTAAAATGATAAATGCAAAACGAACGGTTTTGGACATACAAGGTTTTCATCGGACAACGACGATACGATCCTGATTGAAACGATGTCTGTGACTCCTGATCACAGCGATCGATAATCATCAGTTCAATATAGCGTCACTTAAATCTCTCTCCCATGAAGCACATGCTCTCTTTCTGTCTGTCTCTCACCTTATCTCTCTTAGACACACACACACACACACACACACACACACACACACACACACACACACACACACACACACGCGCGCGTACGTACCCCCCCGCCAAGTGCGCAGCCACACAATCGCACAACAAGCAGACTGTACTGTAAATCATTAATGGACAGAGCTACTGTACAAGTCTGTCAAGTGAACAGAGCACACCTTGTCCCCTGCAGCGCAGCAGAGAGAGAGAGAGAGGGAGACGTAGCCCAGAGCGGTAGGCTGAGGAGGAGCCCTGTTATTGTGTCTGCTACTCTTTCATGAGGGCGTCGAGTTACACCTTGACACACATCATCTAGCCGTCCCCAGCACCGCGCGCACACACACACACACACACACACACACACACACACACACACACACACACACACACACACACACACACACACACACACACACACACACTAGGGGTGTCACAAGTCGGAGGGGGAAGTGGGACTGAGTTACTAGGGGCCTTAATTATTTTATACTTTAGCTATTTGAAAAATAGCAGATCTACAAGCTCACAGCGCGGCACCGAGTGCCGCGCTGCGAGCTTGTAGGTCTGCTATTTTTTGAAAAAGTCGCGAAAATGTGTGCAAATCTTTGAATATATGTATTTTTTAAGCGAACGTTTGTAACTCAAATTTTGCTTCTGGGGGGGTCCCTGGAACTATTTAAAAAAAAAGCAGAAAAATAGCAGATCTACGCGCTTGTAGATCAGCTATTTTTCATAGTTTAAAGCACAAAATAATGCGTTCCCAGTCTAAACGGGTTAAACCCCTCCTCCCCCTATGCAGAACATTCATGGGGGGCCCCCACAGTGAATCCTTGTACCCAGGGCCCAGAATTTGGTGCGACGACACCCCTGCACACACACACACACACACACACACACACACACACACACACACACACACACACACACACACACACACACACACACACACACACACACACAGTCACACACACACACACACACACACACACACAGAGAGAGAGTGGCGGGGAGTTCTTAGACACCAGGGCTGCTATCTCCTGTTACGGAGGCCCTCTGCGCGCTGACACTGTCACCGCGCCGGCACCCTTCATGTGGCTTCCCAGAAATATGCTAAACTGCCACCATTACACAAACTGACAGGCTGTTATTACAGGTGCACGGTAAAAAGGAAGAAAAAAGAAAAAATCCCAGAGCGTTCGTTGAACTCCGACTGAGGGAAGAGTGTACAAACGTAACCAAATGGACCCTTACATTTGCGCACCCTCTCGGGTGTTACAAATCGTCGTTGTCGGGTGGAAACCTTGTATGTCCATCAAGACCGTTCGTTTTATCATTTTAAAAATGAACTAAACTAGTGAAAATAGCAGATCTACAAGCACACAACGCCTCGCACCGCGATGCGTTGTGTGCTTGTAGATCGGCTGTTTTCACTACTTTTGTGCGACAGTCTTGTATGATGAAGCAGGGCCTTAAGGTGGTTGCACACTGCTGCGTTTTTCGGGCCGAATATCGGGGTGAATTTCGGAGCGCGTGAATAAAAAAATCAACCTCACGTTATGTCAGTCACGTTTGCACACTGCCGCCCGTTTCGCGCACCACTCGGTCCCTTGCTCTCTCTATCTCTCTCTCTCTCCTTGCCCTGAAAAACACATTTCACAACGACAAATGCAGCAGTGTGCAACCACCTTGGTGAAAACACATACAAACTTGAAACTTGGAAATACGAGGTTTCTGCCCGGCACTGACGAAATGGATGAATATAAACATTGAGGATTTTTACTGTGTGCGCAGTATTGTGTATCCGTGTTGGAAATGATTAAAGTCCCGGCCAGCTTAAATGTACACAGACAGAGGCTCCCATGCATGCAGGGTTTGGGGGCGTACATACATACTGTAACTTGAAGCAGGCAGCATGTGTTGGCAAGATTCGGGCGCCAATAAGCCCTCTTCTGGTGGTGCTGTCTGTGCTGTGCACCGTAGTATTAATCACTTAAATACTCCAAACCGGTGGTCTTCAACGTTTTCAGGCCAAGGATCCCTTAGTTGAGAGAGAGATGAAGCAGGGACCTCCACAACCTGGTCATAGATTCCATTTAGTTTCATCGTTTGACAGCACAATCATCAGTGTATTTTGGATTCATGTCGATTTGTGTTTTCAGATGTTTAACCACTTGAACCGTCAATACTTAATAAACTTGACCTTTCACTCTGTACTTAGTCTGCTCTTTTCCCCCTCTACAACAAAGCTATGTGCCAAAAATAGCCGATCTACAAGTTGAGCTTGTAGATCTGCTATTTTTGGCTAAAGTTCTCAGAATATTGACACTAGGGTTCAAGTGGTTAGTATAAAAAAGGAGAAAAAAAAGATCACAGATCACAGATTTGTGGGACCCCTGTAGTAACTGTCTGAGGACCCCCTAGGGGGGACCCCCTGTTGAATTCCCCTGCTCTAAACAGTAAAAACGGACCTACCGGTAAGTTGTACTTGGTAAACTGTTTTTTTGCACTCTACACCAAATCTCTTTGCCAAAAATCTATACAGACACACACGTTTGTAGATCTATTTTTGCAGATTGTTCCCCCCAGAATAGGGACACTGGGGGATCGTGGTTAATCTTGATCTATCAGAAAATAGCCACTATAGAAGCTCACAACAACGCTCCCCGGAGCGCGTTGTGAGCTCGTAGATCAGCTCTTCTCACCGCAGAGCATAAATTAGGCAGTACTTGGAAGCGGTTGTGTGTGAGGCAGATGCTTCCCCTGCAATCAGCACGTTTGTTGGATGTTTTCTTTTTCTTCTCCTCTGACGGAGGGAGCCGTGATGCTGCATCAGCAGCGACGCTTTATTGCCAACTCCTCATTTGTCGGCTCTTTAAATCACCATTTTATACATAAACTTTCTCCGTCAAAGTGTCCACCCTGGTTGCCGGATTGTTAATTGGCCCGCTTCAAGGACGCTGCTAACTCTTGGCGAGTCCTTGAAAGCGTATATCGATTAAAAATAACCACCTGCCCGGTGTAATTATCCGTACGGCTGCCGTTTTGCTGCAACGCATTAAGGATTCTGACATGCAACTGTTGGAAATGACAGCCAGCGCATTTAACCATTATAGATCGGTTGCTGGCCATGATGACGACATCCCCCGTGTTGCGCTGCTTTGTACTGTATGCTGATGTGCTGCCCTACACAAACACGCACGCATGCATGCACACACACACACCTGCTCTTTGACATTAAGCTATGAAGGATGACTGTATTTTGATTGTCTTAAGTACCAGCTCTTATGCCTTAACTCCTTACTGTTTCTGACCACCAAACTTTTCGTCTGAGAGTTTCCGATTTCCGACGTGCAGCTTTCCGAACTCTAATTCGGGGTAATGCTTTTCAGAAGATGCGAGTGACGTCATTTGGTAGTTGAACCGGACCTTTCCAACGAAAGGTTCGGTGGTCGGAGACAGTATGGACAGGCCTTTAAGTTAAGACATAAGAGCTGGTACTTAGACAATCAAAATAGAGCCCTGTGTCATTGTAATGAACGTGAACCAAATAGTATATAGAATAGTCCATATGCTGTATTATGTTGAGGAGAATAGCCTCATTTGGGAGTGAAAAGCCTTTCTTTGAACTATAAACACGTCTAAGCTGTTTCCTGATACAATGGCAGATTTTCAGTTTGGCTTGTTATTTTCTGTCAACTGTTGCTTATTTAAATAGTACACCACCATGGTTGTCTGGCCTAGGCAGACTAGTATCAGGCCATCTACTATGATCAACTTTATGATAGTGCTTAGCCCACTCTAGTGCACAGTCAAAGTTAAATTAACACTCCAGATTTTGCCTTGTAGAACAGTGGTTCTCGCGACGCCCAAAATAATCATATTTTAACTGGGGACCCCCCCAGGCCCCCACCCTGACGAGCACTAAGAGTTGAGGCATTACATTTTGTATAACACGTTTCCATTGTGAAAATAGCAGATCTACATGCTCACATCATAGATCATAGGTTTCACTCTGTCAACAGAACTGACAGTTGGAGAATTCTGTACTAAATCTAAGTTAACAACACTAATATTCTCTAATAGGGGTCCTTGGCACAACATCTTTACAAATGGGGGTCCACGGCCAAATACACATTATACATTTGGGAGTCTTTGACTTGAAAACGTGTGTAGACATTGGTAGACAGATATGTATTGTCGCTTAAAGGCAGAAATGGAACCTGACCGGTTGTTTGGTGATTTCCCCTTGAACACAGCCAGCCAGCCGGCCAGAGAAAATGAAGCCATCTGTTGTTTAAGGCAAGCTTAAATTGCAGCAGTTTTTTTTCTCTCTCTCTCTCTACTCTTCACAAGGCCTGATTTGCACATTAGAGTTTGGTGCTGCCTGTTTTGTCTGCTCCAAAGGCATGTCTGACCACCTGTTACGAGGAAGCAGCGTGTTGTTATTCTTGAGTCCAGCGGCCTGCCGTCTGCCGTGCTTAAAACATCCCACCGTTAAACTGTGCTGCTGGATTCTGTGTGAAGACACCTCCGACTAGCCCCCCACCCCCCACACTACAGCCCCCCCCCCTCCATCCACACCGCTCAACCCCCCCAAAAAAAACAGTGAAGTTCATGGTCTTTGATGAGAAAGTGAGATTTATGGTGGCGGTGATGGTGGTGTGTGAGTGCGTGCGCGTGTGTGCGTGAGAGAGAGAGAGAGAGAGAGAGAGTGAATGCGCGCACATGTGTGTCTATGTAGGTGAGTGGTTCTGAGGGAGGGCTATACATTCCTGCTCTGGCAGTAACTCAGGAACAAAGGTAATACTGGGAGAGGGTGTGGGTCTGTTGGTAGGGGTCTGTGCAGGGACGCGCAGAGAATCTTAGAGAGGCAGGGGCTGAACTTTCTAAAAGGGCCTTTTGGTGAAAAGGTCTGCTATTTTCGGTCCTTGATACCTCACTAAACTAAGCATAAAAAAGGCAATACTGGAGATGTGGCGTACAGTACACCATGGATTTCTACACAGTGAAGGCAATTCTTTCAACATACGATGCTGCATTCAAGTTCAGGAGAGTTTGGACAAGGCAACCTTCAGTTATGGCATGGAAAGGAGAGGGCATTTGCAATTCTTTCACCATAGTAAAAACGGCATTCATGGTCATGGAGGTGGCACTTTTTACAGACGGATAAGAGGGCAGGGGCTCAAGCCCCTTTGATGTCTATGTGTGCACGTGCCTGTGTGTGTGTGTGTGTGTGTGTGTGTGTGTGTGTGTGTGTGTGTGTGTGTGTGTGTGTGTGTGTGTGTGTGTGTGTGTGTGTGTGTGTGTGTGTGTGTGTGTGTGTGTGTGTGTGTGTGTGTGTGTGTGTGTGTGTGTGTGTGTGTGCACGTCTGTCGGTAGTGTTTGTGTGGTGGGAGTGGGCTGGTTGGAATTGCAGCGGCAAAAGCATTTGGCCAAGTTTGTCTTTTTACAGCCCGTCCAGCGCTGAAGCAATGCCTCTGCTCTCCTTTTGAGAGAAGGGCTGCAGCTGTCATTTTTATTGGAGGAGTTTTATAGCGAAAGTTAATGGTTTAAAGTGACAGCTCTCTCTCTCTCTCTCTTTCTTTCTCCTCCTCTCTCTCTCTCTTTCTCTCTCTCTCCCTTTTGCCCGTGAGGCTTGCAACTCCACCAAATCAAAGAAACCTTTGCTCGCTTCCCTCGTGCCCACCGCCCGCTTTCTTTTTTTTTTCTTTTTTTTTTTACTTTTTTTCACCCCCTCTGCTCCATTGATCCCTGCTGACATCTTAACCCACATGTACAAGAGAAATAAGATTCATAGCCCAATTATGAACGGAGCTGCTTTTTTTTTTTGCCGCAGTTAACGGCTATTAAGTCTAGACTTGTGTTTTTCATAGAATAACCCGGCTGCCGTGCGTGAAGCATGGATTTTCCTTGCCTAAAAACAGACCTCAATGCAGATGGAGAGGGGAAGCACACCATGTAGCTTGTAGGGATGGGACGATATGAACATTTCATATCACGATTATTGTGACCAAAGAAATCGCGATTTACGATATTATCACGATAATCAAAATATCCCCAACAACATCCATTATCCTGTGGCGGAACATTTGCCAAAAAATAGCAGATCACAACGTTTCACGAGGTGACGCGTTGTGAGCTTTTTTGGCCAAGAGATTTGGCTATTTTTTGGCAAAGAGATTGGTAGAGAGTGAAAAAAAAAGACTGAATCAAATACTTATATTATAAGTATGTTTTACCAATAGAGGGTTTAAATGGAACCGGATATACAGCTCGGCAAATAAAAGGTGAATTGATCCCAGTGCATGACGGAACGATATTACGATAAATTAAATCTCCACAATACGATTATCGCGAGTGGTTTTTATCACGATAAACGATAATATCGCTTATCGTCCCATCCCTAGTAGCTTGTGATGCTCTCTCTCTCTCTCTCTCTCTGTCCAGGACAAAGTTGTTAAAAAAAAAAAGAAATCAGAAAGTGCTTGAAGGCTTCCAGGCCGCAGAATCACGGAATGACTCAGAGGCGACTCGTTAATTATTTGTGTTTGGAGCTCCCTGCTTGCAGGAGGTCTTTATTGATAACGGCTGCACTGAACTCTGCACCTCAAACCTTGACCTTTGCTCCCAGCGTGCTCTATCATTTCAGGAATTCCCCTCTGGCGTAGCGGTTCAGTCTGCTGGTTTAACCATCCAGAGACAGTAGCGTCCAACCACTTTGTTTTATAGATGGATATAGATAGATGGATGGTGATGTAGTGGTTCTCAAAGTGGGGGTCCTTGAGGGAGTTAACAGGAGGTCCCCGGGAAATCCGTTTAACGTTTAGTTCTTGAATTATTGAATGCTTTAACCCATTTAGGCCTAACCTATAGAATAGGGCTAAATCAGAAATCAGCCTACAAAACAAATATGTTGCTACATACATGTACTGTAAGCCCCTCCCAAACAGCAAAATGTGTTCCCGGCCTGAATGGGTTAACCAGTGAAAAATAGCAGATATACAAGCTCACAGCGCGGCACCGAGTGCCGCGCTGCGAGCTTGTAGATCTGCTATTTTTGAAAAAGTCGTGAAAATGTGTGCAAATCTTTGAATATTATGTATTTTCAAAGCGAACGTTTGTAACTTAAATTTTGCTTCTGGGGGGTCCCTGGAACTAAATATTTTGAGATGGGGGTCCGTGGCCAAATAAATATGATTTTGGGGGTCCTTCACATGAAAAGGTTTGAGAACCACTGACATAGTAGTCTCTCAAGAACAGACTAACTGAGCCCCAGTTAAGTGAAAAGGACCTTTTCTTTGACGATGGCTGGCCAGATTGCTGACATAGAAACGTAGGTTTTTCAAAAAACCTTAGAAGGATTCAAAAGACACTTATAGAATCGTGTCAACATTCTAATTTTCAAGACTTTTCAAAAATAGCAGATCTACAAGCTCGCAGCGCGGGCACTCGGTGCCGCGCTGTGAGCTTGTATATCTGCTATTTTTCAATAGTTAAAGGTTAACCACTAAGCCTATAGCCTATTCACTGGCTATTTGAAAATATATGGGCTATGTGCTATTTTCAATGTTTTTGAAGAATTGTGAAAAACATTGAATAGGCCTATATTTGTTTAACATCTTTTGTGGGACTCCCTGGCACGAAATACTTTCAGATGGGGATCTGCAGCCAAATACATTAAATTGGGGGTCCTTGACATGAAAAAGTTTGAGAACCACAGTTGTATCTTAGTGTAGATAATATACCTTTTATTGATCCTGAGAGGGAAATTCAGTTGTCATAGCAGCACTATGTAGCATGTAAATGTAGGACAGATACGTACAGGGTTACAGATACGTCAAAGCTTCAAGAATAATAAATAATACGAGTATATTTCAGGTCTTGCCTGGCCATCTGCATTTTAGACCCCACAGGATTTGCACGGTGAGCCATAATTTAACAGGTATTAGTATAAGTCTATGCAAGTAATATGTCTAGGCCCATAACTATGCTTTTTTTTAATTTCCATTGATTTATATGAGTGGTTTCGGATTCAAGTATCTTTGATTGTTGGCTGAAACACTTGTGAGTTTAGGAATCGTCTGAATATCATTAGTCCCAGGGTTTTATCTCTGGTTCTTCAGCGCGTCTCAATTGCCTCTCTGTGGGCTGGCAGTATTCAGGGTGCGTACAGCCACTTCTTTTGAAGTGGAAACACAGTCTCTGTGGGGATTTGTCCAGATCACACTCATAATTCGCACTGAGGGGAAGGTCGACTCGCCCTCCTATAGCCAGCTCTCTATCTCTCTCTCTCTCTCTCTCCCTCCCTCTCTCTCTCTCTCTCTCTCTCTCTCTCTCTATCTCTCTCTGTTATGTGTATCATTAAGAGAGGGAGAGAGAGATGGAGCGGGAGACAGGCAGAGAGCATATCATCGTTGTCAGGTGGAAACCTTGTACTATGTCCAAAAAACGTTCATTTTGTATATAACATTTGAAAAATTATTTAGAATAGTGAAAATAGGCGATCTACAAGTAGTAGATCTGCTATTTTCACTAGTTTTGTGCAACAGCCTTGTATGATAAAGCAGGGCTTTACTTCATGAAAAAACATACACATTTGAAACTTGGAGATACGAGGTTTCTGCCCGACAGTGACGATATCAAATAGAGAGCGATGCGAGGGCTGAGAAAGAGAGAGAGAGAGAGATGGTGACAAGTGAGTGAGAGACAATGGATTGAATTGTGGATACAGTATATTGTTGTAAAATTGAATTCCCCCTTTGAGGAGCCTGTAAAAATAGATGATATGAAAAGCAGTTGTCACCACCGGCCATCATTAATTCTACCCTCTTATCTCTGCTCCCTAATGCCTAACTTAAGTCGTATGATGGTGATGGAGTCATGTGCCCAAAATAGACAATCTCACATCGCGGTCGCACTGCTGGCTTGTCGATTGGCCGTGTTCGGCGCACGACGCCCGCCGTACGACAAAGTATAAATCAGGCATATAATGCTGAAATTGACGTGGTCTCAATCAGCGACATGACCGTCGACTTGTCTCCCTGCCAACGCTGTAATGTACGGAAATGTCTTAGCTTGGGTTAGGTTTACAGTGCAGGTTGTAATGAAGTGTGCACTTTGTGTGCTTTGATGGATATTCACCAGGGAAAGATGATGACATCATTTCCTGAAGTTCTTAGTTTATCAATATCAAAATGAAAACACTTTTTTTTCTCAAGATATTAAAGGGATATTTCACTCTCAAAACATGTGTGGGGGTCATTTTATCGACTACATTGGCTTTTGTGTGCACCCCGAACAGTTTTTGAGTTGCTTGAGAGTAGATATTTGATATTCCTTTAATTGGACGCTCCTCAATTTACAGTGGTTATGGAAGGAAGTGTGTGATTTAGTAAAGAAATCGAATATCTACATCAAGCAACATAAAAAGGGTATGGGGTGCTCCCAAAAGCCAGTAGACCAGGGGTCTTCAACGTTTTCAGGCCAAGGACCCCTTAGTTGACAGAGAGATGAAGCAGGGACCCCCACAACCTTCTCATAGAAGGTTATTGGTTCATTGTTTGACAGCAAAATCATCAGTGTATTTTGGATTCATGTCAATTTGTGTTTTCAGATACGTATTTATTTAACCACTTGAATCGTCAATACACAACTTGACATTTCACTCTGTACTTCTTTTTCCCCTCTACACCAAATGTCTTTGCCGAAAATAGCCGATCTACAAGCTCACAACGCCTCGCAGCGCGAGGCGTTGTGAGCTTGTAGATCTGCTATTTTTGGCAAAAGTTCGACACTAGGGTTCAAGTGGTTAATATAAAAAAGGAGAAAAAGGTTTCTATCACACAAAGATTTGGAGGACCCCCTGTAGTAACTCTGTGGACCTCCTGGACCCCCCTGTTGAAGACTCTTGCTGTAGACTCTAAAATGACCCCGAAAACATTATTTGTGGGCCAACTTGTAATATCCTCACGGCCTACAAGTGGGCCCGGTCCTGTAGCATTCAAACAGTCATTATAATTGGCCCGCTGATGAGAAGCCCAGACCAAAAGAATGAAACAATAACTGACTAAGTGACTGAATGACTCCTGCTTAATGCAGTCATTTCTAACAATGTCACATTTCTTTTCCTTTCTTTCTCCCCCCCCCTCTTATCACATCTGACGAGTAAAGTCACATAACAGGAGTTTTTTGAGATTGGATTAACCGCGGATCATGAGCTAATTCTCATGCTCTATTTATATGCCTGTGACACACTGCTGGAGGTCTTATAACACTCCATATATAGCATGATCAAACGCTGCGTGTTGTGTTTGATGTCAGAGAGGCTGAGCGCTCGTCGGAGATGTATAGGATAGAAAACTGGAAATCCACTGTATGGCAGGTGTGTCTCTATTACTCTCCCTCTTTCTCTCTCTCTCACACACACACACACACTCACACTCACACAAGAGGGAATGCCAGAAATTGATAAAAAAAAAAAAGAAGAAATCCCACACAAAAGCCTCTCCAACACGCAATGAGGGCCTCTCCAACTCTTTTTCCCGGGCTGAATCAGGGGCCCAGCATGTCCCTGCATGACAATACATCAATGGTGATTTGCTGTACAGTAGTATTAGCCTATATTTTGACTGAATATAGATTTTTCAATGGCATCCCTAAGTGTCTCACACACACACACACACACACACACACACACACACACACACACACACACACACACACACACACACACACACATGCTCACACATACACACATAAACCTTATGGACACCTTTTGCAAACAGATACAGAGCAAGGTAATTAGCGGGTTCTTTAAGCCAGAGCTGTTTGTCATGTTCTAGTGTCACCACATTGTGGTGGTGGTGCTTGTCCCGCTGGTCAGAGATTGAGAGAAGGTGTCCCGATTAGCACTTAGCAGCCCCCTTACCCAAATGTGGACACACACACACACACACACACACACACACACACACACACACACGCGGCTAAGCTACTATTGTGTCTGTCACCTTGTCAGACGCGAAGCACTTTGGCTGGCAGAGTTTGTGCGTGCGTGCATGCGTGCGTGCATGCGTGCGTGCGTGCGTGCGTGCGTGCGTGCGTGCGTGCGTGCGTGCGTGGGCAAAAATTGCTAGGCGCTTGGCCATCGAAACATCAAAGCATGCACCACACCCCTGGATATGGGGGGGTGTGTGTGTCACTGTCACACATGCACGCACACACACACACACACACACACACACACACACGCACACGCACACGCACACGCACACGCACACGCACACACACACAGGTATTACCTGTTGATTGTCTCGTCTGCTATCTGCACAAGAGGAATATCTCTACTTCCAAGGGAAACTGTGTCACTGTCTCATTGCCTAACCATAATGCTGTGATGTCCTGTCGCATGCATGGGGATGATGCATTGTGCATGCAATGCTGTGTGGTTGTTCAACACACTACAGCCATGGTGTGAAGTAACAAACTTAAGTACAATTTTGAGGTATTTGTACTTTACTTGAGTATTTCCAATTTCCAATACTTCTACTCCACCACATCTCGGATACTAATATATTATAAAACATACATGAACCACTTTAGCCATATTTTATACCTTGGCTATTTGAAAATAGCCAATCTACAAACCCAAATCCGTTGTGACCTTGTTGATCTGCTATTTTCAAACATTTTGTACTTTTACTTTTGGTACTTTAAGTTCATTTTGATGCCAAAACGTTGATACTTTTGATCAAGTTCAATTTGAATTCCAGACTTTTAATTGTAACAAAGTATTTCTATGTTGCTGTGTTTTTTCCCCCCGCTGCAGCACAGAGAGAGGAAGAGAGATAGAGTCTCTGAGCCTTAAATGTACATGGTTCAGCTTAAACCAGCCCATCAGATTAGGTGCTGCGATCGCAATTACGATAAGCAGGGGATCCATTACAGGAGGCACCCAAACAGTGTTTGGATTACTGATGAGATGGTGGATCTGCACAGTAAACACAGTCATTAATCCACCACGTGTAGCTCTAGTCTAGAGGGTGTACAAATGTGACCAAATGGACCCGTAGTAGTAATGATTTAGTCGCCAGTCCTTCTGGGTACTTATTTCCCCCTGTCACTGTATATTTGCACATTACAGATGTGTCAGCCAAAACTTCACATGTCCTGCCATTGGCAAGACCGTAGACTTCAGTGGATTGGCAGAACATTGAGCTTATCAGCTATTTTTGCTATTTTTATGAACTCTAAATCTACCTATGAAGGTGGATTCTGCTTTCCAAGGAGAGCTTTCTTGCCATTTGCGGGTTTCCACACAAATACGCTCCATTCTCCATAAAAAATTGAAAGGCATAACAGGGAAAGAAACCTGTGGAAAAAAGCAGTGGAAGAGCAGTAAAGCTGAAGACGTGAAACGGCACATCTGTATGTGAAATGTGTCCTCTTCTAGGGCTGTCACGATTATGACATTTTACATGACGATTAATTGTCACTCAAATAATTGCGATTAACGATTTAATTGTTTTTGTCGTTGACAATTACATTTCTGTTTGGCTTTTAGGTTTTGAAGTTGCACATGGTAGATATGACACATAACCTAAACAAAGAAATTACTGACATATTTGACAACTTCATACATAAAAAAGAACATTGATAGTGGAAATAGCCGATCTACAAGCTCACAACGCGTCGCGATGCGACGCGTTGTGAGCTTGTAGATATGCTATTTCCACTATTTTTGACATGGAAATGATTATGACGATTAAATAATCGCGATTAGACGATTATGTAATAATTGTGACAGCCCTATCATCTTCTCTCTGCATTTATCCATTCTAACTACAGTATTAGTGGCAGTGGATGCACAGGGAGCAGTTAACCCATGGACCTGTGTGGACCCCCATTCTATAAATGTTTTCTAAATCCTAACAGTTTTAGAAAAATCACACCCGTGTGAACTGAGCGGTGGTCGTGGAGGCTGTGCAACAGCACTACTGGGTGGGTGCAGCGGGGTTAGTGTGCTTTACAATGCTGTAGTTTCTTCACACACTCTAATTTATTTGACCCTAAAACATTCAGTTTGTTAATAATAATAATAATACTTGACCACACATGCTAACCCACCCTTCCCCCCTGTGTGTGTGTGTGTGTGTGTGTGTGTGTGTGTGTGTGTGTGTGTGTGTGTGTGTGTGTGTGTGTGTGTGTGTGTGTGTGTGTGTGTGTGTGTGTGTGTGTGTGTGAGAACAACAGCGCCCCTCCCTTAACATGTGTGGTCAGAAAAGGTACTGCATGCTTGAGGCTACATACACGGACGGCCGGACGGCCGGACGGATACCCACACACACGGCCACGTATAGGAGACGGTGTGACCACCGCTCAAAAATGTATGTTTCTATATTAGTGTTTCTCAAACTTGTTAAAATCAAGGACCTCCAGAATTATATGTATTTGACCGCAGACGGTGTTGTGAGCTTGTAGATTAGCTATTTTCACTTGTTTTCACTTGTTTGCCCGGGAATCTCTCTTTTGGGTCTCGACCTGAAAGGTTTGGGAACCACCGCTGTATAGGGAGGCTTTAGCAGGGGTGTGTGGGGAGTGGGGACTGGCGTTAGACTTCTCAGCAGTGTAGACAGAGCCTACTGAACACACACACGCACGCACGCACGCACGCACGCACACACACACACACACACACACACACACACACACACACACACCACGTTTCACAGGTTGCACTGTTATGTATCATGCAGAGGGGAATATAATGTCCAAAAAACCTGAACAGTCCCAGCATTTTGTCCTCGTCTTTGGAGAAAGCAGAGAAAGAGTGATTAACTGTTTGTTGACGCCTGCAGGTCTAGCATGTTCATACATCCGCCCAGACTGAAGCCCCCCTCTGCTGCGACACACACGCACGCACGCACGCGCACACACACACACACACACACACACACACACACACACACACACACACACACACACACACACACGCACACACGCACACACGCGCACACACAATCATACGCGCACCTGCATCTTCGCGTGCACACATGCTTGCATATCGCCGGGCAGAAACCTTGTATTGTATGTCCATATTTCGACTTTGTACTGTATTTGTTTTTGTGAATTTATGCCCTACTTCATCGCACAAGCGTGAAGCACAAAAGTAGCGACAACAGCAGATCTACAAGCTCACAACGTGTCACATAGCGACGCGTTGATAGCGTGTGGATCAGCTATTTTCAGTGTTTTCATTGGGGTCTATTAATAATAATGTAATGTTTAAATAATAAAAAAGGATTTGGATATGAGGTTTCCACCCGACAACGGTGGTATAGAACATACACGCACGTTACACGCACGCGTGTGCACGCACGCACGCACGCACGCACGCACGCACGCACGCACGCACGCACGCGCGCGCGCACACACACACACACACACACACACACACACACACACACACACACACACACACACACACACACACACACACACACAGTCTGAGCAGAAGTCTGGAGGGCTTTGTCACCTAACCAGGGTCAGACACTCTGCTGTGGCTGTCTGGTTTCAGGCATGTTTTCAACGGCAGGGAGGTGGAAGGGTGTTAAAGGAAGGGAAGGGGAGGGGTGGGGGTGTCTACTGTCTACGTTAAGGGAAAGCTTGTCTACTACAGTGGTTCTCAAACTTAGACATTCCATGGTCTCCCCTTAACTCTGACAGTGTACAAATGGAACCAAATTTGGTTCCATTTGTCGCAATGCGACGTGTTGTGAGCTTGTAGATCGGCTATTTTTTGGCAAAGACATTTGATAGACAGTGAAAAAAATACACCTTTTATAAGTAAATTTTACCAAATATATAGAGGATTTAAGTGGTACTGGATATGCAGCTCGGCAAATAAAAGGTGAATTGATCCCAGTGTAATGACGGAGCACAATATCACAATAAATTAAATCCCCACAATACGTTATCGTGAGTGTTTTTTTTTATCGCGATAAACGATAATATTGCGTATCGTCCCATCCCTACACCCCACCTGGGGAAGCACTGGAAACGAGATGATTTGCTTGGTTTCCGCACGTCTTGGTGAGGGCTCTGTTGGGGAAATCCCCCCCCCCCCCTTCTCCTGGGCCACCTGGGGGCATAGAGCAATGGGCTTATCTTATCTTCTCATTCCATGGAACACCACTACCCAGGCCGTGAAAGCCAGGACAAGTGAGAGTGCTACTTAGTGTAAACCAGTGGTTCTCAACCTGTGGGTACCCAGATGACAGTGAAGAGACACTTTAAGAGACCGTTTTAATGCCTAAAAGACCATTATTGCATCAATAGTAATCAACAAACTATTTTATAAAAACTGGTCAAACGTTGACCAAATTGTCAAATAGTATAAGAAAGAGGCACATTTTTTGATAATAGCACATCTGAGCTTGTAGCTTGGAGTTTGACGTTGAATTGGTACGGGTACGGGAGGGAGTGTGTCTGATCAAATGAATATCTAAATATTGAATCAAGCAACTTAAAAAGTGTCCGCCGTGAACACACAAGCCCAATTAGACATTGAAAGGACCAAAAAACTAAACAACAACCCATAAGTTGTTTCTTATCTTTAATGCTTATTTTATTTATTATTATTAAAAGAAAGGCCCTTATAGGTCTGCTGTTTTACAGTAACTGTTTTACAGTAGGCTACTGTATAATAAGGCCATTCTTACACTGTTGAGTGAAATGATTGACCGTGAGTGAGGCTGTCATCCTGCCAGAATGAAAAAAAAGTTCCTTCCTAACTTCCTTTTTCTATCAGTGTCTTCAAATTGTCATTAGATTCCTTTTTTCCCCTCCTTTTAAAAGCGGTTTGAAGTCACATGAACAAGAACAAGTCGAAACTCGCCTGTAACGTATTCGCTTCCTCTGTACAGTCCTTTGTCCTGCTGTGTTCGCATGCAGTTTTGCACCGTGGTATGAGTATATCGTTGTTGTCAGGTGGAAACCTTGTATGTCCAAAACCTTCCTTTTTTTGTTATTACTTTAAAAACGATTTAAAGTAGTGAAAATAGACTATCTAGAAGCACACAACACCTCGCATCGCGAGGCGTTGTGTGCTTTTAGATCTGCTATTTTCACTAGTTTTGTTTGACAATCTTGTGTGATGAAGCAGGGCTTTACTTTACGGGGGAAAAAAACATACAAATTTGAAACTTGGAGATACGAGGTTTCTGCCCGACAGTGACGAGTTGAGCAATCGGGTTTACAAGACAGAGACAGAGACAGACAGGCAGGCACTGTCCATGTCTTTGTCATCAGCACTCTACATACCAAAGTGCTGACATTTGCCTGAACAAACGGCTCTGACAAGTTCAAGTGTCACATTTAGGACGCTTTCTTGTGTTTCAGCCCGGGATGGGTAACAGGAGAAGTCCTTGGATTATACAGGCCAGATCAGAGCCGCCGCGGCAGGGCAAGTGGTAGAGTCTAACTGCAGTGGTTCGTTCCCAAAGTGGTGTCCGGAAACACCAAAGGGTCCTTGAGGGGGCTCCAGGGGGAGTTAGGTGTACAGCGTCGATATCAGTTTAACCACTTTAACCCTATCGTTATACTTCAGGTGTTTTCCGAATAAGCCGATCTCCAAGCTTGCAACGTGTGGCACCGCGATGCGTTGTGAGCTTGTACTGTAAATGTGCTCCTCTTAGAAAAGATTGTGCATAATTTTGAACATTTTAACAACGCAAATCTACTTTTAGCGGAGTCCCTTGCAGAAAACCTTTTCATATCAGGTCTGCGCCACTCTGCGGCTAAATACTTGCTATACTGTATGTCACCAATAAAAGTAATTGTCCTAAAGAAAAGTATTGTGCAGTCCACCTGTATGGAAGCGTTTGTGTTTGCACCCTAGCGCTCCGATTAAGGGCATGTCGTGGTAGGCAAATCTGTGAAGTGTATTCGACACAAATGGGTTAAACAATAATGGCTAAACTAGGTGAAAATGTTGCGAAAATACCTGAAGCATAATGCACGGTTTAAGTAGTTAATCTGTCAACGCTCGTGTGTGTGTGTGAATGTACTGTATAAACAGTACATGCATGTATTGTTTGGCATTGTGTGTGTGAGAGAGAGCATGGGCTATACGGCAGAGCGTGTTCTCAGCGGATCGGGGTGGGGTTCCTGTGAGGAGTGATCCGTGAGGCAGCATTACAGAGCCCTGTTGGCAGCGCACCAGAGTGTGGTGTCTGCGAGAGGGGAGGTCAGGGGTGGCGGCCGGGTCACGCTCCGTGGGAGAGGAGAGGAGAGGAGAGGAGCGCCGCTGCTGAACCAACGTACAGGCAGCGAACGTACAGGCACTTGTATGGAGGGAAAAGAGAGAGAGAGAGCAGGCACGTGCACACATAGACATCAAAAGGGGGCTTGAGCCCCTGCCCTTTTATCCGTCTGTAAAAAGTGCCCTCTTCAGACCACGAATGCTGTTTTTACTATGGTGAAAGAAATTAAAATGCCCTTTCCATGCCATACCCATTCAAGAGAATTGCCTTGTCCAAACTCTCCTGAACTTGAATGCAGCATCTTATGTTGAAAGAATTGTCCTTTCGCTGTAGACTACAGCGAAAGGTAGAAATCCATGCACCACATCTCTTGTATTGACTTGGTTATGCTTAGTTCAGTGTGGTATAACGCACCGAAAATAGCCGACCTCGGCCGGGTCTGCTATTTTCGATATTTCCACCAAATGCCCTTTTAGAAATCTCAGCCCCTGCCTCTCTAACACATTCTCTGCACGTCCCTGGTACAGGCAGCACTTGTATGGAGGGAAGAGAGAGAGAGAGAGAGAGAGAGAGAGAGAGGGAGAGGGAGAGAGAGAGAGGGAAGAAAAGCTGGGGTGGCAGACGGGAGGGGTGGGGGGGGGAGATAAGTACAAGGAAGCATGGGTGTCGTTTCCCTTTTTTTTCCCGCTTCGGTCTCTCAGCGGTCTTTTTTTGGTCTCGCAGCAGCAGCAACAGCGCGGCTATTGTTAGCGATGGAGTTAATTGTTAATTGATTTGGCGAACGATAAAACAATGCTGATACGCGCACCCCTCGACACATGCACGCACACACACACACACTCGCTGTAGAGAATGAGAGTGGATGTTTATGACAGGATCTTAGTGGATGCTAAGGTGCCCTGGGGACTATTAAAGCCCCTCGCTTTAAAGGAATTATCAGGGAACGCCGTTATGAGGGTGGGGTGGGGGCTGCCGTGGGGAAGGGGGCGTGCAGAGAGAGAGAGAGAGAGAGAGAGAGAGAGAGAGAGAGAGAGAGAGAGAGAGAGAGAGAGAGAGAGAGAGAGAGAGAGAGAGAGAGAGAGAGAGAGAGAGAGAGAGAGAGAGAGAGATGGATAGAGTGAAAGAAGGAATGGGTGAAAAAAAGGAAGGAGAAGAAAAGGAAGAAAGAGGAGAAGTCCTTGGAAACGGTGAGCTCGAGCTGAGGGAGGGTGCAAACAGAACGAGCACATCTGGACTGCCTCAACGGCATATTTTAGCAACATCTGGAAAAATTCCCAGGAATTTAAGGGTCCCCTCCTTTGATTTCAGTCGTGTTTTCTCCTCTTCTTCTAATTCTTCTTCTTCAATTTCATCTTCTTTATCAAAGACTTTATCATCTTCTTTCTCCTCCTCCTCCTACTTCTTTGTCTTCTTCTTCTTCCTCTTCTTCTTCTTCCTCATCTTCTCTTGCTGTTCATACTGCTTTCTGATTCTTCAAAGTTCTTTCCTTCCTAGCAGGCAGGGGTACACATAGATATCAAAGGGGGCTTGAGCTCCTGCCCTTTTATCCATCTGTAAAAAAAAGTGCCCTCTCCAGACCATGAATGCAGTTTTTACTATGTTGAAAGAAATGCAAATGCCCTCTTCTTTCCATGCCATACCTGAAGGCAGCATTCAAGAGAAATGCCTTGTCCAAACTCTCCTGAACTTGAATGCAGCATCTTATGTTGAAAGAATTGCCCTCTCTGTGTGGAAATCAAGCATCGAAAAAAAAAAAGCACCGACCTCAAAGCTCACAACGCGTCGCAGTGTGACTCGTTGTGAGCTTGAAGGTCTGCTATTTTCGATATTTTCACCAAAAGGCCCTTTTAGAAATGTCAGCCCTTGCCCCTCTAACATTCTCTGCACGGCCCTGCTCCCCAGCATAGCAGGCACATAAATGTTAGAGGTGTGTGTGTGTGTGTGTGTGTGTGTGTGTGTGTGTGTGTGTGTGTGTGTGTGTGTGTGTGTGTGTGTGTGGGTGTATATGTGTGTTGGGGGGGTATGGGGGGTGGGGCGGCATCTCCCCCCCCCATATTAATGCTGGTGGAGTCCTTCTAGACTTTATAGCATAGCCAAATTGGGCCCATGTGACCACCTCCGTTATGCAGGGCCAGGCTAATTAAGTGGCCCAGAAGTGAGAGGGCGTCCGGTTGTGGAGGCTAGACCCAAACCAGACCTTCGTCCAAAACACAACTCCTCGTAAAAAAAAAGAAAACAGAAAAAAAAACAGAAAAAAGAAAACCCTGCTCCTTCACCTGCCAGTGACGCGATGCCGCTATTAATCAAAGTGTGAAAAAATAACCTCTTTGTTTGGTTTTCCACCTTAACGAAAGCACACACACAAAGAAAAGAAGGAAGACTTGGAAACATTATCAAAGTGCTCTCTCTGTTGTTATTGAAACACAAACAATGCCTGCCCTTGTGTTTATTCGAAAACATGAATCGCGCCTCTGTGTTATTATTGGTTTTCATTATCGGAAGAAATGTACGAGGAGATGCAACGCGTGAGCCTCCCTTTGAGGTACAAACGTCCCTAAGGGGACAAATAAATGTAAGCCCCCCGCCTGCCCAGTATCAAATCATCAACAACAACAACATCAGTCAGTTTGTACGTCTTTAGTTTTCATAGAACCTTGGGAGTCCGTGACACTATGTTCAAGAGCTGGCAGGGGCTCTCACATTACAGATGCACGCCACGGCGAGGCTTTGGTCCTCCTGTCTCTGCTGCGGGATTGTAACAGTAGTTCACTAAGACTCCCCCCACTATCATCATCATCATCATCATCGTAGCAGCAGCGATGAACCTCTGTTCATTAGTGATTAACATTCCAACGAGCTCGGAATGCCTTCTGTCTTACCTGGGCAGAGAGTCTTTGTGAGCCCAGCAGAGCTGACAGGCAGGTAGCGAACCCGGGGTGGAGCGGGGGAACGAGTGCCAAGGTACATGCTAATGTGAAAGACTGGACTGATCAAAAGAGACGCATCGCGGCTCTCTCCCCTCTGATGGGCTTACTGATGCCTGAATCCACCCACCCCCACCCACACCACACCACACCCCACCCCTACCCTGGAGAGATACACACAGGCTGTGATCAGAGAGGCAATGTGAGAGTAGGAGAGAGAGAGAGAGAGAGAGATAGAGAGAGTGTGTGTGTGTGTGTGTGTGTGTGTGTGTGTGTGTGTGTGTGTGTGTGTGTGTGTGTGTGTGTGTGTGTGTGTGTGTGTGTGTGTGTGTGTGTGTGTGTGTGTGTGTGTGTGTGTGTGTGTCTGTATGAATGCACATTGGTGTGTGTAACTACAGAACTTTGTGTGACTTTGTAACTCCCAACTTTCTCCCATTACATTATTATTGTGTCTCTGTCGAGGTGCCAACTTGCGTCTTGTGCACAAGTGGCCATGTATGGCCTATACTTGTGCGCCAGCAGAGCGCAACATGCGGTGCGCTCACCACTGGCGATGCCATTGGCATCACCACTGGCATCACCAGGAATACTGGTCCCTCATTTGCTGTTAATGATGATCACATTGCTGGAAATGCTGATCCATGATTGGGCTACCTACCTAGAGCAAGAAAGATACAATTCTAGGAAATTGCAAGTGTGGTTGCCCTGACGCGAGTCACAAGGAATCCGCTGGGAAATGAATTCCGTCTTGCCATTTGTCCCTTTCATGCCCATCTCTTTATCTGTCTGTCCATGTCCCTATTTGAGTGGTGCTGACCATTCCATCCATGTCCCCTTTATGCCCATATATAGAGTACTATAGTCTGGTTATTTAGTACTATAGATAGGCTATTCCCCATGGATATAGACATATTTATGTACACAATAGGCCTATTTGAAAAATCAATTTGTACCCTGGAAATGCACAAATATATTTCAGATATGTTTTAGCTACTGTTACGTTCTCTTCCAATTACGTATATTTGTTGTATATCATTAAACATAATTTGAACTCTTGAGCTCACGGCGTGCTGCATTGCTGGATGTGGGGCGTTGGGGTTTAAGTGGTTAAATGTCTCTCCGTTCGGTGTGTGTGAGCAGCAAGCTATTTTCTGTGTGTTGCTGAGCACATGGCGTACATCCTTCTGCCTGCCAGGGACAGACGGACGGACACACAGACACACACACACACACACACACACAAACACACACACACACACACACGCACGCACACACACACACACACACACACAATGCGCGCGCAGCACCGAACATTTATTAATAACGTCAGCTTTTCCTAGAATGAAGCACCTTGCAGCCTGGTTAGGCCCTACAGCAGTATTTGACAGCAGGGGGTCTAAAAGATCCCTCGCGCTCGTAACTCGTCACCGCTACAACTACCCGGGCTGTGGCATGTTGCTGTGATGTATTTTGTTACCCCAGACTGGTTACGTATTATCTTTGTCACCACTTTAACCATAATTTCATGCTTTAACTATTAAAAAAATAGCAGATATACAAGCTCACAGCGCGGCACCGAGTGCCGCGCTGCAAGCTTGTAGATCTGCTATTTTTGAAAAATCGTGAAAATGGGTGCGAATCTTTGAATGTATATGTCACAGTTAGTTTGAGATTCAGTTAGATTGAGAACAGGAGCGCTCGTTTTTGTGCACAATGTGGAGCAGGCGCCGCCTCCTTCGGGGAACTAGGAATAATTTGACTGAGGTTAGGGTTAGGATTAGGGTTAGGTTTAGGCATAGTTTTACTGAGGTTAGGTTTAGGGTTAGGGTTAGGTTTAGGGTTAGGCGTTAGGTTTAGGGTAAGGTTTAGGTTTAGGGTTAGGTGTTAGGGTTAGGTTTAGGCTAAGGTTTAGGGTTAGGGGTTAGGGTTAGGGTTAGGTTTAGGGTAAGGTTTAGGGTTAGGTTTAGGTTTAGGCATAGTGGCATTCACCAGCGTGGGACTAATGCAGTCAAATGCTCTACCACTGGGACATGAGGTGAACAAAAACAAGCGCTCCTACCCCAATCTAACTGAGTTACCCAAACTAACTGTAACATATATATTTTTTAAAGCAGACATTTGTATCGTAAATCCTTCTTTCTCTTGGTCCCCCCCTGGACCTAAATATTTTCAGATGGGTCTCCGTGGTTAAATACATATAATTCTAGGGGGTCCTTGACATGAAAAAGTTTGAGACCCACTGACAGAGAAACATAGGTTTTTCAGAAAACTGTTAGGATCTAGAAGACTTTTTTTAAAGGTCTAATGGGTTAAATACACCTTTAGTTTATTTACGCACATGATTCCATTACGTTGCAGAATGACACCGCTCTGGCCTGTCCGCTTGCCTTCTGTCCCTTTGATCCAAATTGACGTTTGTTTTATTTATTTTTTAAATGTTTATGGCACTCCACTTTTCTTGCATTTAAGCCAATCTGATGGTCTGTCTCTCTCGCTCACTATTTGCTATTTGAGAGAAGGGTTTTGATCCCTGGAAGGCAGGTTTTGCACTTTCAGAGGCAGCCCTCTCGCGTCTCACTGCCTCGTCGTGTGTGGAGGCGACTGCAGGTTGACACAGCACAGCTGTGATGATGACATATGTATTTCATATTTATTCATAGACCGTATGTACGCGTGTTTGCTCATTGACACATCCAGAGATCAGTGGCGTCAGTTCAGAAAAAGCTGAAGTATGGCAACATACCTTAGCAACAGGCATGATATATTTATTTTAAGAAGAAGTACATATAATATATAATTATATATACCTAATATAATTATAATACCTTGTTAAAGTGACCATTTTGTTAAATTTTGCATTTGTAGTTATTTTACTGTAATTTACCAACATAATAACCGGCACAGATAGACAAAGAGACATTCATGGATTCATATTTAGAACTAGCTTTTATCTTCCCCCCTGGACCCAGGGTATGGCAGCTGCATACCCCTGCCATACCCAATTGACGCCCCTGCCAGAGATCTAATGCAGAATGACATCTAGGTCTAGCTGGGCATTTGATTTTGTCTTTGACTCTATTCTTACCTGTGCCCCTCACCGGCGTTTCGTCGCCACCGCCGTTGCCACCATGACACCTGCATTTCTCTGATTAATGGTTTATCTTTACCTTTAATGAGGTTTCAGTGGGAGGAAGCGCTCCGACAGCCCTCAAGAGGTGGCATTCCTTTTCAGTGGAGTTGTTTCGGCAGGATCAAAGTAATCCTCACCAGTGAGCGTTGGTAATTCACTGTGTTTAGAGCCCTCTGGGGGCTTGTGTTGGTGCTTGCTCTCTCATTCATTATCCCCTCTCCTGCTGCACATAATGAAACTTAAGATACACGCCTGTGAAAGAGATTCCTTCTTTTAGTAGCCAGGGATGTCTTGCTAAATAAACATAATGCTGGCTCTTATTACTCACAAATATGAAGACGGGTCACATTAGAGTAGTATATCAATGTATATCGGATCATTTGCTGCATTCAAATTGAAGGTGATGCGGGATCAAATTCAGACAAACATCAGTGACGGTTAGGGCTCTCACAATTATTACATAATCGTCTAATTGCAATTATTTGACATAATCGCGATTATTTTTTCATAATCGTCATATTCGTTCCCATGTTGAAAAATGTTTGTATATTTTTTTTAAAGTAAAAAATAGTGGAAATAGCAGATCTACAAGCTCACAACGTGTCGCATCGCAACGCGTTGTGAGCTCGTAGATCATGCTATTTCCACTATCAATGTTCTTTTTTAAGTATAAAGTTGTCAAATATGTCAGTAATTTCTACCATGTGCAAATTCAAAGCCTAAAAGCCAAACAGAAATGTAATTGTCAACGACAAAAATTAAATCGCAAAATTCTAGTGACAATTAATCGTCATGTAAAATGTCATAATCGTGACAGCCCTAGTGACGGTTTGTTATACAGTTCCTGGATGTTATGCTGCAACGAAGTGTAACTTTGATCTTTATCACAGCATAGTTTATCTACTTTTATACAGATCTGCTTGAATGTACTGTATGTTTTGACAATGCACTAATTACTGCACTAATGTCAGACCTGCATGTCAGACCTACAGAGTTTGTTGTTCAATGGATTCTACTGCTTATTAATTCACAGCTCATTGTTCTATGCTGGGTCGTCACTGCATCTCATGGCAATGCAGATTCCTAGAAAGCACACCACGGCTGGCAATAACAGTGTTCTCTGATTCACCATTTAGAGCAGTGGTTCCCAGACCTTCGAGACCCAAAAGAGAAAATAGACGTCCCAAACTAGTGAAAATAGTCGACCTACGAGCTCACAACGCTTCGCTTTGCGCCGCGCTGTAAGCTTGTAGATCGGCTATTTTCACTACTTGTTAAATATTTGTTTTCTAATTTATGGAATTTCTTCGAATTTTCTTTTATTTATTAATGGAATTACTTCCAAAAAAATCATTGCATTTTTTTGGGGGGGGGGAATGTTTTTTTTGAAAATGTTTTGAAGTAATTATAATTACAAACAAAATGTAGGAAACCAAACATTAAGGGACCCATAAAAATGTGTCCACGAGTCCGCTCCCCACAAATGGATCCCGGGCCAGTGTTTGTGAACCAGTGGTACAGAGCTACTCTGCTCCATCCAGTGTGTGACCAAGGGCGTCACACCAAATTCTGGGCCCTGGGTACAAGGATTCACTGTGGGCCCCCCATGAATGTTAACCATTGAAAAATAGCAGATATACAAGCTCACAGCGCGGCACCGAGTGCCACGCTGCAAGCTTGTAGATCTGCTATTTTTGAAAAATTGAGAAAATGTGTGCAAGAAACCCATGTTTCCATTTCAGTGATGCTCAAACCTTTTCATGTGAAGGACCCCCAAAATGATATGGCCACGGACCCCCATCTCAAAATATTTAGCTCCAGGGACTACCCCGGAAGCAAAATTGGAGTCACAAATGTTCGCTTAAAAAATACATATTCAAAGATTTGCACACATTTTCAAAAATAGCAGATCTACAAGCTTGCAGCGCGGCACTCGGTGCCGCGCTGTGAGCTTGTATATCTGCTATTTTTCAATAGGTAAAGTTACTAGGGCCCCTCCACCTTGGGCCCTGGTCACTCAGTCCCACTTTCCTACCCCTTGTGACGCCCCAGTGTGTGACACACAGAGCTTGGCGCTGGGCTCAGTGACCCAGACAACCCAGGGTCAAACTGAAGCCAGAGACCTGCCACGTGTTGCCCAGGGTCATCGCTGACATGACATCATGTTGATTGGCTTATAGATCTGTTTGGGGGAATCTCCAAAAGGCTTCACATAATATTTAACCAAGTGTGAACGTATTAGCTGCATATAGCTACAGTATAATGCCATGCCCAAAATAGGCATGTCAGGTTGTGAAAGCGTTTTTAAGCCTTTATTGCTGGTAGGGATGGGACGATAAGCGATATTATCGTTTATCGCGATAAAAAACACACACGATAATCGTATCGTGGAGATTTAATTTATCGTGAAATCGTCCGAGCTGCATATCCGGTACCACTTAAACCCTCTATAATTGGTAAAAGGTACTTTCACTCTAACAAATGTCTTTGCAAAAAAATAGCCGATCTATAAGCTCACAGCGCGTCGTGAGCTTGTAGACCGGCTATTTTTGGGCAAATGTTCCGCCCCAGGATAATGGATCTTGATTATCGCGATAACATCGTACACAATACAGGCATTGACACTAAGGCTTGCCCACCTGCCCTCGGCAGGTAAATAAAACGTCAGGGCAGGTGAAGTTGGCTTTCAGGTTGCCCGACAGGGCAAGTGCTCATTTGAGATGGGACGCAAATGTCTATAAACACAACACAAGATATCTGTCTAAACACCTGAAAGTGGCCAGTGCGCTGTGTCTTCTGGTCTGTGGAATGTAAAATAAGAGCACTATTCACCTATAATGTGCTGTTTTTACTGTTGCTACATTTAAAAATATAAAATAACAAGTGTGAAACCATAGACATATTCAATCATAGCTAAAGTATTTGGTATTTGGATTTGGAGGTATTGAGGTATGACATTTTATCGCACAGCCCCAGAAAGTAAAGAAATAAGTGTTAAATTGAGCGGTAATTAATCGTACCTATCATTTTATAATGGACGATTTACTTTTCGGGCAAGTGGGCATTACCTTCGGGCAACATGACCTGTACTTGCCCGATGGGCACGTGCCTCTGAGACCTTAGTGTCAACCCCTGCAATAATCGTGCTATGAAATGTTCATATCGTCCCATCCCTAAATGCTGGACAGCATTGTCTGATAGGAGCTCCTGTAACAATATTGCTTTAGAATCATTGGCAGGTCTTGGCTGTGTGACAGACTCTGAGGCTTTTCCCTGTCCCATTTCCTCTCTTTTTTTCCTCTCTCTCTTCTCTCTCTTCTCTCTCTCTCTCTCTCTCTCTCTCTCTCTCTCTCTCTCTCTCTCTCTCTCTCTCTCTCTCTCTCTCTCTCTCAGTCATCCTGACTGACCACAGATCAGTCAATGAATGATCGGTATTCCGCAGGCTTGGCTCCGGGGGATTGGCTGAGCTTATGACTAGCTTAGCCCCTAGTCCCCCTCTTGATTGGCAGCTACTGTTTCCCCTTTTCGATGGAAGCACGAGTTGTGCGTACGTGTGTGTGTGTGTGTGTGTGTGTGTGTGTGTGTGTGTGGGTGTCAGGATTTCAGCCTGTTTGTTCTATATCCATACAGCAATTGATTAACAACGAACCATAACAGACAAATTAAACATTGGCAAATTGTCAAATACTAGAGGCAGAAATTGTGAAAATAGCAGATCTACATGCTCACAGAGCATGTAGATCTGCTATTTTCACAATAGAACGATGTCATACAAAATGTAATGGCTCAACTCTTAGTGCTCGTCAGGGTGGGTGGGGGGTCCCCAGTTAAAATATGATTATTTTGGGGGTCGCGGCCTGAAAAGCTTGAGAACCACTGTCTTATTGCATAACCTTTGCTTTACAGAACCACCCCTCCCCCATTTGTTCTTCCCGAAAACCATAAATGCTCACACGTGAGCGTCTCCACAATGCCAATGTGCATGCAAGGAACATTTGGACTTAACGTTTCAAAAGACACCGTTCAAACAGACCTCAAGACAAGCTGTGTGAAAAATCTCACTCGTCCTTTTGTTTTGTTCGTCTCTTTAATTTAGTGTACCTTCCCTTTTTTTTAACTCTTACACGTTGCAGTAAGTATTTACCACATGACATTGTGACATTTCCCTCTGTTTTCATTTTAACCCATTCTGGCCTAGAATTATTGAATGCTTTAACCAGTGAAAAATAGCAGCGCGGCACCGAGTGCCGCACTGCGAGCTTGTAGATCTGCTATTTTTGAAAAAGTTGTGAAAATGTGTGCAAATTATGTATTTTCAAAGCGAACATTTGTAACTCAAATTTTGCTTCTGGGTGGTCCCTGGAACTAAATATTTTGAGATGGGAGTCCGTGGTCCGTGGCCAAATACATATCATTTTGGGGGTCCTTGACATGAAAAGGTTTGAGAACCACTGACATAGTAGTCTCTCAAGAACAGACTAACTGAGCTCCAGTTAAGTGAAAAGAACCTTTTCTTTGACGATGGCTCGCCAGATTCAAAAGACACTTATAGAATCGGGTCAAAATTTAAATTTCCACGATTTTAGTCAATAGTTAAAGCATAAAATAATGATACACAATAATGTGTACCCGTTCTGAATTAGTTAATGTTCCATTTTTTTCACACCACAGAAATGGCTGCGTCGTGTCACGGCCATTATCGTGTCACAACGGCGCTGTCTAGCAATGAATAATCCTCCCTTCTGCTGATCACATTTCAGGCTCCATCTTTGTCTTCCAGACTCAGAGGGAGTGCCTCGCCGAAGTCTTTATGCCTAATTTATTACCCCGTCGTACAATATAATCCCTCGCCAAAAATGGCACCTATAAACAACCTTTCAACATGTCACATCACCACGTTGCATTGTGAGTAGGGGTGGGCGATATGGTGATAATTATCGTCGAGACGATACAATGTCTCCACGACATGTCTTTTCAGAGGTGTCGTGTATATTGTGATACAGTTGAGGGCGCCTGTTTAATCGTTACGATTCGTTAATACAGAGATTCATTGCCGAATTCAGTTTAAACCGGCATTTTGGTCTAAATCAGTAGTTCTCAAACTTTAAAATGGCAATTACGGGTCCATTTGGTTTCATTTGTATACTGTCAGAGTTACATGCTTGTAAAGTTCAATTTAGACCTCCCAAAAGGAACCCAGAGACTCTGGTTTTTGTCAAGTAACTTGAAAAATAAACATAAAAACCAACGTGAAAAAGAATCGTGATAAGATCGTGTATCATGGTACAGCTTGGGAAAATATCGTGATATTGTATTTTTCCATATCGCCCACCCCTAATTGTGAGCCCGTAGACCAATTATTCTCAAACATTTAAATTTCACAGATCCCCCGTTTGGGGGACAACGTTTTTAAATCTCGGGGACACCTGATCTACGCCGTAAGATCCTCCGGTGTTAATTTAACGGAGAGGGTACAAATGAAACCAAATGGACCCATATAGTCCAGAGTGACAGACCAGTAAAAGGTCCATTTGGGCCCTCTGGTGATGATAGTGTACCTGGACTTGGCTTTAATGCTCTGTTTTCACACTTTCCAAAATTAACTAGGGCATACCAAGGAAGAACCCCCTCTTCTCACCACCCACACACGCACGCACGCACGCACGCACGCACGCACGCACGCACGCACGCACACGCACACACACTCCCCCGATGGGAGAGAAATAATTTATAAAAAATGTAATCTACATTTTGTTGTGTAAATGACCGCATATATACTGTAGGGTATTTAATCCTGCCGTCGATTCCAGTCATGTGACTTGACCTACTTTTCTCTGCCTCTCCTCCCTTACCCGTGTCTCCCTCCCTCCCTCCCTCTCTCCCTCCTTCTATCTCTTCACCTCTCTTCACTTGCTCACTGTGCCTGTCTGTCTGCTGTATATCTATCTATCTATCTATCTGTGTGTGTCTAGCGTTTCTTTTTTTACACCGCATTGCTAGATACTGTAGAGACGTATAGACAGCAGGGGCGTCAATTGGATATGGCAGGGGTATGCAGCTGCCATACCCTGGGTCCAGGGGGGAAAATAAAAGTAACTTTTAAATATAAATCCATGAATGTCTCTTTGTCTATCTGCGATGGTTACTATGTTGTTAAATTACACTAAAATAACTACAAATGCAAAATTTAACAAAATGGTCACTTCAACAAAGTATTATAATTATATTCTCCCCATCTTGACAAAATGGTATATTCCCAGGTTCCGCAGGTCAGCTGCACAGGTGCAATGCATTATGGTTAATTGTGGCACATTTACTAACATGCCAAGTTTTGTTGCACTTGAACATACCTTTCCAGGCTGCCATATCCAGCCCAAGAAACCGTAGAAACGGGGGGGAAATAGAATGTACTTCTTAAAATAAATCGTCACTGTCGGGCAGAAACCTCGTATCTCTCGTGTGCTTGTAGATCTGCTGTTTTCACTAGTTTAGTTCATTTTTAAAATGATAAATACAAAACGAACGGTCTTGGACACACAAGGTTTCCACCCGACAACGACGAAATGTATCATGCCTGTTGCTAAGGTATGGCAACATGACTGGTGTCTTGCACGCGCACACACCAGTCATGTTGCCATACCTTAGCTTTTGCTGAACTGACGCCACTGATAGACCGTTTGAGGACCGCTACTATACCACAACAGCATTCTTATCATTCAGTTGGTCAATGTAGCGAGACGCATATGGATATGTCACGCCCTTGTCACAGCCCGTCCATTGTTTATTAGTGAAAGGTTGTTATATGAGCGTGCATTGTTACATTATAGTCTTTTCTTCTCCAACAAACGTCTTGCTTTTCCCTCTCGGGTTGTTATTGTGAGCTATACCCTGGCCCTGGCCTCACTCTGAGCTTATAATGCTCCGGTTTTCACCTGTGTGCAAGTGTTGAATGTTTTGTGAGAGGGAGAGAGCTAGAGAGAAAGGGAGAGTACATCGTCGGGGTCGGGCAGAAACCTTGTATCTCCAAGTCATCATACCAGGCCATCGCACAAAAGTAGTGAAAACAGCTGATCTACAAGCACACAACGCCTCGCGGTGCGAGGCGTTGTGTGCTTGTAGATCGGCTGTTTTCATTAGTTTAAATCATCTATCTATAAATGCGAGAAGTCTCTGCGTGTGTGTCTGTCTGTCTGTCTGTCTGTCTGTCTGTCTGTGTGTGTGTCTGTAATCCGCGTATCTCGAGAACCGTTCGTCCCACCGGCTTCAGATTCGGCACGCGCGTTCCCCGCCGCGGCACGGAGTGCAGTGCCGGGTCTCGACCCGACCCGACGCGCGGTTTTCCCGAACCGGCGCGAAACGTTCGGAATCTCCTTATGCGGGGTTGATTGTTGACATCAGGCTGTTCCGGAGGAAATCGGCAAAAGCTCTGACTCATTGTGACATCACTTCATAAAAGGTTCTGACATCACGTACGCCACATGAGTCAACAAAAAATCTCTGAATATCTCCATATATAGCATATATGGGCATAAAATGGACGCAGAATCACAAAGATCTCCATATACGGGCATAAAGGGACACAGACAGACAGATACAGAGATCTCCATATATGGGCATGAAATGGACGCAAATAGACAGATATATCCATATATGGGCATATATGGGCATAAAATGGACCCAGAACTATATCTGCAGTGATCTCCATATATGGACATAAAATGGACACTGACAGACAGACAGACAGATAACAGATATCTCCATATATGGGCATAAATGGACACAGGCAAACAGATGGTCAAAACGGGTCCTATGACAACAGGTATAATGGGGTTTGCATTAAAGGGCGGGGCATTCATTCCCTATTTACATCGTTCCCGAGTTGGCCAGGTCGCCGACTCGGGCGGCCCAGCTTCTAGTTTAAAAAATGATAAGTACAAAACAAACGGTTTTGGACATACAAGGTTTCCACCTGACAACGACGACATGCTACTCAATAAATCCCTCCGTGTTAAAGTTTAAGGTTGCATTGCATTATTATTCCCTATCACAAACAACTAAAGAGAAAATACACGATTTCAGTTCTCCTGACCCTTTAAGTGAACTCTCCCTCTAACCCTCACGTGTCCATTTGAGACCACCTTTACACTCGTTTAACCCATTAAGACCTGGCATTATTTTATACTCTAGCTATTGAAAAATAGCAGATCTACGAGCTCGCGGTGCCGCGCTGCGAGCTAGCAGCACTTCTATTTTAGAAAAGTCGTGACATTTTTTGCTAATCTTTGGATTTATCCTTTTCAAAGCGAACAAAATTGTAACTCAAATATTTGCTTCTGGGGGGGTCCCCGAGATGGGGGTCCATCCATGGCCAAATACATGTAATTATGGGTGTCCTTGACATGAAAAAGTTTGAGAACCACTGATTTGGAAGACATTCATGGAATCAGGTCACCAAATTGAAAGACACATTTTATCGATTTTTCAAAAAATAGCAGATCTACAAGCTCACAGCACTCGGTGCTGTGCTGTGAGCTTGTAAATCTGCTATTTTTGCTCTGCTATAATACTGCAAACACACTGTGCGGGTTCCCTGTCATCCTACTCCCGCTATAGGTCTAAACACATGTGCACTTATAACAAAAAGACCCAGAAGAACAAAACACAATCAGCTTGTTTCCTATTCTTCCTCTGGCATTGTGTAGGCCATGTATGGAACAGCAAGTGAACTGGATCTGGTTACAGCCCTGGTCTAGACGTATGAACTCTGTATCCCCCGTGCATGGCCTCAGTTGCCGTGCAAGCTTTGAACCAGGGGTGTCGTCGCACAAAATTCTGGGCCCCGGGAGGTACAAGGATTCGATCACGTTTTGTGCTTTAACTGTTGAAAAATAGCAGATATACAAGCTCATATACTGCGACCTTGTAGATCTGCTATTTTTGAAAATTTGTGCAAGTCTTTGAATATTTCAATTTTCAAAGGTTTTTTTAAAAAAAAACTATGTTTCTATGTCAGTGGTGCTCAAAACCTTTCATGTGAAGGACTCCCAAAATGATATGTATTTGGCCACGGACCCCCATCTAAAAATGTTTAGTTCCAGGGACCCCCCCCAGGAGCAAAATTTGAGTTACAAATTAATGTTCGCTTAAATAATACATAATATTCAAAGATTTGCACACATTTTCACAACTTTTTCAAAAATAGCAGCTGTGAGCTAGTATATCTGCTATTTCTTGAATAGCTAAAGTATATAAAATAATTAAGGCCCCTCCACCTTGGGCCCTAGTAACCCAGTCCCACTTTCCCCCCCTTTGTGACGCCCCTGCCTTGAACGTCAGAACAGCAGGCAGCAGTTCAGCGTGAGCAACAACAACCGAGTATTCATTTACACGACCCTATAGAAAGACTGACTGTATGTTCATGTCCTTAAAATAACCCCCGGAGTTCATTAACATTCACCATCCGCAAATACAGACCACGTGAATATTAAAATTTCTTGTTTGATTTTGTCCAAGAATCATAACGTCGTTGTCGGGTGGAAACCTTGTATGTCCAAAACCGTTTGTTTTGTATTCACCATTTTAAAAATGATTTAAACTAGTGAAAAAAGCTGATCTACAAGCACACAACGCCTCGCGGTGCGAGGCGTTGTGTGCTTGTAGATCGGCTGTTTTCACTACTTTTGTGCGACGGCCTTGTATGATGAAGCAGGGCTTTACTTTGCGAAAGAATGTGCAAATTTGAAACTTGGAGATACGAGGTTTCTGCCCGACAGTGACGATAAGAATCCATAATAAAGAAAATTCTTAGTTATAACATACTGTATAATTATATAATGTATACATTAGGGGTGTAGATCTCTCTCTTACAACTGTTGTTCTCAACCTTTTTAGGCCGTGACCCCCAAAATAATCATATTTGAACTGGGGACCCCCCCACCCTGAAAAGAACTTGGAATATAGTGAGGCATTACATTTAGTTTGACTCTGTTCCACAGATAAATATTGTGAAAATCTACAAGTCTCTAAAGAATCTACAAGTGTTGTGAGCTTGTAGATCGGCTATTTTCACAAACTTTGACTCTTTCTTAAAGGCTATTAATTGACAATTTGGCCAATGTTTGACCAGTGGTTATAGTATAGTTTGTATGTAATTTGTGATTTAAGACTTATTTTTATTTGGCACCTGCTTGATCTTTCAATCACACACATGCATGCAGGCACGCACGCACGCACGCACGCACGCACGCACGCACGCACGCACGCACATCTCATATAAGTTAATAAAGTAGAATTCTATTAGTGAATTGAATAGAAGGAATGTTCTCTTTCTCAGGAGGGACACAAAAATGTTCCACTACTTTACCCTTGGTTGTTCCGGGGACCCCCCAGTAGCAAAGATTTGAGTTAAAAATGTTCACCTTAAAATAATATATATTCACTAATTTTCACAAATCATCACGTAAAAAAAAAAAAAAAGCAGATCTACAAGCTCATATAGTGCGGCACTCGTGCCAAGCTATGATCTTGTAGATCTGCTATTTTTGAATAGCCAAAGTATGAAAACATAATGATTAAAGTGGTTACGTGAAGGACCAGGACAAAGACTTTTATGTTTGTTTGATTTCTCATAATGAGATTCACCCACACGGTTAAGCTGTTGCTAACCATAGCTTCTTGCAGTGTGTACGCAAACATGCATGCACCTTACACATACTTACTGTAAGTAACTAAGTTAATTTACTTAAGTACACTTTTTAAGTATTTGTACTTTACTTGAGTATTTCCAATTTCCAATACTTTCACTTCTACTCCACTACATCTCAGATCTAAATATTGTACTTTTACTCCACTACAATTATTTGAAAACTTACTATAGTTACTTTGCAGGTATAACTTATAATATTATAAAAAATACATAAACTACTGTAGCCCAATTTCATATGTAGGCTGTTTGAAAATAGCCGATCTACAAGCTCACAACGCGTCGCATCGTACTTTTACTTTTGGTACTTTTAAGTACATTTTGATGCCAACGTTTTCATAACTTTTACTCAAGTACATTTTGAATTCCAGACTTTTACTTGTAAGTTGTAACAGAGTACATCTACATTGCAGGATTGACATTTTTGAGTGGTGGTCACAACGCTCCTATACGTGGCCGTGTGTGTGGGTCTGTCTGTCTGTCTGTCTGTCTGTCTGTCTGTATGTCTGTATGTCTGTCTGTCTCCGGGTCTGTAGCCTGCAGTAACCTTTTCTGACCACACATGTTAAGGGAGGGGCGCTGTTGCACACACACACACACACACACACACACACACACACACACACACACACACACACACACACACACACACACACACACACACACACACACACACCACCGCTCAGTTCACACGAGTGTGATTTTTTACTTAAGTACACAATGTGAGTACTTTTTCCACCACTGACTGTACATAATTTAGATCGGAGAGATAGGAGTGACGAGAGAAAGGACGACAGAGATGGTGTGTGTGTGCGTGTGTGTGTGCGTGTGCGTGTGCGTGTGCGTGTGCGTGCGTGCGTGCGTGCGTGCGTGCGTGCGTGCGTGCGTGCGTGCGTGCGTGCGTGTGCCTGTGCCTGTGCGTGTGTGTGTGCGTGCCTGTTGGCTCCCGCAGGCCACGTGTAGCCCGGGTTGTCCCTCTTAGAGAGAGGCAGGCCTCTCTGGCTCCGTCTCAGGGGAAAGACCCCGGCAGCCCCTCTGGAATGCAGGCATGGCAGGAATCCATTCCTGAAGAGCAGTTGTACATACACATCACTCACACAGGGTCAGCGTGCTGCTCCTAAACACAGTCACCTGAAGTTAGCAGGCGACACCAACAGTGACATTGACATTTCAGTAGGATTTCTGAATAATATTCCTTAGCATCCTTAGCTTTACTTAACTTTTTTTTTTGTTTGTTTGGGTGGGTCATTAGATATCAGTAGATATTCATGAACACAGCAACTACAACAGTAGTGGCGATGCAGTGTACCGTAAATACGTCAGTTAGCAAGGATGTAAATGATCTGTATACCCCACACAGGCCTATAACAATAAAAAGAGATATACAGTACAGTACAGTATATCTCAAATCTTCTGGGGTGGTCTAAAGGTCTGAGAAACCAAGGCATACCCAATTGCTTTCCTTTTCTCTAATCTACTTTCTTGACTTTTTATTATTGTCACCTCAACTGTCATAGTTTAGATCCCTAATATCCATAGCCAAAACATACCCCATCAAAGTGGTGGCCACATTCAAAGGCATCAGTTTCAATCTGCAAATCTCTTATAAACGTGAGGCTCAAACTTGCATCAAAGGGAATGGAACAGGTAAAAGCGTGTACACACACCCATACAGGTCCCCGAATTGATTACAAAGGAATTATAACTGATAAAAAAGGAAGAGTGACAATGAATCCTAACTTGGCATGTCACACAACAGGCGAACATTCTGTGACAATAGGTAAACATTCTGCAAAAAAATTGCAGATCGGCAAGCTCACAACACACTGCAAAGACATTTTGTGTAGACGGATACAAATTATAAATAGTACTTGATGTACCCTATAGTATCCCCAATAGGCGGCCCGCGGGCCATTTGCGGCCCGTGGGGGGCTTCTGTCTGGCCCACACCAACCCCAGTAATAATGGTGGTATAAGAGCAGCAACAACACTAGTATATAGTCATTGTTGGGTGGAAATCTCGTATCTCCAAATTTGTATGTTCTTTCGCAAATCATACAAGGCCGTCGCACAAAAGTAGTGAAAACAGCAGATCTACAAGCACACAACGCCTCGCAGTGCGAGGCGTTGTGTGCTTGTAGATCGGCTGTTTTCACTAGTTTAAATCATTTTTAAAATGATAAATTCAAAACTAACGGTTTTGGACATTCACCCGAAAACGACGAAAACTGTCGCTGGAGTAGCGGGAACGCCACTGTCGCCCCCTGCAATGTTGTGTCCCTCGGCTTGGTACCCTAGACATAATTCGGCCCTTGGGGAAAACTAATTGGGGAACCCTGCTATAGTACATTACCCCAACATGAAAGAGCTTTCAGTATTTTAGTATTAGTTTATGAAAGACTTGTTAATCCCTGTCTTTACTGTTTTCTTGACTGCATTGAAATACATAATGTGTAGTTATTGGTTTCTAACAGCTCTGTTATGTATATTGTACTCAGATCTTTTTTGTTATGGCCTTGCTTTTGCGCTCTGCCTGAGTAAGCAGAGTTCTCTCCAGCTCCAGATGGTTTTGTTTCAATTTTTGGAATATACTGTAATGCCTCACTTAATATTTGTATGATTCACAACAGGCCTAAACGTGCTATTTCCCTCGCCCGATCTGTGCTTGTCATTCATCTGAAGAGTACACTTTAAGAATGCTAGATACCTGTTTTTAATTTAGAAATCTTTCAATTCCAGTGAAATGATAGGCTATGGTTTTATACATCAATATCGTCATTGTCGGATGGAAACTTTGTATGTCCAAAACCGTTAGTTTTCATCATTTAAAAAAACTAACTAAACTAGTGAAAACAGCAGATTTACAAGCCCACAACGCCTCGCACCGCGACAATGCTTGTAGATTGGCTGTTTTCACTAGTTTTGTGCGACGGCCTTGTATGATGAAGCAGGGCTTTACTTCGCAAAAAAACGTACACATTTGAAACTTGGTAATAAAAGGTTTCTGCCCGACAGTGATGATATGTTTTAAAGGAAAATATGTTGTCTTAGAAGTATTACATTTTTTCCCACCAAAGACAGAAGTTGCTGAAGTTGCAAAGTAGAACATTTTGTGCTAACCTGCATTTTGTTTAAAAAATCTGCAAAATCGTAGATATCGCTCTATCAAGGGAAACTTTGTTGATTCGTTTTTTCAGTGCATGGTAAAACCGTAGTTTTAATAATAATTTAAGCTAAAGCTGACCTGTTTAGGTGAATCTTTACAGTCTCAGGCTCAAATGAATGCACGCAGATTTGACTGTGTGCAGTGGGTGGGTGGGTGGGGATGCATAGCACTTGTGCATGGCCTCACTGGCCTGTGCGGAGCTACAACAACTGAGACTGAGTGTGTAGGAGGATTTAACTCCCAACAAAAAAAGAAAAAGAAAATGCGGAGCGAACAAATAATGATAAAGCAAACCTTCACTTTACCATGCATGGACCTTGATCCATCAATGTGGGTCAGACGGAACACACCGTTCCCAAGCAAAGAAAGAGAACGTGGGTGGCGGAACAGCTCCTTCTCTATGTGTGCATGCGTGTCCCTATAGTGTCCATGTCTGTCCCTATAGTGTCCATATCGTCGTTGTCGGGTGGAAACCTTGTATCTCCAAGTTGCAAATGTGTACGTTTTATCGCGAAGTAAAGCCCTGCTTCATCAGACAAGGCCGTCGCACAAAAGTAGTGAAAACAGCTGATCTACAAGCACACGCATTGTTGCGATGCTGTAATCTCTCTGATCCTAAACCAGCCTAAAACATCGCACAAGTTAAACAGCATTTCATCATTGCATTTCTCTCCTCATCAGTCCAGGGTCTTCTTGGATCCACTCGGATATTACACATAATGATAGACAGACCGAGTTCCGAGGTAATGTGACCGATTCCGACCCAGCCCCGAGTCATTACACACGGATCGAACGCGTAGAAGGGTCTCGGGTCCTGTCGGGTATTTTCGGAATCGGGGGGGCCTGTGAAGAGCTCTTGTCCCTAGTGTGCATGTGGTGTCCCTGTGACCAAGTGTGTGTCCATATGTCCACTTGTGTCCGTGTCGACACGTTGTGACTTGTGAGCTTGTCGATTGGCTGTTTTGTCCCTAGTTTTCACGTGTGTGTCTGCGTGTGTCCACATCTCTCTGACTGTGGCATTGTATGTGTGTGCTTGTTTATCTCGGCATGTAGATCCAGAACGTACAGTACTGTAAGTGTGTGTGTGTGTTTGTTTGTTTACTTCTCGGTGTGTGCATTCCGAAATATGCGCGTGCACGTGTATACAGTACCTGCCAGTGTGTACATGCAGAATATTGTCGTTGTCGTGTGGAAACCTTTTATGTCCTAAACCTTACTTTTTTTTTATTATTTTCGAAATGTTTTAACTAGTGAAAATAGCCGATCTACAAGCACACAACGCCTCGCGCCGCGAGGCGTTGTGTGCTTGTAGATCGGCTATTTTCACTACTTTTGTGCGACACTTTTTTGGAGCGGTGAAAGCGCTCCCAATAGACAGGTATGTCCGTGGGTATGTGGGTGGCTGGGTGGGTGGCTGGGTGGCTGGCTGGCCGTGTCCGTCCGTAGCCTGGCAATACCTTGAGTGGCCACACACAACACACTAGTTAAAGGAGGGGCGCTGTTTTGTGCAGGCCAGGCACACTCACCACTCACTCACAGGCACAGTTTACACTCACTCACTCACTCACTCACATAGGGTACAGCTGCTCAAATTCACCGCTCCACTTCGAACCGAGGTTCGATTTTTATGATAAAGTAAGGCTTTCATTTACAAAAAAACTTTGAAACTTGGTGGTACGAGGTTTCTGCCCGAGAGTGCCGATATACTGTGTGTGTGTGTGTGTGTGTGTGTGTGTGCGTGTCTGTGTTTACCTGTCAGAGTGTGTACATTCAGAATGTACTGGGGCTCAGGAGTTGGTGGTGGCTAACGATGGACTCAGTGCTCACACATACTGTACAGTGTACACTGTATAACAGCAGTGTTTGTGTTTGTGTGTGTATGTGTGAGTGTGTGTGCGACTGCGCTGTGAGGACAGTGGTTGTGTGTGGGCGTGTTGAGTCAAATTAGCGGGCTAACAGGAAGCGTGCTCCGGTACCTTCCTCCAGGACGCAGGCGGTGGGGTCACAGGTCACCAGGCTAACAGCAGCGCTCCACGCTTTGCTTGCTGTCTGCCTTCGGGAGTGCAGCCTCCACCGTCAACCCCAAAATAGCCGATCTACCATGGATCGGGCTGTACTGCTGTATTCGCCCAGTAGTGGTTCTCCCCGGGGTCCTCAAGGGGGTTCCAGGGGGTCCCCAGCAAATTGTGTTAAGGGGGTTCTCAAGGGGGTCCCCAGCAAAATTAGTTAACACAGTCCCTGCCGGTCAACTGCCTGATCAACAATTTAACTAGGTGGTTCCCTGCCGATCAACTTTTATGAACTTTTATATAAAAAGTAATTTTTTAGATATTGCGGAAAAAACTCCCCTGGACTATAAGGAAAACATTTTTTTTTGTTTTGCTTGCAGGAGCTGGATTATTTATGTATTTACTCTGGCAGTGAATGAGTGTTAATATAGCATGAAAATCAGTTTAACTAGAAAGTTATGGGACAAAATCTGAAAAATGTGCAACGTTTTTGATTTTTTTTAAAATGGCATCAAATATTTATTTTCAGATGGGGGTCCGTGGCCACATATTAATTTGGGGGTCCTTGATGTGAGAATGTTTGAGTGCCACTGCCCGAGTGAATATTCACCCCCTCCACTGTAAACGCGTGGCTGGAGGCAATTCCCTTTGATGATTATGGACGTCGGACACGGTCGGGGCAAGAACTGTGTCCAATTAGCAGGCTGTACAAAAAAAAACATTCACCCACTCACACACCTGTTAACTTGTGCTGTAACAAAGTTGAATCGTAGCTCCGTTATTGTCAGTAGTGGGGAATAAAAATAGCAGTTTTGACACAAGCGGTTGCAGGCTCGGGTGAATCCTACACACGTTGGATGAATCTCCACCCGCTATCTATTAACCCATTTTGGCCTAGCATTATTGAATGCTTTAACTATTGAAAAATAGCAGATATACAAGCTCACAGCGCGGCACCGAGTGCCGCGCTGCGAGCTTGTAGATCTGCTATTTTTGAAAAAGTCGTGACATTTTTTGCAAATCTTTGAATGTATTTTTAAAGGAAAGTTTGTAACTCAAATGTTGCTTTTGGGTGGTCCCTGGAACTAAATATTTTGAGATGGGGGTCCGTGGCCAAATACATATCATTTTGGGGGTCCTTCACATGAAAAAGTTTTAGAACCACTGGTATAGTAGTCTCTCAAGAACAGACTAACTGAGCTCCAGTTAAGTGAAAAGGACCTTTTCTTTGACGATGGCTAGGCAGATTGCTGACATAGAAACATAGGTTTTTCAAAAAAACCTTCAAAAGTGTGATTCAAAAGACACTTATAGAATAAAAAATTCAAATTTTCACGATTTTGCTAAAATAGCAGATCTACAAGCTCGCAGCGCGGCACTCTGTGCCGTGCTGTGAGCCTGCTATTTTTCAAATAGTTAAAGCATATAAAATAATGATACGCAATGAGTACCCGGTATAATTGGCTTAAACCAAGGCCCATAAAACTAGAGTTCTCTCCTCTGTTTCTCCCTTTCCTTCCCTGGCTGGCGGTGATATTTTCGGCAGGGTAGAATGAGCCAGTGTTGAGCTGTGCCAAAAGCTGCTGGCGTGGGTAGACACTCCGTCATGTGAGCGGCTACTGTGGAGATCCTGCCGAGGGATAGTGGATTTTTAAATGCTTCCTTGTGTCCTTTCTCCCCCTGGTCAAAGGAGCCTCTTTTTCCTCTCCTCGCAGCTCTTCTGAGTCCAATAACGCAAATTTGATTAGAGTCGTTTTGCCCGAGAAGCTGCTCCCAAGGCGAGGCGGCATTGAGGCCCTTGTCTCCCGATTTGCCCCGGAGAAAGGCCTGACGCGCACAAGCCGTCTTTGAACCTCCCCAATCTTCTCTTCCCCTCTAACCTTATTTACCACTCTGTCTCTGTCTCTCTCTCTCTCTCTCTCTCTCTCTCTCTCTCTCTCTCTCTCTTCTGTCTCTCTCTCTCTCTCTCTCTCTCTCTCTCTCTCTCTCTCTCTCTCTCTCTCTCTCTCTCTCTCTCTCTCTCTCTCTCTCTCTGTCTCTGTCTCTCTCTCCTGCCACACTGCCCTGTCCTCTCCAAGGCCGCTCAGCAAACCACCTTGCTTTAGGAGGGACAGTGGTTCTCAACATGTGGGTCGGGACCCCCAGGGGGGTCCCCAAATTATTTTTTTCAACTGATGATCATCAGTTTTTTCAACTGTTGATCAACAAGATGATCAACTTAACATGAAACATTGTTTTCTCACTCAACAGTGAACAAATCAACATACAGTTTAAGTGTATTGACTAGAGGTTATCTGCACATGTCTAAAGTGACAATTTAAGGACTTTTTAATACATCTAAAATTACATGCTCATAAGGCGTTGTGAGCATGTAGATCGGCTATTTTCACAATAGAACTATACAAAATGTTATGCCTCATCTCTCAGTGCTCGTAGGGTGGGGGGGTCCCCAGTTAAAATTTGATTCTTGGGGGGTGGCGGCCTGAAAAGGTTGAGGACCATGCACTGCTTTAGGATCGTTGCTTCACAACGAGTGAGACAGAGACACTAGGAAGTAATTGAAAGTTGATAACCTTATCGATCGATTAATCGATTCATTGATAAGCGGTGTTTCTTTGGACCAAAAGGACATTTATTTTCCAAAACCAAAAATGAGTGCAGAAACATAATTGCCTTGATGTATTTAACATCAACAGCACCAACGATATACAGCTGGACACAGACACTCATACCTGCCCTCTGCAGTGCTCTAAGGAGTCTGTCTCATTTCTCTACAAAAGCCCTCGAATGTGATTATAATTAAGGATTACTGTGATTATGGTAAGCTCACATTTCACACTCACCACACATGTACTGTAACACCTCACAACGCGTCGCAACTGAGCTTGTAGATCGCTATATTCGGGCAAAGATGTTTGGTGTTGGAGGGGGAGATAAAAGCAGCAGACCTAATAGAGAGCCCTGGGGGACCCAGGCCATCTAAATATTGTCGGGTGAAAACCTTGTATGTCCAAAACCGTTAGTTTTGCATTTATCATTTTAAATCTGCTGTTTTCACTACTTTTGTGTGACGGCCTTTTATGATGAAGCAGGGCTTTCCTTTGCGAAAAAACGTACACATTTGAAACTTGCAGATACAAGGTTTCCACCCGACAACGACGATATATAGGGTTTTAAGTGGTTAAACCCAGTGCTTTGTGATATAGGGCTTTCTTTGACAGTGTAGTGTGTCCAACGGCAAGGGAACAGATTCCCTGAGGCAGGGTTGCATCGGGGAGAACCAGAGGGAAGTTCAGGGTCAAAGTCACTTTGCACACAGGAGGGTTGAGTGGCTGGTTGCACAAAATATTAAAAAGTATCAAAAGAAAATCTGACGAGATGAAACAAAAAAAATTAAAATGTAGGGGAGAGTGGGGTAAACTGAGACACCGGCTAAACTGAGACACCGCCTGTATCGAGGCAATGGAACACATTGTGGTCATGTGACCATTATATTTTGTCCCCCTTGCCATGAAGGAGAGGACCTGATAGTGCTGTTGAAAACATGCTTTTTTCACATGTTTTTTGCATGTAAAGGTTCATTTTCTTGCTCAAATCACTTTACCCCCTTGATTTCTATGGTCTGTCTCACTTCACCCCGGTGCTGGGGTAAAGTGAGACACAAGACCCTCCCCTTTTTTTTAAAAAACAATCATATTTTCACTGCCCTTTGTCTTGAATACATTCTGATAACTTCCATTGTTCTGAAACTTCCCAAATTACTGGGAAATGTGTACATTTTTACTGATATATTTAGTTCGCCTAGAGGGGAGCAAATGTAAAAAGTGTCTCAGTTTACCCCACTCTCCCCCTACCTATGAATATGGATTAAAGTATAATTTGGGTTGTCAGTAGGCTCAGATGTGCATTGTTTTGGATGGGTACTACCGAATATATCTTACGACGTGTACATCCAATGGGGGTTTCTGCTGCCAAAGAATATCCTGCTGTCAATCAACCTAAGCCACACTTAGAAGTGCCTCAGTCATAACCCCAGTGTCAACACCCTCTGTGGAGGCAGCCGCATCAATATTTAATGAATGTTTACATATTTTCTACTGGAAAGCACATAAGCTAAGTGGTTGCTCGGGGTCCGCGAAGGCTGTGCTGCACAGGGACGGTGTACTGTTGGGGGGGGGGGCTTAACAGCTCTTTGACAATAGTTTTCTGTTATTGTTTGCCGCCTTTTATCCCACTGCACACATACATACCGTTCTCCAAGGTTGGCCAACCTTTCACGTTATCCAAGGAGAACTGGAATTCATCATGAATAGAGGATTGTGTTTTTGCTTCAATATGTGTTTAGTGTTGTTGGTGTTTTTTGTATTTTCTTTTGTATCCGCGTGTTTGTTTACCATGTGCATTTCAAACTTTTAGCCGCAAGACAAGCGTTCCTTTCACCCCTGAAGGTTGGCTGCGGTTTACTTCAGTTGAAGTATGTTTATGTTGCAGTGTTTGGTCCTTGGCTATACTAAATTCTTACTTCTTCAGGGTATACAGTATTCTGTATCAGACAAATGAATATAAAGACTCAGTATTGCCATGGCCTTGGGTGTATAGTCTGACAAGACACGTGTAATAGATAATGCACCTACTACAGTATGCACCAAAGTCAGGAGTTTCACAAAGGTCATCTTTGTCAGATCTACCTCTCTTACAAAGATGCCTTGCGGCTTCCAGTGACACACCAGGGCAACTGCCACTTTCATTATCCCGAGACTATGTGAAAGTGCAGACTCAATTTGAGACAAAGTAGAAGGGCATTCTGTCTACAGGAGCCGTTACAAAAAAAGGTGTTCTTGTTCGTTTCAAAAGCGCCTCAGTTTAGCCCTCGCAAAAACACCGTTAATAAGTCATTCAATAAAGCTGTCCAGTTAAGGTTTTATTGCCTGTGCCACAGACCTCAAACAGAAGTTGGTATTGTGACTCGAGAAGAAAAAGAAAATGCACGTTGCAGTTTTTAGTCACTCTTGTATTCATTTTGGTGAGGGCTAATCATAACATAGACCACTGGCGTAGGAGAACTGTAGTCATTATGATAAATATGACCCTAACTTTAGCGCGGTGTTGTGCCTCAACCTGGACATTATGTCTCCCAGCCAAGGTCTTCACTGGCATCTGCTTCTGCAGATTTTGTCTGTCCTTTTCTTCAGGGCTAAAAGAAGTCGTCAGGTGACTCATGTTAACCATAGCAGTCTTTCCATACTAATTCATCCCAGGCAAAACAAATGACGCTACCAAAGACACTCTGCGGCCAGAGTGTTGAGGAGGTACTTTTATATTCAGGAAGAAGAAGCCACACTCCCCTGGATCAGGGGTCTTCAACAGGGGCTCCGGGACCCCTAGGGGGTCCTCAGAGTTACTACAGGGGGGCCTCCAAATCGTTGTGTGACCTTTTTATATTAACCACTTGTTCGTGTCCATATTCAGAGAACTGTAGCCAAGAATAGCAGATCTACAAGCTCACAACGCCTCGCAGCGTTGTGAGCTTGTAGATCGGCTATTTTCGGCAATGAGGTTTGGTGTAGAGGGGAAAAAGAGCAGACTAAGTACAGAGTAAAAGGTCAAGTTTATTTTGATAATGACTACTCAAGTGGTTAAATATCTGAAAACACAAATTGACATGAATCCAAAATACACTGATGATTGTGCTGTCAAACGATGAAACTATATGGAATCTATGAAAAGGTTGTGGGGGTCCCTGCTTCATCATCTCTCTCTCACCTAAGGGGTCCTTGGCCTGAAAACGTTGAAGACCCCTGCCCTAGATTCTGGGTGCGAGCCTAGTCTTTTGGAGGTTTGACACAGAATACCATATGAAATGGTTATGGTGCAACGGGGGCCTGTAATTCCCTTGAAAGCCAATACCCCCGTTCACCCTATGGGGTCACCAAGCGTCCTGGGACCCAGCTCACCGGACTTACTCTGGTTGACCTGTCCTGTGACTGGATTGGCTGCTTGGGGACCCCAAAGGTCTCAGTGGTGGGTCTAGTTGGGGTTGGAATTTCAGTTCAGGCTAGAGTTTCTACAAGCGCACACACACACGCACACACGCACACACAGGGGGAGAGAGAGAACGCGCTAAACGGCACCATAGACTCACAGGCTTAATACTAGAGAAAACACTCCGAACTCAACTTACTTTCACCCACATAGCCCTTCCAGTGAACTCGGCATGCACTCAGACACTTACCTTACAGTAGCGTAGCCGTGGCTTTGCGAGGGATAAAGGCGTGTTTAAATGTGGCTAGTTGTTTTATTTTTTAAAGGGAAATTATCTAAGGGAGGGATGAGAGCTTGCAGATGGGGCAGATATGCCGGGATCAGGCTGGATGTTTTCCATGCTGAACCGCTTCGGAGGAAAGAAAGACGCGCCGTTTTATCTCCGATCGGGGCACTTTACTTACGTGTTTTTTTTAGAGCTGAGCGTGTTGTGAGTAGGGCTGTCACAATTATTTTTCATAATCGTCATAATCGTTTCCATGTTGAAAAATGTTCATATATATATAAAAAAATCGAACCTCTGTTCGAAGTGGAGCTGTGTGTGTGTGTGTGTGTGTGTGTGTGTGTGTGTGTGTGTGTGTGTGTGTGTGTGTGTGTGTGTGTGTGTGTGTGTGTGTGTATTGCAGTTGAAAACAGCGCCCCTCCCTTAACAAGTGTGGTCATAAAAGGTACTTCACCACATTCTTGAGGCTACATACGGACCCACATAGACGGGGCTACATACGGACCCACATAGACGGATACACACACGGCCACGTATAGGGAGCTCCACACAGCTCCAAAAAAGACAAAAATAGTGGAAATAGCAGATCTACAAGCTCACAACGCGTCGCATAGCGACGCGTTGTGAGCTTGTAGATCGGCTATTTCCACTATCAATGTTCTTTTTTTAGTTGTCAAATATGTCAGTAAAATATGTCAGTAATTTCTTCACGTGCAACTTCAAAGCCTTTAAGTCAACTAGAAATGTAATTGTCAACGACAAAAACGACAATCGTTAATCGCAATTATTTGAGTGAAAATGTATCGTCATGTAAAATGTCATAATCGTGACAGCCCTAGTTGTGAGCTTGTAGATCGGCTATTTCCACTATCAATGTTCTTTTTTTTTTAAGTATAGTTGTCAAATATGTCAGTAAAATATGTCAGTTCTTTGTATATTTAGGTTATGTGTCATATCTACGATTTTGCAACTTCAAAGCCTAAAGGTCGAACAGAAATGTAATTGTCGACGACAAAAACGCAATTAAATCGTTAATCGCAATTATTCGAGTGAAAATGTATCGTCATGTAAAATGTCATAATCGTGACATCCCTAGTTGTGAGCTTGTAGATCGGCTATTTTCCGGCACACGACGCAGGCGTGCAATTAGTCTAAATCCGGCTTACGGTGTGTTGGACGTGCAGCTACTGTCAGAGCATCGGTTGTTGGTATAATGAGAGGCTGCTTTATGTGATTAGCCCTCTCCAGTGGAAAGCAAACAGCGGTGGTTCATTGAGTGCGGTGACACTTGATGGTCTGTGCTTACAGGCACTAATTAGGAAACAGCACAACCCTGGTTCCGTTCAAGTTGGAGACCTGTGTTGCATTTTCTGTAGCCCCTCTGTCTTTACTGGCTTTCCGCTTCTCTGCACGGTCCGAATAAATACGGCAGGGGTCTTCAGCAGGGGGTCCGGGACCCCCAGGGGGTCCTCAGAGCAATGTTGTTTTTGACAGCACATTTTGATTTAGTTTTAGTCATAGTCTTTTGAATAAATTGTATTTTATTTTATTTATTTGTCATAATTTAGTCACCTGAAAAGTTTTAGTCTAATTTTAGTCGACTAAATATCATACGTTTTAGGCGACTAAATCTACAGCTGATTTTGTCAACTAAAATGTATTTTGGCGGACCTTGATGGCATCGTAATGACTGATTTTACACTTGGTTGCATGCTGAAAATAGCCGATCTACAAGCTCACAACGCGTCGCGCTGCGACGCGTTGTGAGCTTGTAGATCGGCTATTTTCAACACGCAACACCTGAGAGCAACCAAACATAAAATGACTCACTTCTCCACTAGTCCCTCCCTAACGTTTTAGTCTAGTTTTTATTTTGTTGACGAAATTGTCAGTATATTTAGTCTTCGTTTTAGTCATCACAGCTTAGTTTTTATTTAGTTTTTGTCAGTGAAAAAAACGCAGTCGACAAACATTTTTCGTCATAGTTTTAGTCAACAAAATCAAGACTGCCTCAGAGTTACTACGGGGGGGCTGCCTTAATCTTTGTGTGTTAGGATAATTCTTTTAGATGAACAACTTGAACCCTCGCATCCCTATTCTGAGGAGACCTTTGGCCTAAAATAGCACATCTACAAGCTCTCAACGCCTCGCGATCTTGTAGATCGGCTATTTTCGGCAAATAGGTTGGGTGTGGAGGTAAAAAAAAGAGCAGAACAAGTACCGAGTGATACGTCAATGTCCGAAAAACCACATTAACACGAATCCAACATCGACTGATGACAGTTCTGTCAAACAAGTCTATGAATCTATCTATGGAATCGATGAAAATCTGCAACACAGTTTTGTGTAGAGGGGGTCCCTACTTCATCTGTCTCTCAGCTAAGGGGTCCTTGGCCTGAAAACGTTGAAGACCCCTGAAATATGGTAAAACAGCATGAGATGCATCTTTGTAATGCGAGGCGTTTGTTATGTACGGAGCCCTGGAGTGGCCATTGAGAGAGAGAGAGAGAGAGAGAGAGAGAGAGAGAGAGAGAGAGAGAGAGAGAGAGAGAGAGAGAGAGAGAGAGAGAGAGGAGGAGAGAGAGAGAGAGAGAGAGAGAGAGAGAGAGAGAGAGAGAGAAAAAATGCATTAACTCCATACTAATTTGAGGCGCCATCCAAATATGTATTTCCCTCCCTTGTGTAATCGAATTATTTGGGAGTTAACTGCGATTTTGTGATTCAAGGACAGTTGCAGATATGAGGATTGGAGTCTAGGGAGGGTGCATGGTGGTAGGGATGGGACGATATGAAAATGTCATATCCCGATTATTGTGAAAAAAAGAAATCGCGATTTACGATAGTATCGCAATAATCAAAATCCATTATCCTGGGGTGGAACATTTGCCAAAAAATAGCAGTCTCTACAAGCTCACAACGCGTCACAATGTGACGCGTTGTGAGCTTTGAGATCGGCTATTTTTTGGCAAAGACATCTGATAGAGAGTGGAAAAAAGACTGATATTAGGCTATAAGTACCTTTTACCAATTATAGAGGGTTTAAGTGGTACCGGATATGCAGCTCGGCAAATAAAGCTGAATTGACCCAGTGCATGACAGAGGACGATATCACGATAAATTAAATCTCCACGATAAGATTATCTTGAGTGTTTTTTATCACGATAAACGATCACGTATCGTCCCATCCCTACATGGAGGGAGGAAAAAAGTGCAACACAATGGTTCTTTTTCTCTCAAGGACAAAAACGTACTCGCCCAAACCGTACAATCCCATCCTGAAGCCTCCAAGGCTGCAGTCGATGAGGGCATCACACGGTGCAGGTCCTGAGTGTGTGGGAGGAGGGTCGGTGGAGTATACAGTTGTAAATAAAGCTCTATTCATTTCTCACCTACTTCAGAGTTGAGAGTTTGCAGGCTGAACACACTGCAGAGCAGTGGTTTACTCAAGCACTGTGCTTGAGTGCAATTTTGAGGTATGGTTACTATACTTGTGTATTTCCGATTTACAAATACTTTTACTTCTACTCCACTACATCTCGGATCCAACTATTGTACTTTTACTCCACTATACATTTATTTGAAAACTTTGGTTACTAGTTACTTGGCAGATATAAATTATAATATTATAAAACATACATTAACCACTTTAGCCCTATTTTATACATACATTTACATTGAAAATAGCTTATCTACAAGCTCACAACACGTCGTATCGCGACACCTTGTGAGCTTACGTAGATCTGCTATTTTCAAACATTTTGTACTTTTACTTTTGTACTTTAAGTACATTTTGATGACAACTTTGTCGTACTATTACTCGAGCGCATTTTGAATTGCGGACTTCTACTTGTAACACAGTATTTCCACATTGCAGTATTGATGCTTTTGCTAGAATAATTTGAGTACTTTTTCCACCACTGAAGGTGAATGGCATTTACAAGGCTTAGCCTGTCCCCGATTGATAGCTCGTCCACCGCTCTGCTTCTCCCACATGGGAAAGGCTTTTTTTTATTGTGCCTGGAAGATGCATTAAGGGCCCAATGAACTTTGACCTTGGGCTTGATCACCCCGGTAACGCCAAACACGAACAATGGACGCCGGAGCTTTAAGAGGATGAGGCTGCCGCGGATTCCCGGAGCTCTCATAAATGCGTGAATGTATTTCAATAAAAAGACAGGACTCGGGTCGTCTCGTAAAAGCCTGACGAGTTATACCTTTCTTTTGCGAGCGGTGTCACGCTCCAAAAAAACAGCCGATCTACAAGCTCACAACGTGTGTGGCACGGCCCGCGGTGTGAGCTTGTAGTTCGGCTGTTTTCGGTTGCACACCGGCATGAAATCGTGGCATGAAGCCCACCCGCACTTTCAGCGATGTGCCAGAAGTGTCAGATGATGAAAATAACTCACAAATAGTCTATATATATATCGTCGTTGTCGGTGGAAACCTTGTATGTCCAAAACTGTTTTATATTTTATATTTATATTATCGTTTTAAAAATGATCTAAACTAGTGAAAACAGCCGATCTACAAGCAGAAAACGCCTCAGAAAACGCCTGAGGCGTGTGCTTGTAGATCTGCTGTGTGCTTGTAGATCTGCTGTTTTCACTACTTTTGTGCGACGGCCTTGTATCGATGAAGCAGGGCTTTACTTCACGAAAAAACATACAAATTTGAAACTTGGAGATACGAGGTTTCTGCCCGACAGTGACGATATATATATGTCCACAGTATGAAACAACACTAACTTTTGATACAGAGGCGAATTTGACACACCTTTGTTTCATTAGCACGTTGTCATCAAGAGCCCTTATTCATTCAGGCTCATATCATTACATGCCCCCTTTCTTTTTTTCATTAGTGGGACGTCTTAAGACCTCGCCTTCATTAGCGCGATGTTGTAAACGCTGTACGGCGGTTTCATTAGCGTCCTATCTTTAATGAGGAAAACCCCCAGCGTGTTTACATTGCTCTGATCCCCCCTCCCCCCTCTCCCCCCTCTCCCAAACCCCACCCCCCCCCCCACCAAGGACGTGCAGAGAATGTTAAAGAGGCAGGGGCTGACATTTCTAAAAGGGCCTTTTGGTGGAAATGTTGAAAATAGCAGACGTCCAAGCTCACAACGGAGGTCGGCTATTTTTGGGGCGTTATACCACACTGAACTAAGCATAATCAAGTCAATACAAGAGATTTGGTGTAACAGCATGGACTTCTACTAGAACAGGGGCTAATACTGATATTTTCATTTTCGTTTTTTTTTAATTTTTGTCTTCATACATGTCTCTAGTTTACGTTTTGGTATGATAACCCTTTCTGAGAAGTAGCTTAATTGATGTTATCACCCGCTAGAGTCGGTGTTAGCTTTTTTTCCCTGTATAGTAAAGTTAATGGGACTGGGACACCGACTCTAGCGGGGGAGGCGCTCACTATCCCGACTATCCGCTGTTCCGACATGGTCGGCAGGTAGTTACTTAGCGTCGGCAGGTTAGTTACTTAGCGTAAGGCAGGTTAGTTACTTAGCGTAAGGCAGGTTAGTTACTGAGGTAAGGTTTACTGAGGTTAGGTTTAGGGTTGGGGTAGAGTTAGGGTTATAGTTTTAGTGTCGGAACACCGGCCCGTCGGAATATTGACGCGGACCCCTCTAGCGGGTGATAACATCAATTAAGCTACTTTTCAGAAAGGGTTATCATACAAAAATATAAACTAGAGACATGTACGAAGAAGAAAATGTTACGGTCACTGCCTTCAGGTAATTTGGCATGGAAAGAGGGCATTTGCATTTCTTTCACCATATAGTAAAAACAGCATTCATGGTCTGGAGAGGGCACTTTTTACAGACGGATAAAAGGGCAGGTGGCTCAAGCCCTGTTTGAAGTCTATGTGTGCACGTGCCTGCACCCCACCCCACCCCACCCCACCCAATCACCAGTGAGGGTAATGCTGATTGGCTGTCGGTGGGGTGTAGAGGGGGAGGATGTTTGAGCTTGTCTTGTCCCCTGAAGACAGTGTCATGCAGTTATTAGCACCCAGGGGCGTCACAAGGAGGGGGAAAGTGGGACTGAGTTACCAGGGCCTTGATTATTTTATGCTTTAGCTATTGCGAAAAGCTCACAGCGCAGCACCGAGTGCCCCACTGTGAGCTTGTAGAATAGATCTGCTATTTTTGAAAAGTAGTGAAAATGTATGCAAATCTTTGAATATATGAAGAACATTCATGGGGGGCCCGCAGTGAATCCTTGTACCCAGGGCCCAGGACTTGGCTGTGACACCCCTGATTAGCACCAATGAGATCCTCCTCCTCCTCCTCTTCCCGCTCAGGAAGTGGAGAGAGAGAGAGAGAGAGATAGAGAGAGAGAGAGAGAGAGAGAGAGAGAGAGAGAGAGAGAGAGAGAGAGAGAGAGAGAGAGAGAGAAGAGAAGAGAGAGAGAGAGAGAGAGAGAGAGAGGGGGGGGGGGTAAAGAGAAGGAAGAGATCAAACATGTCTGTAATCAAGAGCCTTGCTACAGTAGACGAGCCGGGGCATAATGACGCTCCTCTGTGTGTGTGTGTGTGTGTGTGTGTGTGTGTGTGTGTGTGTGTGTGTGTGTGTGTGTGTGTGTGTGTGTGTGTGTGTGTGTGTGTGGGTGTGTGTGTGTGTGTGTGTGTGTGTGTGTGTGTGTGTGTACTGTACGTGATAAAGAACCTTTTTAATGACAAGACATGCACCCACCCACCTATCGTCGTTGTCCGGTGGAAACCTCGTATCTCCACGTTTCAAATTTGTACGTTCTTTCGCAAAGTAAAGCCCTGCTTCGTCGTACAAGGCCGTCGCACAAAAGTAGTGAAAACGGCAGATCTGCAAGCACACAACGCCTCGCGGTGCGAGGCGTTGTGTGCTTGTAGATCGGCTGTTTTCACTAGTTTCGATCATTTTTAAAATGATAAATGCAAAACCAACAGTTTTGGACACACAAGGTTTTCACCCGACAATGACGCTAATACTGACTTACTCCTCCTGAACTTGTACGCCACTACGCTGGGAGCTTCTGCTCGCTGAGCTTTCATCGTTCGCTTCAAGGTCTGGAAAAACGAAGACCCCCCCTTTTGTTGACATTGATTTATAGCTGCTAAAAAGAAAAAGATGGGTATTTGGAAATCCATATTCTTTCTAACCCCCCCCTCCACCCAATACATACTTTTTTCATCAGAGATAAGACCGATGTTGTGAGCCTGTGTAGATCGTCTGTTTACGGCGCGATATAAATTATGAGCGATAGAAGTTTAGGGAGTATGGGTCTCTTTTTTTTTTATAGGTTCTGTTCTGGCGTTCGTATGGTGGATACAGTTACTCTAAAAGGGTTGTTTATGGAATCTAGGGAAACATTGCAATGTTGCAATATGTTCTAAGAATGATGCTCTTATTTTCCTGTTCCTGAGATGCATTTTTTCCCAGATGATGTTTTAAAAAAAACAACACTTTGTTTTCACTGTACGTTCGGTGGCCGGTCTCCCACGGCTCCCACATTTAGGTGAAGTACCCATACTATAGCATTACTCTGTCCCATGGGAAGATTATTCCACTGGACGGTTGGCAGACCGGGGATGTTGTTGTTTTTTACTCCTGTCCGCTTCATTTACAAGTGATTTTCTTTTTTTTTTTGAAAAGTCCAACTTGACTGGGAGCCTTGGCTCACAAGCTAGCGCAGTAATGGCCAGCGACATTACACAGAGACAGAGGAGCCCTATGGCTTGGTGGGATGGGACAATATGAAAATGTCATATCACGATTACTGTGACAAAAGAAATCGCGTTTTACGATATTATCGCGATAATCGAAATCCATTGTCCTGGGGCGGGAACATTTGCCAAACAATAGCAGATCTACAAGCTCACAAGCGTTGTAAGCTTGCAGATCAGCTATTTTTTGGCAAAGACATTTGATAGAGAGTGAAAAAGACTGTATCAAGTACGTATATTATAAGTTCCTTTTACCAATTATAGAGGGTTTAAGTGGTACCGGATATGCAGCTCGGCAAATAAGAAGGTTTATTGATCCCAGTGCATGACCGGCGCACAATATCACGATACATTAAATCTCCACGATACGATTATCGCAAGTGTTTTTTTATCGCGATAAAAACGATAATATCGCGTATCGTCCCATCCCTAATGGCGTGTGTCATCGTGTAGCCCTTCAACCCCTATTATGCAACCAGGAATTCGCCTTTTTGCTTCTGGAGAATTGATTTGTTTGGTCAAGACGACGACCAGGGGGAAAATCGTAGGCTGAGCATTACTGGCTTGGACCGAGACCGCGTCCAAAATAAATGTTCCCCAGGACTCGGGCCAGTCAGGTGCAGCCTGCTACTCTTGGAACTGACTCTTTTAGGCTTCTCCAAGCCGCTGACTCGCTCTTGACAACAAAAGTGCAACATCCTGAAAAGAACAATCAATCCGTCACAGACATAAGTCACGTATGCGCGGCCCGCTGTTCGCTCGTTTCTCAGGGCTCGGTTTTCTGTGCCGTTGCGCTTTGCCAACATAAATTTTCATTGCGTCTCACTCAGGCTGGTCTTGGATACACACTGACATCCCCCGATGCTTTATGATACAGATTAATCCATTCAGAACGGGTACACATTATTGTGTATCATTATTTTATGCTTTAACCAGTGAAAAATAGCAGATATACAAGCTCACAGTGCGGCACCGAGTGCCGCGCTGCGAGCTTGTAGATTCAAATTTCTAATTTTGACCCGATTCTATAAGTGTGCTATAGCCATCGTCAAAGAAAAGGTCCTTTTCACTTAAATGGAGCTCAGTTAGTCTGTTCTTGAGAGACTACTATGTCAGTGGTTCTCAAACCTTTTCATGTGAAGGACCCCGAAAATGATATTTAAATGGCCACGGACCCCCATCTCAAAATATCTAGTTCCAGGGACCACCCAGAAGCAAAATTTGAGTTACAAACGTTCGCTTTGAAAAATACATATATTCAAAGATGTGCACACATTTTCACGACTTTTTTCAAAAATAGCAGATCTACAAGCTCGCAGCGCGGCACTCGGTGCCGCACTGTGAGCTTGTTTATCTGCTATTTTTCACTGGTCAAAGCATTCAATAATTCTAGGCCTAAATGGGTTTAAACTTTATGTGTCTTAGGGCCGATATGCCCCAGACCTGTTGGACGTCTTTCCACTCATGTCAATAACATTAGCATTACGGTGCTGCCCAGGACGCGTCAACGCCAAACCGTCACATTGAGTTTAACCACTTAAAGGAGTAGTTCACCCCCAAAATGACTTTTTTTCTATTGATTACTCACGCTATGGAGACTTGAGTTCATTCATATTTTTTTGTTTTTTGTCACATTCCTAAATACAAAAAAAAAGTTAAAAAAGTATTCACCCCCATTGATTCCAGATGGGGACCCGAATGCATTTGGGTCCCCATTCGGAATCAATGGGGGTAAATTTATTGTAATCAAATTATTGTCTTATGCCTCATTCACACTACGAAAAGCCAAGCTAATGGTTTGCTTGGTAATTCAATGTATTATCTATGCAAACCAGCTTTAAACATTTCCAAGCTTTTTTTCCAGCTTGGAAATTTTAAAAGCTGGTTTGCATAGAGAATACATTGAATTACCAAGCAAACCATTAGCTTGGCTTTTCGTAGTGTGAATGAGGCATTAGGAATGTGACAAAAACCCAAAAATATTACTGAACTCAAGTCTCCATGGCATGAGTAATCAATAGGCTTACTCCTTTAAGCCATATATTTACGTTACATCCCATCTACAACGTCACACTGTGTCGCTTCGTGGCAATTTCTGCTATTTCTCAACATACTTGACTATTTTTGACAATATAATGACACTCCCAAAACGCCAGGTTGAGACTCAGTGGTAAATGTCCACTGCAGGAGAATTGTGTCTTTGTCCTTCAGTTATAGTTTCTAGACTATATGTTAATGAGTCACTCCAAATACCCCCGGTCTATTTTCATGGAGAATGATCTCAGTTTTCCTGTTTTCCCGTCTTGCTGGATCACCCCTTGTAACTGCACGGCTCAGCCCTGAATTCATCCGCAACGCTAATCAAAAGCATGGAGGAATTCATTTGACAGGATACATACCCACCTACCCAAAGCACACACGCGCGCACACGCATACGCATACGCACACGCGCACACACACTGACATATTGTCCCAGCACCACAATTATATATATTCTTCCTATATACTGTACATTATGTGTGTAAACACACACACACACACACACACACACACACACACACACACACACACACACACACACACACACACACACACACACACACACACACATAAACATATTGTTGTTGTCGGGTGGAAACCTTGTATGTTCAAAACTGTTCGTTTTCATCACCTTTTTTTATTAACTAGTGAAAGCAGCCGATCTACAAGCACACAACGCGAGGCGTTGTGTGCTTGTAGATCTGCTGTTTTGTGCGACGGCCTGGTCTGATAAAGCAGGGCTTTACTTCGCGAAAAAACGTACACATTTGAAGCTTGGAGATGCAAGGTTTCTGCCCGACAGTGACGATATTATTATCTATTTCTCTCACTCTACCTCTTGCTTTCACTCTCTCTAGGCTCTCTCTCTCTCTCTCTCTCTCTCTCTCACACACACACACACACACACACACACACACACACACACACACACACACACACACACACACACACACACACACACACACACACACACGCGCACACGCACACACACACACACACGCACACACACACACACACACACACACGCTCGTGCACGGAGCACCAGCATCCTGGACAGCTTATCATGGGGAACTAATTCAATATCCCTTTGCCTGTTTAAAATGTCATTCTCTGAGCTCATCTGGAGTGACATGTTTTTCATGGTGGAAAGGAAGCTGCTTTCTTCGCCTCATGCAGAACTCTATGGCGTGCGTGTGTGCGTGCGTGTGTGTGTGTGTGTGCGTGCTGGTGTGTCTCTGTGTGTGTGTGTGTGCTTGATGTTTGCTGAAAATCTAAAGGTCCTCATGAGGAAGGAATAAAAAAGATCAGGCCACGCGGAGATCTGCCGATTTCAATGACATCCGCATGAACTACTAGCCAGTCGATAAAGACACAACGGGTCTCAGTCCTCAGGAAATGTTAAAGAACACAAAGGAGTTTTTTCCAGTTTGACTGAAGAGGCTGACCTGTCGCTCGCAAAGTGAAATGCCACTCGGATGAGTCAGTTAATTCCATTTAGGCCAGGGGTATTCAACGTTTTCAGGCCAAGAAGGACCCCCTCTATTGTATAAATGTGTGATGCAGATTTTCATCGATTTCATAGATAGATTCATAGACTTGTTTGACGGCACTGTCAATCAGGCTATGTTGGATTCGTGTTTTTAGTTAACTTGACCTTTCACTCTGTACTTGGTCTGCTCTGTTTTTTTACCTCTACACCAAACCTATTTGCAGAAAATAACCGATCTACTATTAGATCGGCTATTAGCCGATCTACTATTAGATCTACTATTAGAATAGCAGTAGATCTGCTATTTTTGGCTAAAGTTCTCCTCAGAATAGGGATGCGAGGGTTCAAGTTGTTAATTCAAAAGAATTATCCTATCACAAAGATTTGGCGGCCTGCCTGTAGTAACTCTGAGGACCCCCTAGGGGTCCCGAACCCCCTGTTGAAGACCTGTGATTTAGGGCATCAGCAAGGACTGAAAATAAGTGGTTGATGCAAGCATATATTTGGTGGTTTGGTGTTGGCATGATCACATGGTGCATTTAGTTGCTGGTCTCCTCATCTCTGTCTGGTTTTTGTGGTGGTGTTAGGTTATTTAAAGCAGTTCTTCTCAACCCTTTTCATGTCAAGGACCTCCAAATTGACACTTATTATTTTTACGGCTCTTGCATTGATACCCAACCATTTTAATTATCAAGGACCCCCAGTTTGACATGCATTCGGCTACGGACCCCCATTTAATAGGATTTCTTTCTCCCGATTTATATTGTAAAATCAATGTTAATGTAACTCTGAGAGCGCTGTTAGGGTCCATTTGGTTCCATTTGTACACTCTCTGAGTTACATAACCATAAGGGTACATTTGGTTCCTAACTATCATTTAGCTGGGGACCCCCTGGAACTCCCTCAAGGACCCCTGGGTGTCCCCGGACCCAACTTTGATCTGAGCTCTCACACTCCATAATAATGAAACGTCTGTATTGCCATCGCACACACACTGGGAACACAACAGCTAAAAGAGTGTCCACATGGCGTTGTGGGAGGCTTCCTTGCCGGAGGAAGAGGAGATAAGAACAGATTCATATTCCAGTGTAAAAACATAGGGAGGTAATTGGCAAACACCCCGAGTGAGTTTATTAGTTGACTGAGATCTTATAACAAAAACAACTTGGCAGCAAGCATTGAACTCAGAGGTTCAACTCTATTCATTGTCACTCCTTTATGAAAGAACACAGATATAGGGCCCTATTTTCGTCCGTGCCTTACCCCTTACTATTTTGATAAACATTTTAAAATAGTTTAACTAGCCGATCTACATCGACATGTTATGAGCTTGTAGATCGTTTTTTTTTTTGTTTTTTTTTTTAAAGTATTTTAAAATGTTTTTCACAAAAGTAAAAAAAAGTAGGGATAAGGGGTAAGGCATGGACAAAAAAAGGGCCCTATATACTGTAGTGTTTTCTATCAACCTAAACGTCACTTAATGTATCTTTATGCTTTAGCTATCAAAAATAAGCAGATATACAAGCTCGAGTCTTGCATATTTTTGATCTGATTCTATAAATGTCTTTCTTCTAAATCCTTCTAAGGTTTCTTTGTCAGTGGTTCTCAAACTCATGTGAAGGATGGAGCCCTAGATGTATTTGGCCGCCGACCCAACTCAAAATATGTTGTGCCAGGGACCCCCAGTTGCAGAGATTTGAGTTACAAAAGTTTGCTTTGGAAAATATATATTCAAAGACTATATATTTCAAAAATAGCAGATCTACAAGCTCACAGCGCGGCACTCTGTGCTTGTATCTGCTATTTTTTCAATAGCTAAAATAATTCCATGTCTTAATGGGTTAAACTTACTGTAGATAGACTACAGTTGACACACTGAGGATGTACGTTTCTCCTCAGCGTTGTTTGCTATTTTTTGGTTATTTGCCCCCCCCCCCCCCCCCCCCCCCCCCAACTGACAGGGATGATGTCAGTGGCAGGGGTGAATGGTGGTCCGGAGGGGGTACTACTACAGACCACTCAGATGCCCCATTGTGCCACATAATGACTTCCCTATTGAGAATGACCCCCAGTGACCCCAGAGACAGACAGCAAGACGGCCTCCTCTCCTCTCGGCCCCCCAAGGCACCTCGTCGGCCCAGTTTTTGGCATTTGGCCCACGCAGAGTCCCCCCGTCCCTGGCCACCCTGTGGCCTCCCAAATGCCACCCCTCCCCTGGCTGTCTAGACCTGGGGTCCCCGCCGGGTTCCCAAAGCTTTTCAAGACACATTTGGTCACTGTCGGGGCAGAAATCTTGTATCTTCAAAGTTTCGAAACGATATGTTCTTTCGTAAATGAACCCATTTAGGCCTAGAATTATTGAATGCTTTAACTATTGAAAAATAGCAGATCTACAAGCTCACGAGTGCCGCGCTGCGTACAGAGCTATTGTTTGATTCAAAAGACACTTATAGAATCGGGTCAAAATTCTAATTTTCACAATTTTTCATGAATAGCAGATCGACAAGCTCGCAGCGCGGCACTCGGTGCCGCGCTGTGAGCTTGTATATCTGCTATTTTTCAATAGTTAAAGCATAAAATAATGATACAGAATAATGTGTACGCGTTCTAAATGGGTTAAAGCCCTACTTCGTCATACAAGAGTGTTGCACAAAAGTAGTGAAATTAGCCGATCTACAAGCACACAACGCCTCGTGCCGCGAGGTGTTGTGCCAAAAAGGCGTTACTGCCAAAAATAACGCTGTCTATGTAGCTCCCTGCCAGGCCCGATAAACCCGAGAATGTAATAAGCTTTAATTTTTTATTTTTTTTATCGCCCCCGGAACTAAAAAAGTGGAACTATACCTCTCTGAGCGGTTTCTTCACGGACCCATTTGATCGCTGCACTATTACCATGGCAACCGTCCCTCCGAGCCATGGGATGGTTCACACACTGTTTATACAACACAGGAGCCAGTTCCTGAACGGATTGTCAGTTTTTAAAATGTTTTTGTTGATTTGAAGTTGTGGACATTGTAAACATGCACAATGCGTGGTTGGGGTCCGATCGTGGATACTGATGGATACGCGCCCACGTTAAAAGGTAAGAGAAGACAGGCAGTAAGCTACATAGGGATTTTCTAGGGACTATCGGGAGTTGTGATCAATGAGTTCAAATAATAATTAAGAAAAGGTTTTGGACATAAGGTTTCCACCCGACAGCAATGATTTGGTGTCTCACTGTCTCCCCAGGACCCAAACTTAGAAAAATACATTATATATGAACCCACTTGAACCAATCTACAGGCTGGATCTACAAGCAAGTTGTGAGCTTGTTGATCTGCTATTTACACTTTTTCTTCAACGTTTTTTTTTAATTTCTGGATTTTATTTAAAATTTCAGGAAATCTTTTGAAAAAGAGATATTTACTTGCAGCACATAAAAATGGGTCATGCATGCGACCCCAAAATGGGTCCCGACCCATATTGTTTGGGAAGCTCTGGTCTGGAGACTCTGGTGCGTAGGCATGGAGCCCTGTGAGGCTGGCTGGTGCGCTCTCAGGGTGAGGAAGTCAGGGTGGGTGAGGGCCAGCCAGACACAGCTGTAAATGTGAGAGGTTAGCAGGGTCTGATGCCTGGTGGTGGCAGGAGGCTGGCAGATGTGCGGTATTTTCAGATCAGGGCGGGCACTACAGGTCAGGAGCAGTGGTGTCAGTTCTGCAGAAGCTAAGGTATGGCAACATGACTGGTGTCTTAGACCAGTGGTTCTCAACCTTTTCAGGCTGCGACCCCCAAGGCAACATAATCATATTTGAACTGGGGACCCCCCGCCCTGACAAGCACTTGGAGTTGTAAGAGTAGAGGCATTACATTTTGGATAACACAGTTCTATTGTGAAAATAGCAGATCTAAATGCTCACAACGCCTCGCGTGAGCATGTAGATCGTCTGTTTTCAGAATTTCTGTCTCTAAAATTTGACAATTTGCAATTGGCCAATGTTTAATTTGTAATTTTAGAGGTATTAAAAAGTCCTTAAATTGTCACTATAGAAATGTGCAGATACCCTCTATCCACAACTTTCCAACATCCCATAGTGCATTGCGCAGAAGTTGGACGGAGCTTCCGGCGCAGCAGCCGAGTGTGATCTACAAGCTCACAACGGCTGCATCTGCGACGCGACGTGAGCTTGTATGTCTGCTGTTAACCGGAAGTGTGGTGCAAAACATTCTCCAGTAAATTCCCGCGGAAAGAGGTGGATACAATTACATGTTAGGTTGGTTTGTTTACTGTTGAGTGCGAAGTGAATCATCTGGGGACCCCCCAAAACTATTTGGGGACCCCCCCTGGGGGTCCTGGCACACAGGTTGACAGATCTTAGACACCAGTCATGCTGCCATGTACCTTAGCAACAGGCATGATGAATTTATTTTAAGTACATTTTATTTTTTTCCCCTGTAGCCATGCCCAATTGACGCCTCTGGACAGGAGTGATCTTAGCCAGTGGTGGTTTTCAACCTTTCTGTGGCCAAGGGTAGGGATGCGGTATCGGTACTCGTGGTATCGGTACTCGCCCCGATACCGGCCTATTTTGCGGTATCGGTACTCGTCAGATACTGCTCACAAAGCGCCCGAGTACCCTGTGTGTTCCGCCACTTCGCCTTTCTCTCTCTCTCTTAAAGTATCAAAAGTAAAAATACAATATGTTTGAGCATAGCAGATCTAGAAGATCATGCACAGTACAGGAATTTCCATGGGCTAAACCTGAAAAAAAAAGTGAAATGTGTGGCAGTTGTGCCATGTTCTGGGAAAGCAATGCAATTTAATGTGTTATATACAGCCAGAAAGTGAGGAACATCTGATAAAATAAAAATAAAAAACGTAATTTAAAGACATTTTGTATTATTAATTGTACTCGTATCGGTACTCGACTACTCGGTATTGGCGAGTACTCAAAATGAAGTACTCGTACTTGTACTCGGTCAGCAAAAAAGTGGTATCGGGACATCCCTAGCCAAGGGCACACCGATGGAAGTTGAAACTAAGCTCATGCAAATGTGGTGAAAATAGGTAGATTGCAATAGATCTGCAAGCTCACAGCGTGTCACGTTGCCAGAGAAATGTGCTGCTGATCAGTCCTGCGTGCTTTGCGAGATTAGCCCTAACACACACACTCTCACACACACATAAACACACGGGCGCACATACATTCACAGCGAGAGACAGACTCAGACTCACCCCCTTCTAGATCAGTTGTTCTCAACCTTCTCTGGCCGCTACCCCCCAAATAATCATATTTGAACTGGGGACCCCCAGTAAAAGTTTTTGTTTTGTATAACACAGTTCTATTGTGAAAATAGCAGATCTACATGCTTGTGAGCATGTAGATCGGCTATTTTCACAATTTTCGCCTCTAGAGGTATTAAAAAGTCCTAAATTGTCACTTTAGAAATGGTGCATATACCCTCTATACACTTACATTTCATGTTGGATTGTTTACTGTTGAGTGAGAGAAAACAGTGTTGCACATTAAGCTAATCATCTCGGGACCCCTCAAAATAATTTGGGGACCCCTCTGGGGGTCCCGACCCACAGGTTGAGAACCACTGTTCTAGATGGCTCTGCCTCTTACTAGCCACACCATAACAACAGCAGACCAAAGTGTGTTGTGTTGTCCTGGTAACCAACGTTCTATTCAACAAACAGCTGCTACAGTTTGATCATTACTGTTGTTATGGTTAATAGGTGTCAAAACTCAGACTTGATGTGGTTAAGTGATGCACAGAGACTTAAATGGCTTTTTGATTACAAGGTATTTGCATTTGATGATTATTTAGAAGGAGGCGGCTTCGGTTAAGAGAACAAAGGGGAACATATGCTTGATGTGTTTGTTTTGGCTCTTTGTTGGCTCACAAATAATGATTTCAAAATTTGCCTTTGTGTAAAATCGTTGCCCATCCGGCAGCTTGAGAAGTGTACAGTATGTAATATAATTGTTCTTGTGGTGTCTTGAAACAACGAAAATAAAGAATCATTCATTCATTTGTTCGTTCATTTGTTTGTTCATTCATTCATACATAAACATGCATACATACATACATACATACGTGTACAGTTCATTCATTCATTCATTCATTCATTCATTCATTCATTCATTCATATATATGCATACATACATACATACATACATACATACATACATACATACATACATACATACATTGATCCATACATACATAAATATATACATACATACAGTATGCTGTTTAATTTAGACGTGCGATTAAACTGTTACAGTGATTGAGCAAGTGAGCATTTTCAATGGTCGTGGTATAGCAAGCAACCCTCTAACCTTCAACCTGCCGTCCCTATTTTGGGCATGTCATTTTAGGCCAGGGGTCTTCAACGTTTTCAGGCCAAGGACCCCTTAGTTGAGAGAGATGAAGCAGGGACCCCCACAACATGTTCATAGATTCCATATAGTTTCATTGACAGCACAATCATCAGTGTATTTTGGATTCATGTCAATTTGTGTTTTCAGATATTTATCCTCTTGAACCGTCAATACTTAATAAACTTGATCTTTCACTCTGTACTTGTCTGCTCTTTTACCCCCTCTACACCAAACCTCTTTGCCGAAAATAGCTGATCTACAAGCTCACAACGCCTCTCAGCGCGAGGCGTTGTTAGCTTGTAGATTTGCTATTTTTGGCTACAGTTCTCAGAAAATGGACACTATAGGGTTCAAGTTGTTAATATTATAAAGTAACTCTGAGGACCCGGCCTGACCCCCTGTTGAAGACCCCTTTTCTAGGGAAAGTAGAAGGAAAACAAAGAATTTGCAATTATTTATTTAGAAAATTGAGATTGAGATCTGTTTTATTTTTATATATTTTTTTAAATATAGAGATCTTTAGGTGGTTAACTCTCTCGTGTCCCTTGGTGCCTCCTATAGCCTGCCCTGCCCCCATCCATCCCCCCCCCCCCCCCTGTTCCCTTATGAATCATACTAAAGGTTAAACTCCGAGTGGGGCCGCTTCCTAATCTGTATTGACATTCCTCTTCAACCGTAATCAGCCTTCAAACCACTTGGCCCTCTGCGTCGCACATGACGGGTGTTTTAGTGTCAAGTCTCATCGTCTCCTGTCTGCTAACCTTCTCCCCCACCCCCCCCCCCCCCCCCTCCTCTCTCTCTCTCTCTCTCTCTCTCTCTCTCTCTCTCTCTCTCTCTGTGACATTAAAGGGTTCTTGAAGCCCCAGTGCTCCTTGGCTCCCCCCTCCCACCAACGAGGCCGGTCCGGCGAGGCGTGTTCCTGTTTCAGCGGCATGTGTCACCTCCACCAGAGACGCCTATCCACAGGTACGTGGCCCCCTTCAAGTACCATGCATAGTAAATACATAAGGACCGCAGGTCTACGCTAGAAACGTAGGGGGAGAGAGAGATTTCTTCCGTTTGGTCCGTTTGGTGTCCGTTTTTTCTCCCTGTCCGTAGGCTATAGCGGACAACACCCAACCCGACGTATTAAAACCGATTAAAACGCCAGATCACCAGATACGAGAGATGGGGGCTACTCAGTGAGTGTGGTTCATGCAGCCAAAATCCGTCTCACTTGCGCTTCGAATCGCTCTGTCCTGCAGCTCTGCAGCGGTGCAATACAGGCACGCGGTCCCAACGGCGGGCGGTCGGCCCGCCCTCCGCAGGAACTATGCATTCCAACATAATTAACGTAATGTGCTCTCTCACCCAAAACGTACACAAAATCAAACGTGCGGAACTATAAACGGCCCGTCCACCAGAGACGCCTATCCACAGGTACACAGCTGGGGTTGGCCTCCCCTCAGGGAACTGCACTGCTCAGTCAGGTGATTAACCCTGCAAGGCCCAGCGTGGCTTTTTGGCAACATTTTTTTTTTTTTTTTTTTTTAATTTTATAATTAGTTTTCCTGTTCTTTTTTCACATTAACATCACCATTAAATCCTATTGTTTAGTATTACAATGCCATTGGCCACGATATTTGCATATAAATACCCCCCACAGAGACTGACATTCACACCTCCCAGAGAAGTTGAAATTCCAGCGTCTGGACCAACAACATCTCACTTTTTAACTGAAACTATTCCTCACTAAAACATAAGTAAAATGCCTGTAATATTTTTTTTCGTGATCATTAGAATGTCTAGAACATGTACATGTGTTATTATTGTGAAAAATATCCCCAAAATGCAAATTAGAGCATGATTTATGATTTATGGCTATAACATCTTACAAAAACATTATTAATATTTTAACATTACATTTTCCTGTGATTTTTATTTTTTTATTTTTTGGCCAGTAGAAATTAATTCGGGTCTTGCAGGGTTAATGGTATATTTGCATGTGTAGCTCCACTGATTGACAAGTTAACAGAGCCACCCACCACCCCCACCCCCTCCCCTTTACACACAAACCTCACTTACCCTGACTGGACAACAGGGTCAGTGTGACACGACTGTAGCCGGGTATTCATGATCCTTAATCTGTGGCATGTGGGGAGTGAGCGGAGCGACAAGTGCTATGCAGGACACGTGCTGCGCTGCGCTGCGCTGGGCTGGGCGGACGGCGTTCGCCACTCACTAACCCAGAGCGCCCAACCCCCTCTTCCATGTCAGTCTGTCACTGCTGAGTGGTCTGTAAAGTGCAGTGGTTCTCAACTTTTCAGGCCCCGACCCCCCAAAATAATCATATTTTAACTGGGGACCCTCCACACCCTGACGAGCACTAAGAGCTGAGGAATTACATTTTGTAGGACATGGTTCTACCTCTAATATTTGACAATTTGCCAATGTTTAATTTGTAAAAATTATTTCAATTGTCACTTTAGAAATGTGCAGATACCCTCTATAAACTTTAACTTTATGTTGGTTTGTTTACTGTTGAGTGAGAAAACAATGTTGCACATTAAGTTAATTGTCTGGAGACCCCCCAAAATAATTTGGGGACCCCCCCCCCCCTAGGGGTCTCGACCCACAGGTTGAGAACCACTGCTCTAACCCACAGGGCCCAACCCCCTCTTCCGTGTCAGTGCTGTCACTGCTGAGTGGTCTGTAAGTGGACAGCAGGTCATTCCAGGAGAGCACCGCCAGCACGACAAACACACACTCTTGGTTTCAGCGTTCCTTAACGATTCCATTTGTACGCTCTCAAAGTTATGGCGGTTCTTTGAAATAAAAAAAAAACACCGGCAGACGTGAAGTCCACATACCACCTTTGACAGTGTGATCAAACCCGTTTGATGTGATGGATTCCAGTTCCTCAATGTTGGTTCCGGTTCCTTCTGTTCCACCGGTTACGGATCCCCAACCTGGCATGTTTTTTTTTTGGAGTGTGTATATCAGCTTCTTCACCACATGAACCCTAGCCCTGGTTATGTCACAAAAGATGAACATTTGGCGGAAATAGCCATTGAAGCTTGCTATTTGACAAAGAGATGTAGAGCAGGGGTCTTCAACGTTTTCAGGCCGAGGACCCCTTAGTTGAGAGAGAGATGAAGCAGGGACCCCCACACCTTGTTGACAGCACAATCAACAGTGTATTTTCGATTCATGTCAATTTGTGTTTTCAGATATTTAACCACTTGAACCGTCATTACTTAAAAAACTGGACCTTTCACTCTGTACTTAGTCTGCTCTTTTTCCCCTCTACACCAAACTTCTTTGCCGAAAATAGCCGATCTACAAGCTCACAACGCCTCGCAGCGCGAGGAGTTGTGAGCTTGTAGATCTGCTATTTTTGGCTAAAGTTCTCAGAATATGGACACGAGGATTCAAGTGGTTAATATAACAAAATATATATCACTCAAAGATTAGGAGGACCTGCTGTAGTAACTCTGAGGACCCCCTAGGGGTCCCGGACCCCTGTTGAAGACCCCTGATGTAGAGGTTTAGACAAAGATGTGTAGAGGGGAAAACTAGGGAGCTTTCAATGGGAATGGAGTGGTTTGCTGCCATTTGCAGATTCTGCCAGAAAGAGTGCTCCCATTGAAATGCATTGGCAGAATCCGCCCTCTTATGTAGAATAGAAGTGCAGTGTGACCGTGACCTTAGTGGTTAATGTACTCAAGATTGATGATAGTAGATGTTACCTGGAATTGTTATTTTGACACAGATAAAATATGTGTTCCAGGAACAAACAAAACCCATTCCATAACGAGAATGCTTAGATGACCTCGACCTGGGCCCAGTATGAACTGCAAACACAACACATTTCTCCTGTTTTGTTTAAGATTGGGAGAAGTGAACTGAATGTTCCCGCTTGAGGGATCAAGTTATGTGATTATTAAATATCTTTCAGTCAAATCATGAGTGGCCTGCAGTTACGTAAAGTGCCAGTTATTAAAACTAGCCCTTACCCGTTCAAAGATATGAGCTCTGAAATGATGTGCAGTGTGTGGGTTATGGGGTGCACTGTGGGTACACAGTATATGAAGGATGGAAAGTAACTTTAAATGGTGCTTACATGATAATATGTAGGAGCATCAATGTAAGAAATACCCGTTTCGTTTGGCTATAGAGATACTACTACTACTACTACTGATCTGCATGCTTTTTGGACAACATCGGGGCCATGACACTCCCCCCCACCCCCCCGCCTGCGCGCACACACACACACACACACACACACACACACACACACACACACACACACACACACACACACACACACACACACACACACACACACAGAGCTGGTTAAACATGTTGCCTCATGCTAGATGCAGAATAGATAGGCCTCATGCTAGATGCAGAATAGATAGTAGATGCACCATAAAAATGCTAATATACAGCATACGATTTGTGAAAGTGACAAACGGGCTTCACAGTTATGTTAGGTGTGTTCATATGCTAATGGTGATGCGATTTCAGATCAATTGCTCCAGCCACTGAGGAGAAACGCTGTTTCAGACAGACAGACAGACACTCAGACAGACAGACAGACATTTGGAAAATTATATGTTTGATATGTTCTGGTAAGTGTTGTAACCGATTCAGAAACATTTGTTATCATCTTGTCATAATTGCAGGGTTGATACTGTAAGTGTGTCTCCCACACTGACCATATCTTGCTACCACATTAAGCATTTAATCGTTAATGTTCCAACTCTAGCTCAGTTCAGAGTGAACTGTGTTGGCTTCAATCAGTGAGTGTTGTCAAAATCTGGAAAATACGACAGTATATGATATAAAATAGAATGTATATATAGAAAGTATAAAATAAATATAGTACCATACAGAACATATAAGTACAGAACATATAAGTATAAATACAGAACATATAAGTAGTAGAATAATAGTAACTCATGAATACATATCTGTTTGTGTGATTCTAAGCAATGCTATCGATAGTACAGACAGATCTTATAGCACGTCATTTATCAACTTCTAGTGAACACATATTTCACATAGTCATAGATTTGACCATGTATTGCAACACACAGAATACAGTTATACTTGACGTGCTCTTAAAGTGCTCCCTGAATTTGCCAAGCTGCATGCTAAGCTAAATCCGGGAACACAATGCAGAAACCCCATGGGTACACAAGAGCTCGCTCTTGTGTACTTATGAGGAGACGTGTATTTATATAGAGTTATTTTTATTACTACAATATTACTATCTAACTTTGGAGCCATTCACACTTGATTTCAGTGTAACTTTAGAGCTATGCAAGACTCAGAACTAGGGAGGTGGAGGGTGGGGTGGTGGAGGCAAAGCTTTTTCAACAGCAGCGCGTGGGGCACCATTAGAGTAGCCGTGATCAAACATAATCATATTTAAATAGGCCACTGTAAGAATGGGCTGTGATTGGTGTGTAGAAATGCATGGATGATTAGGAATACCAAGTAGTTCTTTCCGGGCTGAAAATGGTCACATTAACCCATTTAGAACGGGTACACATTGTTGTGTATCATTATTTTATGCTTTAACTATTGAAAAATAGCAGATATACAAGCTCACAGCGCGGCACCGAGTGCCGCGCTGCGAGCTTGTAGATCTGCTATTTTTGAAAAAAATTGAAAATTAGATTTTTTACCCGATTCTATAAGCGTCTTTTGAATCCTTCTAAGGTTTTTTGAAAATTCTTTGTTTCTATGTCAGCAATCTGGCCAGCCATCGTCAAAGAAAAGGTCCTTTTCACTTAACTGGAGCTCAGTTAGTCTGTTCTTGAGAGACTACTATGTCAGTGGTTCTCAAACGTTTTCATGTGAAGGACCCCCAAACTGATATTTATTTGGCCACGGACTCCCATCTCAATATATCTAGTTCCAGGGACCCCCAGAAGCAAAATTTGAGTTACAACCGTTCACTTTGAAAATACATTATTCAAAGATTTGCATACATTTTCGCAACTTTTTCCAAAAATAGCAGATCTACAAGCTCGCAGCGTGGCACTCGGTGCCGCGCTGTGAGCTTGTATATCTGCTATTTTTCACTGGTTAAAGCATTCAATAATTCTAAAACGCTTCCAAAAGCCCAAGTGGAATACGTATATTTCAGCTTCTCTCTGCAAGCTAAAGAAGATAAAAACATCACATGTGAACGCTCAACCCCAAAATAAACAATTCAAAACATACGCGGCGCTCAGGAAAGAAACGTCTTGGTGGTCACGGCCCCTCAGGCTAATCATTCAGCACACTGACAGCTGATTACAGCTGGGGCGTATATGACTCCCATGTCCTGTATCAACTAACGCAATGCTTCATTTATCTGTCAGCCAGTGATTCTCTTGATATGTTTATTATTAAAGCTTTATGGTTTCAATGGAGCAGAAACTGTGAGCGAATTCAGAAAATAGTACAGTAGTTACCAAGTCGTGGCCTATCTGGTAGGCAGTGATGGCTTCTCCATCACTGATGGAGAGGTTACCCGTCCGAAGTAATTGTGATATGTAGCATGCATGGGTTCCTCTTTTACTAAAAATCTATTTGATTCCCAGCCAATACAGATATTTTGGTCAGGCAGGAAGGCCTGCTGTTTAGAAAGTTGCAGAGTAGTAGTCCGAATGCCACAGTTTTAATCTCTGTAATGGCCACTGTCTCGCTGTCAAGGTGTCTTTGAGTTTAGCACTGCAAAGAGATGTCACTCCTACGGTACCTGCCTCTGCACTCTTTACTTCCTGGCAAAATGCAAACATACTATATCGTCGTTGTCGGGTGGAAACCTTGTATGTCCAAAACTCTTCGTTTTGCATTTATCATTTTAAACATGATTTAAACTAGTGAAAACAGCCGATCTACAAGCACACAACGCCTCGCACCGCGAGGCGTTGTGTGCTTGTAGATCTGCTGTTTTCACTATCTTTGTGCGACGGCCTTGTATGATGAAGCAGGGCTTTACCTTGTGAAAAAAACGTACAAATTTGAAACTTGGAGATTCGAGGTTTCTGCCCGACAGTGACGATATGTGTGCCAAAGGCCTGTGAAGAGAAATAATTCTTTGTCACCACCCTAACTCCAACATGGATGTCAACACAAAGAGGAATGACTTTTATTTTGTCTCGCTCTTCTTGTCCGTAAAAACGGAATTGAATAGAATAGACATAGGGGAGGTAAAACAATTTGATGAACAAAAACAAATAGTCGATCACGGAAGCAAAAAGAACCAGCCACCACCACCAACCACGACCTGTCTTTCTCTTTCACAGGCAAATACTTTTTCATAGGCAAGTCTCAGCGTGATCCGTGAGGCGCGCATAGGTTTTTTTTCCGCCAGCCTCACCCCCATCTTTGTGTATTTTACGGGTGCTAGCTTGATTGATTGCAACATATTTTACTGTCACAGCCTGCAGTGAGGGTGGACACGCTTCCTGAACAATTAGAGGCATCCGGATTAGGGATATGATCGTCTCGCCACGGAGTGTCTAAAGGCTATTATCCTCTTGTTGTTGTTTTAAGATGTAGAACATGTTGGGAAATGTACCGTGTTTATTATTATGATCTCATCGTCAAATAACTTAACCACTTTATTGATCTACAAGCTCTGTGAGCTTGTAGAGAGAACTGTTTTCACTATTTGTCGTATATACGATGAACTATGGAAGCCTATTAAACCCTGAAATACTGAAAATAGTAGACGTACAAGCTCACAACACGTCACACAGCGACTGCTCTTTCACCGTATTTTCGCCGAATGTTCGCCTATTATTTTGTTCCCCAGAACAGGGAGCTATTATTCCAAACGTAGGAGACGGTGGAGGAAGGAGCGCTTCTTTTCCGTTCACCCGCGTCGGCTACTCGCCGGCGTCAGGGTTACTGAGGTTAGGGTTAGGTTAAGGCATAGTTTTACTGAGGTTAAGGTTAGGGTTAGGGTTAGAGTTAGGCATAGTTTTACTGAGGTTAAGGTTAGGGTTAGGGTTAGAGTTAGGCATAGCTTTACTGAGGTTAGGGTTAGGGTTTGGGTTTGGGTTAGGTTTAGGCATAGAGGTTAACATTCACACCCGCGCGGTCCAAGTGACTACAGCCGAGCACTCCAGACCTCCGCTCCAGCCAATCACAAGCCGCGCCTTCTAATTTATGTGACACCGTCTCCTACGGTAGGAATAATCGCGAACAGGGATGCTAGGGTTTATATGTGGTTAAAGTGGTTAAAATTAACACGCGGGAATCTGTTTTCTTGGCACCTTCGTTAAAAAACCTGGAGTAATTTAGCGAGTGCACCGTTAATGCGCTGTTAGCAAGTCTGTTAACCCATTTAGGCCTAAAATTAGTGGATGCTTTAACTATAAAAAAATAGCCGATATACAAGCTTACAGCGCGGCACCGAGTGCCGCGCTGTGAGCTTGTAGATCTGCTATTTTTGAAAAGTTGTGAAAATATGTGCAAATCTTTGAATATATGTATTTTTAAAGCGAACGTTTGTAACTAAACTTTGCTTCTGGGGGGTCCCTGGAACTAAATATTTTGAGATGGGGGTTCCGTGGCCAAATACATATAATTTTGGGGGTCCTTCACATGAAAAAGTTTGAGAACCACTGATATAGTAGTCTCTCAAGAATAGACTAACTGAGCTCCAGTTAAGTGAAAAGGACCTTTTCTTTGATGATGGCTGGCCAGATTGCTGACATAGAAACACAGGTTTTTCAAAAAGTCTTAGAAGGATTCAAAAGACACTTATAGAATCGGGGTAAAAATTCTAATTTTCACGATTTTAAAAAAATAGCAGATCTACAAGCTCGCAGCGCGGCACTCGGTGCCGCGCTGTGAGCTTGTATATCTGCTATTTTTCAATAGTTAAAGCATAAAATAATGATACACTATAATGAGTACCCGTTCTAAATGGGTTAAACGCTCTCTGAGCGAGCGGCGGAGAGAGAGAGCGGGGTGTTCTTGGAGAGAACCTGAGGTAAACTATCGAAAGCCTTTGCTGTGGCAGCCAAGCGAATGGGAGGACAGCTGTTCCGGAGTCTGATGCTTATAGAGCCTGTAATAATCATGGGTCTAATTATGGAACGTGTTACTATAAATCCTGCCGGCAATCCTTTCGAGATTGTGTGATTGTCCTCCAGCCCCGTTGCCTACCCAGGCCGCCCCGACCACAGGCCACAATGACAAGCTGCCGTGGAAAAGGCGCGAGACGCTGCTAGCGGCGACCAGGCATGACTGACTGAGGCCTTCTGGGAAAGGGTTGTGAGCCTTGCCCGGGGAGCTTTATCCCATTTAGACCTCCGTGTCACTCTTGAGATTTGAACCACTTTAACCACTAATTTTACGCTTTAACTATTAAAAAATAGCAGATATATAATAGCAGATATCTGCTAGCAGATATCTGCTATTTTTGTCTGCTATTTTTGTAACTCAAATATTTGCTTCCGTGGGGGGGGTCCCTGATACATGATATTTTGAGATGGGGGATGACGTGAAAAGGTTGTGGAACCACCGACGTGGAAACATGCGTTTTTTTTTATTTTTTTTTATTTTTTTATTTAGAAGAAATTTATAGAATCGGGTCAAAAATATTCAAAGACTTGTGGGGCGGAGAGAGTCGCAGCCCCAACCTTAAAGCCTCAAAAGTCTAGTATCTCCCTTGTTCCATAGGGATATCCCTTTGGAGTGATGGTTAAGATATTGGACTTTCATGTGGGAGGCCCGGGTTCGAAGCCGGGGTGGGAGGTCCGATTCACCTCCGTTATACTTGCACAAATGTTAATGATTAAAAAATAGCAGATCTACAAGGTCGCAGCACGGCACTCGGTGCCGCGCTGTGAGCCTGTATATCTGCTATTTTTCACTAGTTAAAGCATAAAATGATGGTTAAAGTAATAATGGCGTTCGCGGTCTAACTGGCTTATTCAGGAGTGATCCGCTGAACTCCAGGCCGCGCACTGATGTGGCCAGGCTCTGGTTTCCGTGGTTTTTGACATTGTTTGGGGCTTTTCAAAAACAAACGCTTTTTACTGGAAAGTAGACCGTGAGAAATAGTAGTATTCGGGACCTCGCTTTTCCACGGATCTTTGAAAAAAAAAAAGCGATCATATTTTTTTTATATAATTTTTTTTTCTCATAAGAGAGAGAAAAAAAATAGGGGCATGATGGGAAAAGATTTTTGGAAGTGTGGTGTATAAAGTGAGAGGGGGAGAGAGAGAGAGAGAGAGAGAGAGAGAGAGAGAGAGAGAAAGCATTGAAAACAGGGCTTTTTGAAAAAGGGCCTCCTCACAATGCAGGCCTTGTGCTGTGATTTTTTGGTTGTGTCCTCGGCGAGCGTGAGCAGGGGAGGAATGGAAAAGATTATCCGCAGGAATGTCTGGGGTGCCCTCAAACGGAGCTGGGCCGCGCGGCTGGCCAATAGGAGCGCGGCCTGCGGAGCGGCGGGCTAATTTTTTCCTGATGAACTCAGCCGCCTGTGCTCCACAATACAGTCTGATTGCCAGCGCTGAACTCGACATATGGTCCGCGTTTGGAGGGCCCGAATACACATTAAGAACCATCGGTGTTCGTTTAACTCGGGAGAGTGTGAGTCGTGGAGTCGAGTGGACCCTCGCGGGAAGCGACAATGCTTTTTGTTAAATGAAGACTGAGGATTTTTACTGTACGGCACCAACGCTGCCTGGAGAGCGAACGGGAGGTGGGGGAGTTGGACTTCAATGGCGGTTACTCGCTCCCCCCCCACCGTTTTATTCCATTAGGGCGGTTTGGATGCTGTTGGTTTTATTCAACTTTATCCCAGTCAGACCGGGAACGCATTACTATCATTATTTTATGCTTTAAATAGTGAAAAATTCCAGATATACAAGCTCACAGCGCGGCACCGAGTTGTGAGCTTGTAGAGCTGCTATTTTTGAAAAATCCTGCAAATGTGTGCAAGTCTTTGAATATGTTGAACCTATTCCATAAATGTCTTCTAAATCCTTCTTCTAAATCAGTGGTTCTCACACTTTTTCATGTCAAGGACCTCCAAAAGGATATGTATTTGGCCACGGAGCGCGGACCCCCATCTCAAAATATGTTGTTCCAGGGACCCCCCCAGATGCAAAGATTTGAGTTACAAATGTTCGCTTGAAAAATATATATATTCAAAGATTTGCACCAATTTTCATGATTTTTCAAAAATAGCAGATCTGCTGTGAGCTTGTATATCTGCTATTTTTCAACAGATCTTAACTTTTTTGTTGCCATGATTTTTTCTCTTCAATGTCCCTTGATGCCATGGTCTCCATAGACTTCCATGTAATTTATAGTGCACGGATCGTGCACGCCCATGCCTAGATGATGCACCACGTGTGTGCCCACTGTTCACAGCTTTCAAACAAAAAAATCCGCTTGGAAATCCGTTCAGGCATTCATGATTTATCAGCCATTATGTTTTCTTCAGATGTAAACAAACATGGCTGCCATGTTTGAAAGAATGGGTTGGTATGGGGGTTAAACATGCAATTTCGCGATCGCGATCATGCCTAACACATTTCTGGAGGTCCAAAAAACATTTTTGAAAAAAAAAAATTGAAAAAATTAAAAAAAAAAAAAAAAACTTCAAAAACGGCCCAAACTCGGGAAACTCGGGGTTGGCACAGCGTTGGTACCAATACAAACTCGGGAAACTCGGGGTTGGCACCATATGTGTTAATGGGTTATTCATATTGGGAAAGTTGACACCACATTGCGCATGCTTTGTACTTTGTACAGTGGCTGACATTCACACTCAGCGGGTTCCAAGTACAGCCGCGGTTCTTCTTCTCAGTGCCTTGCTAAAGGGCAAAGGAAAAGCGTGATCGTTCGCTCTCACCTCCAACAACATGTACAGCGTTTGCAGCCAGTGTTGTTCCCAGCCAGTTAAGCCTGATTTATACGTCGTCGTGTGCCAGACTGTGTCGTGCAGCGGAAATAGCCGATGCACAAGCCAGCAACGCATCGCAATGTGAAGCGTAGTAGGCTTGGGAATCGGCCATGTTCGGTATGGGACACCAACACACAACTAAGGATAAATCGGGCTTTACCTTCCAGTTGCAAGCTTAGACTTCTGCTCTAGATGCTACTAGATACGAGAAAGAGAGCAGGTTAATCACGGTGGAATGTTTTGTGAGCTTGTAGATCGTTTATTTTCCTTTATTCAAATATTTTAAAAACCAGGCTACAATGTCATGGACACCAGGTTGAATGTGGTTAAGCCCAATTCATACTTTGTCATACGGCGGTGTCACGTGCCAAAAACTGCCGATCTACAAGCTCACAACGTGTCATGCATCATATCGTCACTGTCGGACAGAAAACCTTGTATCTCCAAGTTTCAAATGTCTAGTCTACGTTTTTTCACAAAGTAAAGCCCTGTTTCATCATTCAAGGCCGTAGCACAAAAGTAGTGAAAACAGCAGATCTACAAGCACACAACGCCTCGGCGTTGTGTGCTTGCAGATCGGCTGTTTTCACTAGTTTAAATCATTTTTAAAATGATAAAAACAAAATGAACGGTTTTGGACGACGATATTCCAGTTGCGAGCTCACTAGTCCCTGGACTGAAACCGATTTATGCTCCGCTAAATATTGCAGAAAGGCCTGTGTGTATACAGTACTGTATATGTGTGTGTGTGTGTGTGTGTGTGTGTGTGTGTGTGTGTGTGTGTGTCTGTGTGTCCTCCCGCAGTAATTGTGGTGTTTCTCCATTGTAGTCCGCACGGACATTCACCCTCCAGGTGTGTGATTAGCTTTTGATTAATCACTCTTTATTGACGTTGCTTTGGTAAAATAAGCGGCAATTACGCCCAAAGCCAAGGCCTATTAGTGCTCGCCGCAGTGCACGGCCCACTTCATTACAGTGAACTCTGAATTATCTCACTGCCTCGCAAAGCCTGCCAATTAATTTGGAAGCCATTTATTATTCAGAGGACTTGGAAAGAGGCTCCGTTGCCCCTTTCACCTAGAACAGGGGCCAGAGTAAACTACTGGGAAATGCAAATGACACAGTTCCAGCTCTGTCCATGCTCTGTGTGTGTGACGGAGGGACGGAGGGACTGACTGACAGACAGCCGGTGTAGGTTTTCATAGTAACTTGCGACCTAGCGGTCGCAACAAAAGTGCATGAGACCTGTGTACATCATGCATGTGTGTCTGTGTCCATCCATGTGTGTCCCACGTGCGCACGTGTGTATTTACGTGCACTTATTGTTTAGTTTTCTGGAGAGGCCGCTAGTGGAGGCGGGCTCTGGGCATCAGTCAGTGGCTGCAGTAAAAAGCCATGTGTGGTGCATGATGGGGCTCAGGGAGAGAGAATCAGACGTAGTGTGTTTGCACACCCTGTGGTCACACAGCGGGGCTGGTGGTGACTGGGGGCTCTGTGGCTGTTGGGGGGTGGCGTGGGGGGGTGGGGGGGCTGCTGGTTGCAGCGTTAACCCATTTAGACCCGAGGCCGACTCTAAAAACGCCAAGTTCTAAATCCTAACCTAGGTTTTCTGAAAAACAGAAAAACACTATTACAATTTTTCATTTATTTTTATTTTTATAAAGAATATGTTGCTACAGTACTACTGTATACTGTACATCACTGGGTCGGGACCCATTTGTGGGTCACGTACACATTTTTATGGGTCACTTACTTTTTTTTGTTTCACTACATTTGTTTAAAATAATTATTTCAAAACATTTTCCTAAAAAGCTAAGATTTCGCGAATAAAAGAAAAACGCAAAGATTTTTCAAAGTAATTTCATGAATAAAATAAATACAATTAAAAAAAGCTTGTAGATCTGCTGTTTTCACTACAGTCTGTGTCCCGGGCTGAAATGTCTCGACCTGAAAGGTTTGGGAACCACTGCAGTGTACATAGCTGTACATAGCAGTCTCGAAAGGTAAAAAAAACAACCCCAAAAGGCAGGGGGTGTTCCCGTCCTAAATGGCTTATAAAGTGGCTCCTCCTGCCTGGTATTTCCCATGGCGGGGTCCCGTCGAGGTGAGGGGGGTCACGGAGAGGGAAGCTCATTAGCCCCGGCTGCAGCTCGCTCCGTGCGTGCTCGCCGCCCGGCTCTCTCTAATTGGCCGGCCCTGAGTCGGGGTGGGTGCGTGCGCTCACTCCCTCGCTGTATACTTCCTGCCGGGTCAGGAGCCAGAGAGGCCTGGTGGAGGATGACGCCAAGCTGACCATTATGGGTCCTCCTCTGCAGGGACGTGCAGAGAATGTTAGAGAGGCAGAGGCTGACATTTCTAAAAAGGGCCTTTTGGTGAAAATATTGAAAATACCAAGCTCACAACGCGTCGCAGCTTGGAGGTTGTATATTTTCGGTACTTGATACCACACTAAAAAAAGCATTAAAAAGGCAATACTGGAGATGTGGCGTACACTGCAGCATATGAATTTCTACACAGAGAGGGCAATTCTCTCAACATAAGATGCTGCATTCAAGTTCAGGAGAGTTTGGACAAGGCATTTCTCTTGAATGCTGCCTTCAGGTATGGCATGGAAAGGGTGCATTTGCATTTCTTTCACCATAGTAAAAATGGTATTTGTGGTCTGGAGAGGACACTTTTTACGGACGGGTAAAAGGGCAAGGGCTCAAGCCCCTGTTGACGTCTATGTGTGCACGTGCCTGGTCCTCTGCCCCCCTCCCCCCATTCATTAACACAGGCATACTGTAGGCTATTTTAATACGCACATTCCCCACTCACTCCAACTATCGCCGCAACCAATCATCCCAAAGAAGCAACCAGCTAATCTCTGTGTTGGCTGTTTGTTTGTACTGTATACAGTGCAAAGTCGGTATCAGCGCTTGTTTTGTTTTTGTGTGTGGGGGTAATGGTGTTTTTTTTGCTGCTAGTTGGAGGTCTGGTGTCTGTCATGGTAGGGATAAGGACTGACAAAACTCCCTGTTGCTAATTGACTGGTTTGAATTCATATTAATGTGCACCAGATACTGTGTGATGCATGCACTGTGGGTCCTGTGATACACTGCGTTCACTACACGCGCGCACGCACGCGCACACACACACACACACACTAGGGCATTAACAACTTGTGATTTTTGCAAGTCGACTCGCCTCAGTAAAAAGTTGAGTTGAAGTCGACTTTATCACACACGACCCCCCAATTGTTTTGGGGGGTCCCCAGAAGATTAACTTAATGTGAAACATTGTTTTCTCACTCAACTGTAAACAAACCAACATAAAGTTTAAGTGTATACTATAGAGGTTATCTGCACATTTCTAAATTGACAATTTAAGGACTTTTTAATACCTCTAAAATGGCAGAAGGAGGCAGAAATTGTGAAAATAGCCGATCTACATGCTCACAACTCCTTGCATCGCGAGGCGGCGTTGTGAGCATGTAGATCTGCTATTAGAAAGTATTATTTTTTCAACTTCTTTCTCTGGTGGGAGTCGACTTGTGTAATGAAGTCGACTTGTCGACTTTTTCGTTAATGCCCTAACACACGCACGCACGCACGCACGCACGCATGCACGCACGCACGCACGCACGCACGCACGCACGCACACACACACACACACACACACACACACACACACACACACACGCACACACGCGCACACACACATCCATCAATCCCTGCAACGATCCTAAAATTCCTTTGCGTCTGAAACGCAGTGCCTTGGTTTGTACATTTGATGTATGGGGAAAAGGAGGTGGGGGAGTGGGAGATGTAGCCCGATCAAAATGATCTCATGCGAGGGACATTCTAATCCCTACGCCGTACATAAACATGAGAACAATGTAGCCGAAGCAAAAAATCCTTGGCTGATTCATTTCGCTCTCTTTTGTCTCGAGTCACCAAAGCTCATGGCGGAGAAATCCATCGTCTAATTGGAAACAGCTTTTGGGTTTCGGGCTGTAAACAATAAATCACTGCTGCCGTCTCTTGATATAAGGGGACAGTTGAAGAACAATAAAGCAATGTTTGCGTCGAGCGTGCGTTTGATTTAGTGTGTGAAGCCTTTGTGACAAATGACACACTTTGAAAAACAACGAGAAACTAGTACACTTGATCAAGTCCGGCAGAGCCTGCTGTGTCCTTTTAGCCAATGCGTATGAATGACATTTTTGAATGACATTTTGTGCAATCATTTGGTGCTTTTGTTCTCGGGGGTTTCAAAGTACCAAGGGGGCTCCAGGCCCCCCTGGCAAATGGAGAGGAGAAAGGGAAAAAAATAAAAAAAATAAAACATTATGTAATCACTTTGAACCTGTCATCCCTGTTTTAGGCATGTCATTGTCAAAGCCTTTTTCAAACATTTTCGGAAAATGCCCAAAATAGCATATACAAGCTTACAGGTTGTGAACTTGTAGATCGGAATTGTGAGCTTGAATTTTGCATGGAAAAGTTTGGTAACCCCAGCTTTTGTTGCAACTGTGTTTTCTCACTTTGCCTAAGGGTAATTTATTTGGAACAAATCTGAAGGCAAGAGCTATGGCATAGTAACTCCTTTCGTTACATTAGTGAGTATTCTATGTCATACTCTAAATCGGAATCGAAATCACTGCGCTTAAGGCCTGCCTACAAGGATTGCATGGATCAAAGTTCTCAGTCGCCACGGCTCATTTCAGTCATTTGGGTTCCATAGAAGTCAGCGTGTTGGGAAGCATGTTGCGCAGCAAAAATAGCCCATCTACAAGAAGTGTCTTCCATAAATTCGTAATAGTCTCAGATATTTCATTTATAAAAGCAAACGTTAAAGCCTCAATCTGTGACTTCCTCACCTGGTTGGCAGTATGTCATAAAAGCCGGAACAATATTACTAAAATAATGTTACAAATTGTGTTAGTTGTTTAGCAACTTAGTCCTACATCTCATTAGTCCGAATTTAGTTAGGGTTGGGTTTTAGGGTTAGGTTTAGGCATAGTTTTACTGAGGTTAGGGTTAGGTTTAGGTTTAGGCATAGTATTTTTCACCAGGTTAACATCACCAGATTCTGACTAATGGGATGTAGGAACAATGAGATTTCGGACCAATGCCATGGCACCAATTTGGCCATACAAACATTTTCCAGTCATGCGATTTTATTTTTGCTTTAATCCATGGGACTGTCCCTTGAAGAGCATATCCTGATGACCAACCCCCTTGGGACCAACACGGCAGCCCATAATATGCAGATGAGAGCCTCCCTCCTGCCCTGTTGGCAGAGTGACAGCGGCGGGTCAGGAGTATAGAAACCAATCACGACAACTAAAGCTTTTGATAACTCCCTGAGCTCATAATCCCTCCCACAGCACCGTCGCAGTGAAATGCTATCTCATTGTTACAGCTCAAATGCAGCGGAGACGGCGCAGCGCGGGGCCAGGCGAGGTGGCAGGGGACAGGGTAGCAGGTGATAGGTACCCCTCGCTCACACAGTCATTATCTGCCTCGCAGAAGCGGAGAGGTATCGCTGTCACATCAGCGATTATCACCACGACGTGATAGAGCAGGGAAGGGCAGCATCCCCCCTCCCCTCCCTCCCCCCAGAGGGCCATGCTGACTTTGATAGAGTGACTGAAGGGCCACACGAGCAGTGGTGTAAAGCAGTGGTTCTCAACCTGTGGGCCGGGACCCCCAGGGAGGTCCCCAAATGATTTTGGGGGGTCCCCAGATGGTTAACTTTATGTGCAACATTGTCTCCTCTCAACAGTAAACGAAACAACATAACGTTTAAGTGTATAGAGGGTTAATGCACGTTTCTAAAGTGACAATTTAAGGACTTTTTAATCTCTAAAATCTCTAAAATGAAACTTTGGCCAAATTGTCACATATTAGAGGCATAAAATTGTGAAAATTGCGAGGCGTTGTGAGCATGTAGATCTTCTATTTTCACAATAGAACGGTGTTATACAAAATGTAATGGATCTACTCAGTGCTCGTCAGGGTGGGGGGGTCCCCAGTTAAAATATGTTTCTTTTGTGGGTTGTGGCCTGAAAAGGTTGATAACCAGTGGTTTAAAGTAACTAAGTACATTTACTTACAGTAAGTGCTGTACTTAAGTATAAAGAGAGATTTGTACTTTACTGGAGTATTCCTAATTTTAAATAATTTTACTTCTATTCCACTACATCTTAGTTTTAGTTACTAGTTACTTTGTAGGCTTTGATTATTATCTTAAAACATACATTAATAACTTTAACCTTATATACATTTTCGCCATTTGAAAATATCCGATCTACAAGCTCACAATGTGTCGCATCGCGACACATTGTGAGCTTATAAATCTGCTATTTTCTGAGGATTGTAGACATTTGAAAACTTGGAATGGGCACAATGAGTACTTTTACTTTTTTAAGCACATTTTGATACCAATAATCTTGTACTTTTACTCAAGTAAGTTTTGAATTCCAGACTTGAAACCCATCGTGTTGAATTGTTAAAACTACATCCATTTTGTAGATGTGACAGATTAGCTTTAGTAGGGCCTGGCCTAATTGTCAGGCCTAAAATGTTGACTTTTTGTGTTTTTACAGCTGTGTGTCACCCAATAGTTTAACATTGCAGTGAACTTTTAAAGTGTTTATCTTGCCAGCTGTACAGTATGACATGCAGTTCTTCATAGGTCAGCGATGAAGAAGTGCATGCATCATGTTATAAATATGGACTCAAGGCAGACTGTCTAACAATTATTTAAAAAATCACACCCGTGTGAAGTGGAGCTGTGTGTGTGTGTGTGTGTGTGTGTGTGTGTGTGTGTGTGTGTGTGTGTGTGTGTGTGTGTGTGTGTGTGTGTGTGTGTGTGTGTGTGTGTGTGTGTGTGTGTGTGTGTGTGTGTGTGTGTGTGTGGATCATGTGTACCGATTTTTGTGACATTTGAAGAAAATATGTAGGAAAAGGAGCAAAAAGTGTGTTTTGGAGAAAATTCAAGATGGCGGAAAATCTATCAAATGGGCGTGGCCTATATGGGGAGATGCGTCATGACCCAAGGAATCCAGGGAAAAAATAATTTTAATTTTCCGACCTACGGTTCAAGAGTTACAGGCCAAAACGTAAAGTGGGGTGTTATGGCGCCACCATGCGGCCAAATGACACAATTATTTTTTATTTAATCCTTGAAATCATTATGAACCTCCTCTCCAAGTCTTGAAACTCTAGCCCCTATGGTTTGCGAGAGACAAATAATTGAATGTGAGTTTTTGCAATTCCCATTATAAGTCAATGGGGAAAATTAATTCACTAATAAATTAATATCAATTAAACTATAGAACCTTTCTCTTAGAAAAGTAATAGCCCACGATTCCCGAGTAAGCCGGTCGATTTGACATATGGCGCGAGTGTGTGGTGGCAAAACTGTGGGACTAGTGGCGTGCCGAAGTTTAGGAAGTTCAGGCTACATACACACACACACACACACACACACACACAGACAGACAGACCCACACGGCCACGTATAGGGAGCCTGTGCTTCACACAGCTCCAAAAATACAGTAATTACATGCATCATTGGAATGAAGTCATGTCATTAATATGAACATATTAATTACCAAAATTGCTGGCTTGGGGGGGTTCTGGCCCTGTTACAGATGTTGTCCAAAAATCATGCAGATCGGTACACAGTATCTCTGTAGCTGTTAAATGGAACGGGTATTTCTTACATTGATGCTCCTACATATTAGCATGTAAGCACCAGTTAAAGTTACTTTCCATCCCTCATATACTGTGTGCACAGTGCACATCCCATAACCCACACACTGCACATCATTTCGGAGCTCATATCTTTGAACGGGTAAGGGCTAGTCTATACTATAATTTTGCGAATGTCTGTCTGAGTGAGTGAGTGAGTGAGTGAGTGTCTGTCTGTCTGAAACAGCGTTTCTCCTCAGTGGCTGGAGCAATTGATCTGAAATCGCATCACCATTAGCATATGAACACACCTGACATAACTGTGAAGCCCGTTTGTCACTTTCACAAATCGCATGCTGTATATTAGCATTTTTATGGTGTATCTACTATCTATTCTGCATCTAGCATGAGGCACATCTATTCTGCATCTAGCTTGAGGCAAAATGTTTAACCAGCTCTGTGTGTGTGTGTGTGTGTGTGTGTGTGTGTGCAGGCAGGCGGGTGTGTGTGCAGGCGGGTGGGCGGGCGGGCTGGGGGGGGGGGGGGGGGGGGGGAACAGTATCTCTGTAGCCATTAAACAAAACGGGTTTCTTACATTGATGCTCCTACATCATGCAAGCACCAGTTAAAGTTACTTTCCATCCCTCATATACTGTGTGCACAGTGCACATCCCATAACCCACACACTGCACATCATTTTGGAGCTCATATCTTTGAACGGGTAAGGGCTAGTGGTATTTATTTGTGCAATTAAGCCAGTTTTTCAAATACCTTATAATGCTTTTTGAGTTTAAATTGGAACCAAAGGAGAAGCTGTGGGTGGCATGGTTTTGAATAGTGTAGAACAGAACACACTGTATTTCGACTGTGTGTGCAGGGGAGCGGGGATCAGATCATGCGAGAAAGTATTAGTTTCATTATTTTCAACCACATGTTTTGCTTTGAATTATTGCCTGTGTGACCTTTCTTGTTCTTCTGTGTTTGTTTTTAAAGTATTAGGCCCATATAAAGTATAATGCAGTTTCTTAGACTCGGTTTAATATAGGATGAAATGTATTTCTGCTACACGCTCCAACTCTCCTCGGAGTTGACCCCGACCCTTTGGGTAAGATGTATCGTATGGCGCGCGGGACGCGATTGGGCTGGGTGTGTGGGTTGGCGTGGGGGTGGCTTGCATTTTTTATTAACATCAATTAAACATGAATAAGCAACTTCTCATTCTTCAGGCCCCCATGTTGCGCCAAACGCAGAACAGTATGTTAATCACAGCAGGCAGGGCATTCTGGGTACTCCTCGGAAATATATACGGCGATGCTAATGAATGCTGTGAATATGAATTAATGTGAACATTGAATAACCCAGATATCTCTGCTTTGCTCTGTGTGCCGGCGCCGTGGTGCTATAAGCGTGGCTGATATAGACGGTGAACTGTCGCTGCAGCCTTTCCTGAGTGCAGATTGTGATCCAAAATGCCATGTTTGTAGCAGCAGGGGGGTTTCAACCACATGAACCCTAGCATCCCTATTTTGGGCATGTCATAGTAGGCGGCGAACAATCGACAAAGATAGGCAGAAATTCTTATTTTGTGTAGAGCAGGGGTCTTCAACAGGGGGTCCTCAGAGTTACTACAGGGGCTCCTTCAAATCTTTGTGTGATAGAAACCTTTTTTCTCCTTTTTTTATATTAACCACTTGAACCCTAACGTCCATATTCTGAGAACTAGCCGATCTACAAGCTCACAACGCCTCGCGCTGCGAGGCGTTGTGAGCTTGTAGATCGGCTATTTTCGGCAAAGAGGTTTGGTGTAGAGGGGAAAAAAGAGCACACTAAGTACAGAGCGAAAGGTCAAGTTTATTAAGTATTGACGGTTCAAGTGGTTACATATCTGATAACACAAATTGACATGAATCCAAAATACACTGATGATTGTGCTGTCAAACGATGAAACTATATGGAATCTGGGGGTCCCTGCTTCAACTTTCTCTCTCTCTCAGCTAAGGGGTCCCTGGCCTGAAAACGTTGAAGACCCCTGGTGTAAAGAGAAAAAAGGAGTGAACCAAGTATAGACCCCTGGGGTTGCTCCAGTCAGCGAAGTATACATGATTTAAGTGGTAAGCAAGGTGACAAGGGGTACTGGCACAGATAAACACACAAGCATGATGGGGGTAATGAAAGTGTGTTTCACTTACTCTCTCCTACACTGTGAAATCCCCTGTGTTACATGCAAGGGCCAGACCTTTTTTCTTATATCCTTTCTTTTATATCTGTTTTCAATCATTGTTACTGTGTTATTTCCTTTGTATCTCTACTCTTACCTGTGCTTCATGCCTACTGCTGCCATGGCAACTGAATTTCCCTCAGGATCAATTGATCAATCAATCTGTCTGTCTGTTTACTGTCTAGCAGGGGTTCCCAAACTTTTTTGGCTCAGGGCACACCTATACATATTATTTTCATCCGAGGCACCCCTACATTATATTCATAATTTTCACTCCCAGCACCTTATATTTATAGCATATTTTAGCGATTATGTTGCGAGGAAAACGTTGAGATAATAGCCATTTTGGTTAGAACTGACTTAAAATATGTTAGTGCTTCAAGTTTAAAATGATACTAAATATTTGTTTAAGTGTCCAAATAAATTCCAACTATTATGAAATTATCTCGCAGCACCCCTGGACTGCTGTCGCGGCACCCCAGGGTGCCCCGTCACCCACTTTGAAAACCCCTGATCTACAGTACCTTATCTATTGATTTAACTCTGAGAGGGTCCATTTGGTTACATTTGTACACTGTCAGAGTAGCACATGGATGCATTAACGCTGAGGATTGTTACTGTGTGTTTGCCTCCCTGCTTCCCTAAACGGATAAGATAACATAGTCGATGTGTTGCACTGTTCTATGAAAACAAACACTGCATGGGGAATGTGTTGCACACTGCCAGAAAAGACGCTCTTGGACAGGAAGTTGATTGTTATCATGTTGAGGGAGAAGTCAATAAAGACTTCATATTTATCCCTGATGAAAGCAGACAAATATGACTGATGAACATAATCCCAGTGGACAGTGGTTAAAAGGGGAAACTATATATAGCTTTGATTTATAGAAATGTCATCGGCTAGGGAGAACTTTTTTTTTCCATATTTCTTCTTGTTTGATGATGGAAGATGATAGAATCCAAAAGGATTGTTGCTGAACATCTGGATCGGCTAACACTTCAGATACTTGGACGAGGCCTGGCCGAAGAAAGGAAGGAGCCAATTTCAGTGATTTATTTGTCGATTCTTGTTTTCTTCCGGGCCCCCACGCGTGTTTCCTCAAGGCTATGTACGCTCAAGCAGCAACGTTCAATGTCCGGCGTTGCTTTCTTAACTGTGTGAGGAACAACACGTAAAAAAATAAAAATAAAAGAAGAATGCTGGGACATTTTTTTGGCAGTGCTACCCTGTAATGCTACTAGACCTCAGAGCGCAGTTTGGACAGCGGGTCACAGTGGCACACAGGGGTGTCGAACCCAATTCTGGGCCATGGGTACAAGAATTCGTGGGTACAAGGATTCATGGATACAAGGGCCATGGGTACAAGGATTCATGATTGTTCTTCATAGGGGGAGGGGGTTTAACCCGTTTAACGCATTATTACACGTTATTTTGTACTTTAACTATTGAAAAATAGCAGATATGCACTCGGTGCCGCGCTGCGAGCTTGTAGATCTGCTATTTTTGAAGTCTTTGAATATTTCTTTTGAATATATATTTTTTGAAAAACCTATGTTTCTATGTCAGTGGTGCTCAAACCTTTTCATGTGAAGGACCCCCAAAATCATATGTATTTGGCGACGGACCCCATCTCAAAAAAACTTCGTTCCAGGGACCCCCCCAGAAGCAACATTTGAGTTACAAATGTTCGCTTAAAAAATACATACATTCAAAGATTTGCACACATTTTTTGCTATTTTTCAATAGCTTAAATAATTAAGGCCCCTCCAACTTGGGCCCTAGTAACTCAGTCCCACTTTTCCCCCCCTTGTGACGCCCCTGCTGTCCTGTACTAGACCTCAGAGCGCAATTTGGACAGCGGGTCACAGCGGCACAGATTGAAGTCATTTGTGTCCAATATGTAGGGACGTGCTGGCTATTGGGAAAAGCGGGACAACTCCCGAACGGCCGGTTCATTCCCAGCCGGTCCCGGCCAGCCATTAGGAAAAAATTGAAAATGAAATCTCTGCCTTCGTTCCATTTTGGGGGCTGGGCGGCCAATAAAGTAAATCGTCATTGTTGGGCAGAAACCTCGTATCTCCAAGTTTCAAATTTCATTTTTTCACAAAGCAAGGCCCTGCATCATCATACAAGGCCGTCGCACAAAAGTAGTGAAAACAGCAGATCTACAAGCACACAACGCCTCGCACCTGTGCTTGTAGATCGGCTGTTTTCACTAGTTTAAATCATTTTTAAAATGATAAATACAAACAAACGGTTTTGGACATACAATGTTTCCACCTGACAACGACGAATCATGTAATTGGCACACTGGCTTGTCACTTGCCATGATCTGAAATGGCAAATCTTTGCGTAGCAGCAGCGCGTGCAATGAGGGCCTCTCCAACTCTTTTTCCCGGGCTGAATCAGGGGCCCAGCATGTCCCTGCCAATATGTACGATGCTTGTGTTGCCAATGTTGATCGTTAAGGGCTTTGCAAACAGACGCGTTCTTTTGCACGGACAAAACAGACTATTGCATTTTTTTTAATGAAAACAATGATTCTCTACGACCTCATGCACACCGGCTCCGAATGTGCCGTGCGACAAGTGGCCATGCGTTCTTTTCTCGATCGAAAAACCAGTTTGATTTGTGCGTCTTGTCGCATGCGGTAAAAACTCATTGACTCATTTTATGACTCCTTTTCGGATCCGCAGTGTGGATTCCGCATAGCCTTCCACACCAAATCCAATGTGTTTTACTCATACAGCATACGGAAAAAAAACGCAACGGTCCTGTGTGCAAAGGGCTTCACTGTCCATCTTTCTTTGAGAATCAGCCAGAACGGAAATGTGGGGAGAGCAGTTGTTTCATTTGCACACTATGTATAATGGCCCATGCCGGAATCTGATTATGTGATTATACGATTTGGTCCGGCGTTCCATATTGCCAACAGTTCCTTTCTTGTTACACCCCCTCCCCCCTCTCCCCCGAAATGCTGTGGGGGAGGCATTCCATAACATTGGAGAGGCAGGGGTGTTGCACCAAATTCTGGGCCCTGGGTACTTTAACTATTGAAAAATAGCAGATCTACAAGCTCACAGCGCGGCACCGAGTGCCGCGCTGTGAGCTTGTAGATCTGCTATTTTTGAAAATTCTCCTCCTAAGGTAGTAACTCATTTCCACTTTTCTCCCCCTTGTGACGCCCCTGTGGAGAAGCAACAACAGTGTTCCTGTTGCCTTTTCCTACTCCGTCCACTTCTTGTTTGCTCACTGGGCTGTGTGTTAAGCCAGTGGTGCTCAACCTTTTCAGGGACCCCCCCCCCCCCCCCCCCCCCACTGACGAGCAATAAGAGTTGAGGCATTACATTTTAACATATTTAAATTGTGAAAATAGCAGATCTACATGCTCACTTGTGAGCGTGTAGATCGGCTTTCTGCCTCTAATATTTGACAATTTGGTCAATGTTTAATTTGTCATTTTAGAGTTATTAAAAAGTCCTCAAATTGTCATTCAGAAATGTGCAGATACCCTCTATACTTAAACTTTATGTTGGTTTGTTTACTGTTGAGTGAGAAAACAATGTTGCACGTTAAGCTAATCATCTGGGGACCCCCCAAAATAATTTGGGGGATCCCCGACCCACGGGTTGAGAACCACTGTGTTAAGCAAGCGTTGGGGGAGCTCAGGCGTCCTTTTAGAGGAGGAGGAGAATGGTTGCTCGTTGCCCGTTCCGAGGCGTAGTCCTCCTGGCTGATCCGCCGTTCTCTCACTGTGGTCAGATGGCTGTGGCGTCCTCGTCGATGGCAACGCGAAGGGCATCTGCAGCCAGAGACGGCCATCTGATTCTCTGTGAGTCCCCCTGAAGGGCAGGGAGGCAACGAGGGGGGGTGGGGGTCTGACAGGATGGGACGCAGGCTGTATGTGTGCGGGAGAGAGAGAGAGAGCAGTGGGATCAGCAGAGAGAGAGAGAGGGGTTGGGGGGGGGGCTGACGGTATTTTGACGCTGAAGTGATTCGACACGCTTGGCATTATAGCAGGCTCTGCGGCGGGGGGAGCAGGGGCGGGGGGGTGGGGGGGGCAGCCGGAGCGAGTCCTTGATCCGAATGTCACCGAAGCCGATCTCATCGTCGTTGTCGGGCGGAAACCTTGTATCTCCAAGTTTCAAATTTGTACGTTCTTTCGCAAAGTAAAGCCCTGCTCCATCATACAAGGCCGTCGCACAAAAGTAGTGAAAACAGCAGATCTACAAGCACTTGTGTGCTTGTAGATCGGCTGTTTTCACTACTTTAAATCACTTTTAAAATGCTAAATGCAAAACGAACGGTTTTGGACATACAAGGTTTTCACCCGACAACAACGTCATGAAGGAGGAAGGTCACGGCGAAAACGCACCTGCCGCCGCGGTCGGGGCCCCGCCCCTGCCCCTGGGACCGGGGGGGGGGGGGGGGGGGGGGGGGGGGCGAGGGGTTGGAGGAAGCGAAGAGGGGGGGGGGGGGGGGGGGGGGGGGGAACTCGCGTTGGTTGTTGTGGGTGACTGAACGTGATGCGGCGGTGATGATGTTACCTCTCAGAGTCACATGGATCTCATCTGCCAGCCCAGCAACAGGCCCGCCAGAGTGCACTAATGCGTGCCATTGCATGCCGGGTAGGGAGGTATATGGTCAGGGGTGTCGCGCAACATTCTGGGCCCTGGGTACAAGGATTCACTGCGGGCCCTCCATGAATGTTCTTCATAGGGGGAGGGGGTTTAACCCATTTAGACTGGGGACGCATTATTTTGTGCTTTAACTATTGAAAAATAGCAGCGGTGCCACGCTTCGGTGCCACGCTGTGAGCTTGTAGACCTGCTATTTTTGAAAAATCTTGATTTTCTTTGTCAGTGGTGCTCAAACCTTTTCATGTGAACGACCCCCAAAATGATATTTATTTGTCCACAGACCCCATCTCAAAATATGTAGTTCCAGGGACCTCCCAGAAGCAAAGTTTGAGTTACAAATGTCGCTTAAAAAATACATATATCCAAAGATTCCAACACATTTTCACGACTTTTCAAAAACAGCAGATCTACAAGCTTGCAGCGCGGCACTCGGTGCCACGCTTTGAGCTTTTATATCTGCTATTTTTTCAATAGCTAAAGTAAAATAATTAAGACCCCTCCACCTTGGGCCCTAGTAACTCAGTCCCACTTCCCCCCCCCCCCCTTGTGACGCCCCTGGGTATGGTGAGACAGAGAGGGAGGTGGTTGGAGAAGTGTTTGTGGCCCCTCACGTTGCCTCTCTCCTGAGAGGGCCGGTGGTGGCGAGCTAGCTAGGAGGGTGGTAATGCAGTGGGGCTAATGGAAATGTCTTGTTGGGACTCTCCAGCGCGGCAGCGCCGCCGCTCCGTTTCTTTGAAGCTCGCCGCCTTCTGTGCCCAGGAGGAGCGGTCTGGAGCAGCTGTGATGCCTCCGAAGCATTAACCCGCCGTTTTACTGCACGTGCCAGGGACGTGCGACTGAGACGGGAAGCGGTCCCCGGGACGAGCGCGTCATTTTCACTCGTGTGAAGGATGTCGTGAGCTCGTGGATCTGCCGTTTCCGCAATTCTTTATGGGAAACTGTTTGAAAAATGGATGAACGTTTTTTACACATTGTTGTCGTTGGGTGGAACCGGAAACCTTGTATGCCTTCCTTTTTTGTTATTATAAAAAAAAAAAAAAAGATTTAAAATAGGCTAGTGAAAATAGCCAATCTACAAGCACACACCGCCTCACATCGCAAGGCGTTGTGTGCTTGTAGATCGTCTATTTTCACTACTGTTGTGCGACACTTTTGTATGATGAAGTGGGGCTTTAATTTAGCCCCCCCAAAAAAAACATACACATTTGAAACTTGGAGATATGAGGTTTCTGCCTGACAGTGACGACATGGAAAATAATTGCCATTATCTCCAAAGAATTGCGATTAGGCACGTACGCAAGAACTGTGACAGACCCACGGAAGGCCGGATGCTGGAGCCACAAGGGCTATTATTTCATTTTTTTGTGTCGATCATTCTGGAAAAAATTGCTTATTCCAGTCCTGACTGGTCCACCGTCGGGGCTTATTGGCCACACAGGGACCCGGGGCATCGACAGGGGAACTGCTGCAGAAGGCTGACCTTTTAGTGTGCGCACGCAGGGAGCTCAGTCAATGGGACTGCTGTGTGACATGGGAGTAAAGCATGTGTGTGTGTGTGACGGAGCAAAACTAGTTGCCTACAGGGCCTGTGTGGCACACAAGTCCATTACTGGCACTGACATTGAGCTAATTGACTGACGTAACAGAGGCGGAATGAACGTGAAAAACATCATTGATGGGGAAGAGAGAAAGCAGGACAGACAGAGAGAGAGATAGAGAGAGAATTACTGCCTGCATGTAACCTGCATGTAACCTTGATACATGAAAACTGTTACACTCCTTTCACTTGTACATGTTTTGTTCTGATTGTATCGTATTGTATTGTGTACAAATGTAAAACGTATGTTTTCTCATGCCAATACCTTTGACCTTGGAATTTAATTGAAAATTGAGAGAGACAGATAGAAAGAGAGACAGAGCTTCATGTGCGAAAGAGGGAGGAAAAGAAAGTAAAGAGAGAGAGAGAGAGAGAGAGAGAGAGATAGATATACACCTCAAAATACAATTAGGCTCAGCAGAAACCCTTAAGGGCTGCGCGTCAAAACAGCCGCCCTTTTTATTTTCAATGAACATAACCACACCGGCGGCGCCTCGCCTCGCGTGGCGGTCCGATATGATGCGTTGCCGTGCTGTGAAAAATGTCGGCAGCTTGTCGGCAGCTTGTCCGCAGTCGCTGTCGCCTTTAGAACAACTTGGTAGTAGCGTCCTCTGCCCCTGCCCCGGCCCCACTCCTCCGTTTTCTGTAAATATACCATTAAACCAGTGTACGGTGAAGTATAAATCAGGCTTTACAGTACCCTGCCTTATCTTTTCCCATCCCATGGGTGTGTCCGTCTGTCTAAACTTCTCACCTGACTGTCATTTTGGCCAGAGTCTGTTTGCACAGGACGCTCACCCAGGAAGGAGTTAAGGTTTTACGTGCCTCTATTTGGCAGAGGCCCGCGCGTAGTAACGTTAAACCTTATGAAACTGGAACATTTGGTCTCTTTCCGTTAATGCCCGTCAAGTAAAGATGACCAGGGTCTCAGGGACACAACGGGATTTCAGGACAAGAGCTTAATCTCCAGAAAGAAAAGCCGACGCAGGCCTAATGCCTGCTTGCATGCTTTTTGCAGGAGCAGAGTCTCTGTGTGTGTGCAGCCGTGTGTGTGTGCATGCATGCATTCACGTGTCCCTGTGTGCTAGTGTGTGTCATTGCATATCGTCGTTGTTGGGTGAAAACCTTGTATGTCCAAAACCGTTCGTTTTTCATTTTTTCATTTTAAAAATGATTTAAACTAGTGAAAACACTACTTTTGTGCGACGGCCTTGTATGATGAAGCAGGGCTTTACTTTGCGAAAGGATGTACACATTTGAAACTTGGAGATACGAGATTTCCACCCGACAACGACGATATGTGTACTGTACACACACAAGCTTACGTATTCAAACACACACATACGCAGGCACACACACACACACACACACACACACACACACACACACACACACACACACACACACACACACACACACACACACACACACACACACGCACACACACAGTGTGCGTCTGTAGAAAGGAATGGATTGCCTGTGTTCGCTCATCTCTCTGTCAGTGCACAACTGGCTTGCCAGCTGTGCTTGACAGCGGTTTGGAATGAAAACAGTGCATCTATCACCCACTCCAGTGATTAGACAGCCGGGGCTGTACTGTATTGTTGTCCACCCTCCCCACATACCATGACACATTTTTTAGAAAAAGTGGTCAAGTCTGTCTGTGGGCTTTACGGTATATTAGGGATGGGACGATACGTGATATTATCGTTTATTGTGATAAAAAACACTCAGGATAATCATATTGTGGAGATTTAATTTATCGTGATATCGTCCTCCGTCATGCACTGGGATCAATTCACCTTTTATTTGCTGAGCTGCATATCCAGTGCCATTTAAACCCTCTATTGGTAAAAGGTACTTATAATATACTTACTTGATACAGTCCTTTTTTCACACTCTATCAAATGTCTGCCAAAAAATAGCCAATCTACAAGCTGTGTTGTTCTGCCCCCACGATAATGGATTTGATTATCGTGATAATATCGTAAATCGCGATTTCTTTTGTCACAATAATCGTGATATGACATTTTCATATCATCCCATCTCACATTTTTTAGAAAAAGTGGTCAAGTCTGTCTGTGGGCTTAACAGTATATATTCATTTAACCAATGAACAGTCTTAAAGGAGTAGTTCACCCCCAAAATGACTTTTTCTATCTATCGATTACCCCATGGACACTTGAATTCATGGATTTTGGTTTGTTTTTGTCGCATTCCTATAAGCCAGGGGTAGGCAACCTTAGGCACGGGTGCCAATATTGGCACAGGGGAGGCACACTGGCAGAAGTGTGAGAGAGAGGATTTTTTTTTTTAAATCAAATATTGTTTTAAACGTGGTCAATTAAATGAAGTCACCTAATTTGCAACACATTACATGCTGCACATAATTCTACATTCATTAAAACTCTGAACTTTGACTGGGGAGGGAGTCGTGGAGATAGGTATTGCTTGAGTCTAATGATCATTATAACAATGTCCTGAAAATCAGAATATGACGGAATATTTGATGGGATGTCATTAAAATGTATGTTGGCATGGCACACTGACTATCTAGAAAATAAAAACATGGCACTTGATTTCAAAAAGGTTGCTGACCCCTGCTATAAGCCAATCATTTCAGGAGACTCTTTGTGTCTCCACGGTCGTGAGTAATAGATAGGACAAAAGTATTTTTTGAGGGGTGAACTATCCCTTTAGCAAGCGCTTGTCTTTAAATAGAATCCATTGGAACAAAAGTTGTTTTTTTCCTTCTCCCCCATATCCTTAAAAGCAATCTAACAGATTTGGACTTACAAGGTTTTCAGCCAGCAGCGACACGGCGTAGCGAGAGTGTTCCTGCAGGCCTGTGATTTTTCAGAAGGGAGCGTGTCTGACATGGGATGAAGGACAGCAGCTGCCAGTAACCCTAGCTTATAATAAGCATGAATGTAGTTGTTTATTTAACACCCGGCCATCTGTTCCCATGTATTGTGATATGTTGGTGGGAGAGCCGCACGTGTACATCAACCTGATGATTACACAACACCACCACAACAACGACAACAACGACAATGACAACGCCACTGGCTCTGCGGTGGTGGCAGCCAGCGTCTAATCCCACACCAATTATGCTGATGACTCCATTATTTCGACTTCTGTGTCTGCAGTCGCACAGCGGCGCTCCGCGTTGGACACGAGAGAGAGAGAGCGAGAGAGGGAAGCTCTTGATGTCGTTTCCGTTTTGTTTCGTAAACCGTCGTCAACGTTATCTGGATCGAGGCTCGCTTGAGAAATATTGAAAGCGTTCGCGGCGCACCCATCCGACCACCTAACGAATGAATGGCTGCCGTGTTAAGTGTTCAGTGTGCTGGGCAGCGTGCATTTTCATACCGCCTTCCGCTTTAGCTTCTGAAGGTCTATGACGCTGGTTTGCCAACACTATGATTTGAATGTTAATATAACACTAATGTTAAAAAGCAATACCAATAGGGCATAGCAGTGGGCATGGTTTACTTGTAGATCTGCTATTTTCAAACATTTTTAAGTAGGCCTACTTATTGATGCCAATACTTTTATGCTTTTCCTCAAGTAAATTTTGAATTCCGTACTTCTACTTGTAACAGAGTAGTTCTAGATTGCAGTATTGATACTCTTACTTAAAGGGGAGCTCCGGTCGTTTTCAAGGGCTTTTGTAATCCCATAATATGATATTCGAACTTGGAAAACAAAAAAGAATTTTATTTTGGATGTACATTTACATTTTTTTGGAAACGCGAAGCTATGACCTCACTTCCTACAGCACCTCCTACAGCACCCATAATCCTTTGCGCAAGCAGCGCTTGGAGAGAGACGAGAGCCAAAGCTAAGCTAACAGCGTAACCATAATAACATCCTCGCTGCGTTGCTGTTTTAGTTTGTTTGTGCTGTTGCTGTTGGTTGGAAGTCACGTAGTAAGAAGATGGGATGTTATGACCGCAGTGATGCTGAGCAGTTGTAGAAGTTTTGAAACGTGTGCAACTGTGTCGGTGAAACAACATGGCATTGTTGTTTTACCGTGGTGTGATGATTGAATGAAGCCGAGAGACGGAGCGAGCCCCGGGTGCTGCTGCACAGAGATGTAATGGCAGGATTGATGGACACAATGCAAAGCTAAGAAAACAAAGACCACAATAAAGGAGAACGCGGTTCCATCTGTATTCCCCCAAATACAGTGAATGGACAACTGCTGAACTGTCCCTTGTAAAGCAGAACATAGGTATGTACTGTATGTTTGGAATTAAAATGCCACTCTACGAAACATAATGTATAATGTACAAGCAAAGGTTGCAACTTGATTCATGTTTGTAACACTTATTGTGTTGTCATCTCTTGTCTTTAGAATCATCCATCTAATGGGTGGAGAGGCTTCATATCAAGGTGTATTCTTTCAAGAGGTAGGACTACCTTTAGGCTATTGTTATTGCTAGCAATGCTACTCTTTAGCCTGTAACAGCAGTGCGGTTCCAACATTAATGTAAATGTGCGGGGCACCCACAAGTGGTGAGATAAAAGTCAACAGAGGGGACTGTATTATAACGTATATGAATCGACAAACAACCCCTCCCCCAGTGGCTGCACAGTAATTATGATGTAACGTGAGCTATTATAAATGATGATGATGATGATGATGATAATACCCTCTGATTCCTAGTGTAGGCAACCAAACGTTGGGTACTTACAACTGTGAAGTGTGTGAATCACTAGAATATATTTTATTCAGACAAACTCATAAACAAACTGAATCCACATAACTCCACTAAAACACATAGCAGTACTGTAACACTCCCCTTCCCTTTTGTACTACACTGTAGTATAAAGTAGGGTTTAAACTTACAAACAAAAAACTGTTTAAATATGGAGATAAGAGGTTTGTGCCCGAGAGCAACCCCCCAACATTACTTGAAAGAAGGTAAAATGCAGTGTTACTGTTGTTAGCTTATAGATCTGTTCTTTTTTTAGCAAACTGGTTTAGGATTCTCATTATTGCATGGTGTGATTACTAGAAATGGGGTAAAAGCTATGGCAACATTTTGAAATGTCATTGTAAAAAATCTGTTTACCCTGAAACTTTTTTCCTCCTCTTTGTCTATAATTGCATAAGGTGCTGACACATCACATAATCCACCGTCCAAGATGATGTCCATAGCAGTCCTGCGGGAAGACAACGGTACAACTGTCTACATCGCCCTTTGAATGAAGAGATCAGGCATTGACACTAAGGCTTGCACACCTGCCCCCGGCAGGTAAATAAAACGTCAGGGCAGGTGAAGTTGGCTTTCAGGTTGCCCGACAGGGCAAGTGCGCTCATTTGAGAGGGGACACAAATGTCTATAAACACAACACAAGATATCTGTCTAAACACCTGAACGTGGCCAGTGCGCTGTGTCTTCTGGTCTGTGGAATGTAAAATAAGAGCACTATTTACCTATAATGTGCTGTTTTTACTGTTGCTACATTAAAAAATATAAAATAACAAGTGTGAAACCATAGACATATTCAATCATAGCTAAAGTATTTGGTATTTGGATTCGGAGGTATTGAGGTATGACATTTTATCGCACAGCCCCAGAAAGTAAAGAAATAAGTGTTAAATTGCGGTAATTAAAATCGTACCTATCATTTTATAATGGACGATTTACTTTTCGGGCAAGTGGGCATTACCTTCGGGCAAGTAGAACATGACCTGTACTTGCCCGATGGGCAAGTGCCTCTGAGACCTTAGTGTCAACCCCTGGAGATGCCGTAGAAGAAGCAGCTTACTAGGAACTCCCAGGAATATTATTTACTCTCTCGATTCATACAGCAATGTGATCTAATTTTTCAATATTAGACTACTCTAAAGCCTCTTTCAATTCTAATGTTGCCTTGCCTGCTCTGTACACTAAGTCATGAGCTTGTTATTTTAATAAGTCAAATTGGGAAATAAAATAAAAGTGTGAGAATAATTTTCCAATTCCTAGGGAGAAAAATAATCATTTACAAGAATCGTGCAGCCCTTCTGCAGATATAAGTGTCTGCTAAATTTCTAAATTAGATCAGCTAACACAGGGAACATGTCAGAACCCTAAAACATCCGGGACAACCATGTCCTAGCTCTGGTCCAGAGTGTCAGCGATTCTCACTGACACTCTGACAAGCGGCTGACTCAAAGACTAGACCAGGATTTCTATACCCCTACGAGGGCTCAACTTAGGTCAATAAACTAAACTACTTTACTACTCACTTAACCAAAGGTAGTTTTGTGTTGTTGAAAGTCTATTCTCCACGGTGGGAAGCCTCTCAACCCCACCCACTCTGTAAAATACATTATTTTTGTGATGAAATAAAACGCATCCAACTCTGACCGCCGCTTATTTCCAGGTTGTCTGCGGTGGCTTGACGTGGATGCATTTTATTTCATGACAAAAATAATGTATTTTACAGAGTGGGTGGGGTGCTGAGAGGTTTCCCACCGAGGAGAATAGACTTTCAACAACGCAAAACTACCTTTGGTTAGGTGAGTAGCAAAGTAGTTTAGTTTATTTTGACTGAAGTTGAGCCCTCAAACAAGAAATCCTTGTCTAGTCTTTGAGTCACCCGCCTGTCAGAGCATCAGTGAGAATCGCTGACGCTCTGGACCAGAACTACACGTCCCAGACTCTTCTCACTTCTGGCTCCCAAACTGTAGAACGAACTTGCACCTCAGTCTTCCTTTTTCAATTATATTTATTGTATCCTCACCTGTATTACGTGATGTGCATGTTGTTTACATTTATGTTCATACAGGTGCTGTTGAAGCCTTCCACAGTGCTCAAATGCATGCGATTCTGCGCTTCCTGTCCTACATCGCAGTCCTGTCTACATCGCCTTCAGAAGAGATGCGGAAGAAGTGGAACTTACAGTTCCAACCTGGCAGCACACACAATCTTGATGCATACATCGAAATGATCTTGTTTAAAAAATATTAGACTACTAACACTACTCTAACCCCTTTTGCCTCTGTTGAGAATTGATAGACTGTCATTTGATGGCCGGAGAGTATTGTGAGCTTGTTATTGAAATAAGTAAAATTGGGAAACAAGATGAGAATAGTGTGAGAATAATTGTTCCAATTCGTAGGACTAGGGAGCAAAATAATTATACTTTATCAAGAAGCGTGCCCTTCTGCAGACTAAGTTTCTGCTAAATTATATCAGCTAACAAGGAAGCTGTTCAAACCTTCCCTAATCCATCCAGGACAACGCTCCACAGGTCCTAGCTCTGGTCCATAGCGTTAGTGGAGTTCTCCCTAACGTTATGTTCCTCTACCTTCGCTCCGGCTTGGCAAAACTGGAAAGCCGTCTCGTCTGGTCCCAAAATAACAAAAACTGTTTCGCCCCTCACCAAACCAAAGGTATCAGTGGGGAGTGAAAGTTTACTCTCCTTGGTAGACGCAGTCTGGGCCCCCACCACGCACACTTAATACATTTCAAGGGTGAAATGATGAATATTCCACCGGATGGAGACACTCTTTATGGTTCCAACGTCGTAGAGCTGAATAACACCCAACGAGACTAATGCTCTGTTAATGTGGTCCTCTAACCTGTGCGGAAGTATTGAGCTGGCAATGTGATGGCGAGGACAAATAGTAAAAAAATAGAAATTATGTCTCCATCTGTTGGAATATTTTTCATTTCGCCCTAGAAATATATTTTAAGCGTGTGGTGGGGGCTCAGATTGCGTTCACTAAGTAGAGTAAGCTTTCAACACCCCACTGATACCTTTGGTTTGGTGAGGGGCGAAACAGTTTTTGTTATTTTCTGACCAGACGAGACGGCTTTCCGGTTTTGCCAAGCCGGAGCGAAGTTAGGGAGAACTCCACTAACGCTATGGACCAGAGCTAGTGAGCTACACAGGTCCCAGACTCCACATTAGCCCTTGCAGGCTTATGCAAAGGTTAAAATGTAATTTAGATAACATGGTATGGAACCTATGCCAGGTTCATTTGTAGACCTGGCATTGTGTGTATACTTTCAATGTAAAAATGTTTTTGATATATTATACTATTTAAACTGACCCTTACCTGTGCTATTTGAAGTGCATGTTGTGTACATTTATATGTTCATACACATACCTTAATACATGCAGAGATCCTACTCATCCTACACTGGCATGAGAGAACGAGGCATGCTTGCAGTCAACACATTTTGTCCATGTCTTTGTCAGTAGTATCTATGAAGCTACCTTCCTTCTGTAAAGATACATCCATTCCATTCTACCTGTCCTTTGTATGACAGCACAAACTCTTAGAACAATAACTGTTTCAATTTCAGGTGGACTCCACACACCAAAAAGGCATACTACAGGCGAACAAAGAATCACATTGTGAATAAAAACAATATAGGCTATTACATTGTCATGAGCTTTCTTGGTTTAATCCTTGCAAACTGTCATATTTTAGATGTTATTCAAGTATTTTTTTATGCCTGCCTTTATCACCCATTATTTGCTGGACTAGAGCAGTGGTTCTTAACCTTTTCAAGCCGTGACCCCCAAAGCAACTGAACTGGGGACCCCCACCCTGATAAGCACTTAGACTGTAGGAGTTGAGGTACAGTATTGCATCCGCTTGTTTCCGTTCCACAGATAAATATTGTGAAACTAGCCGATCTACAAGCTCAAACTCCCAGACTCAAAGGTTGAGAACCACTGGACTACAGTAATGCTCTGAAACAGAAGTACTTGCCACTGTGTTAGTTAAACTGCACAGGCTACAATCGACAATTTGATTGTACTGTGTTTACTGTGTTACAAATAGCAGGTTCACACAGCACTCAATACAGTAAAAACAGAAAAGAAGGAAAATCAAATGTATTGAATCTATTTTATTATATATTATGACAAGGGAAGGATCAGATATTTTCACATCTCTATGCATTTGTTATGTATAATACAATATAATGATGCCAGGGTAAGAAGACGTCGACTCTCCACTTGCGACGACTCTCCAGGACACTCCAAACGATACTGCAGTGCCTGCAGTGAGAAGAAGAAAAGACTGTAACATGTTGCATTGTCTCTGTCACTCACAAAGGGTTCATCGCCATACCAGCTTAGCAATTAGTCACTTATCTCCCAGACTCCCTCCCCAGTCAGAGTTGTGCAGGATGTAATTTGCTGCAAATTAGGTGACTTCATTTAATTGACCATGTTTAAAATATATATTTGAAATAAAAATCCTATCTCTCACACTTCTGCTAGTGTGCCCACCCTCCCCTGTGCCAATGTTGGCACTCGTGCCTAAGGTTACCTACCCCTGGTGTACATTTTTGTCATGCACATACAAATATTAAATATTACCAGAGACAGATCTGCTAGCCCTAAATAGTAGCCTACTAGTGCTCTCTATTTTTTGAGAGCAGTGGTGTAAGCAGTACTTGTAAAATGTTGTACTTTGTACTGTATTTGTACTTTGAATATTTCCAGCTTTCTGTACTTGTACTTTATAGTACTTGTACTCCATTACAATTATTTGAAAATGTCAGTTACTTTGCACATAAATTATTATATTATAAAACCTAATTAATCAACCCAGGCTATCTGAAAATAGATGATCTACAAGCTCACAATGCGTTGATGCGATGTGTTGTGAGTTTGTGGATCTGCCATTTTCAAACATTTTGTACTTTTAAAGTATATTTTGATGCCAGTACTTTTACTTCTTACAGAACGTTTCTATATTGCAGTATTGATATCCTACTTTTACTCAAGTATCTTTGTCCTTTTCCATCTCTGTCAGAGTGTACAAATGGAACCAAATGGACACGTAGGAGGTACTAGAAAATAAAAGGTTTGAGAACCACAGTACTAGTGGACTCCTAATGTGAAATACTAGTAAAATCAGTGCCATCATACATATTCTAAAGAAAACGTACAGGCTTTACATTCAGTAATTGGGATTAAAATAAGAACGTGTATGCCAGGACACATTGATGATGACACACACATACACAAACAAGTTATACATGAATGAAACATACCATTGTGTTTCGGTTGTCTCCTCCAGTTCAATTTAGGGATCCTAGCAGCAAGAAGTAGTAGTATTCTGCCCAACAAAGGTGGGCAGAATAACTTGGGTGCAGAGAATGTTGTAGTGTATCTGTATGATGTTAGCGTAGTGGAGTCCCAGCTGGCAGACGCACGTCTTTTCTCTCTGGTTCCCGTCGCTGTTTTTTTTTTCTTCTTTTTTTTCCTTCTTCTAATCTAATGTATAGCCTACTCCAGTTCATATAAAAAGTAGTTCTAACGAAGATTCTGCCAGCAAGTCCCTATGTCAGTAGAAAACGTGTCTGAAACAACCATACTGTTTGTTGTTGTTGTGTTAATGCTAGCTAGTGTTGAGGGGGGGCTACGGCAACCGCACCGGGTCAAATCCCATTGTAGTTTCAGTAGCTTACGGACCATCGTCTAGCTACGTCATAGCTTCGGGAACCCAGGCTTTCCATTGGCCAAAATAGTCTATGACGTAGCTAGACGATGGACCCCTAGCGGCCACAGAACAGTAATGTAAGGAAATAGACGCATTTTAGCATGAACGTAGCTGACTAAAAGAACACAGACTTGGTTGAAAACCGGCGAACTACTCCTTTAAGTAAATAATTTGAGTACTTTATTCCACCACCTACCTTCCATCTGCCTGCCCAAAGGTGGCCGGGGTTAAAAGGAGCCTTTTGTGCCGATAGAAAAACAGAACGCTTTTATCATTCATTATCATTCATTATCGCAGGTGGTGCATTAGCTGCAAGTGATGATTAGATGTTGTTGGCGGATGGATGCCGCCTCCCCAGCATGTGCATAATTGTTCATTGTTAGTAATAATCACACTGCCTTTCAGCGTGTGGGAGAATAAACATGGATCTCTGAACTGTGGCTGTTAGTGATTACTACATAATGAACCTGAATCTCAAATAGTAATTTTGTGTGCCAATAGCAATACTGTACAATTATGGGGGTTTATATGGGGGGGGGGGGGGGTGGGTGGTTACAGGTCACTTTTTTATCTGCTGTGTGTGTGTGTGTGTGTGTGTGTGTGTGTGTGTGTGTGTGTGTGTGTGTGTGTGTGTGTGTGTGTGTGTGTGTGTGTGTGTGTGTGTGTGTGTGCGTGCACGTGCGAGCGAGCGAGCGAGCGTGGGTTAACATTAGCTTTCATGTCAACGCTGTCTGCTTAAGAGTATTTATTTTGTATTATAATTTTTTATTCAAAAGTATAATAAAGGCCAAATATTCTATGTAATAAACTTAAAGGAGCTATAGTCAACCTTTTCTTGAAAAACCAATGCTAAAATAAAAATGTTTCAAAAATATTTTATTTCATATTTGTGTTTCTATTCAAAAATGACCACAAAAAGCATAAAATAATGGTAAGGAATAATCATTTTGGCCATTGTCAGGCCAACTTTGTCTACATCCCTTATCAATCCATATAAAAGAATAGAAAAGGGATATAAACAAAGAAACACATATATGAAGCTTAATCTTTTTTATAAAATATTTTCGAAACATTCCTGTTATTTTAGTGTCCGTTTTTCAAGAAGAAGTTGACTATAACTCCTTTAACTTAAGTAGTAGTTTACATAGTAGTACAATAGCAGCAATGTTCCAGATGTATTTAAAGGTATCTGCTGTGTTTGTGTGCACAGGCCAGTGTTTACTGAGATCAGTACGGTACAGGCATTGCTGGAACACACATTATGATTGACAGTTTCTATGGCTGGTTGTATTTCCATTGGATGTCCTTTCCTGTCACAACAGCTCACAAATCCTGCTGCTGTGTTTGCACATTGTTGGTCTGTCTGTCTGTCTGTCTGTCTGTCTGTCTGTCTGTCTGTCTGTCTGTCTGTCTGTCTGTCTGTCTGTCTGTCTGTCTGTGTCTCTTTCTCTTCCCATGAATTTTCCTCAAGCTCTTTCTTCCTCATCACTCTCTCTCTCTCTCTCTTTTTCCTCCTGGTTTGCATCTAGCCCTCTCACTCAAAAAAGTTAAGAATCTGCCATTTTCATTCTTTTTTAAACATATAGTTACGCGATTAATTCATCTGGTATCCTTGTGAGTCCCAGGCGATGACGCACCACATTTTATCAAAAGAGAATTCAGACGTTTGCCCGGGATCCAAACTTGTGAAAACAGCAGATTTAGATCGGCTATTTTCACTACTTCTTTTTTTTTTTTTTTTTCAATTTGATTTATTAATATTAATGTAATAACTTTGGTGTTGGAGAGATGAACAAGTTTGGGAGCCCATGGTCTAATAGAGTGGTTCTAAACCTGTGGGTCGGGACCCCCAGATTATTTCTTTTTTTGGGGGGGGGGGGGGGGGGGGGGATTGATGATTAACTTTATGTGCATTCATATTTTCTCTCTCAACAGTAAACAAACCAACATAAAGTTTTAGTGTATAGAGGGTATATGCACATTTCTAAAGTGACAATTTAAGGACTTTTTAATACACATTAAACACTGGCCAAATTGTCAAATATTAGAGGCAGAAATTGTTGCGAGGCGTTGTGAGCATGTAGATCTGCTGTTTTCACAATAGAACTGTGATATAGAAAATCTAATGCCTCAACTCTTAGTGCTCGTCAGGGTGGGGGGTCCCCTTGGTTCAAATATGATTATTTTGGGGGTCTTGGCTTGAAAAGGTTGAGAACCACTGGTCTACTAGAGAGGACTGATCCTTTTGGCCCTGCTCTTGTTTACACAGGGCGTCAGCAGCATGTGCCAAAGAGGCACGCTGACCTCTGACCCGCAGGCCAATTCACCTTTTATCCCGCGTGACATCGTACAGCCTGACGAGGCCATCAGAGCGCTGGTCATGCAGAGGAGGGAGGAGGGGGATGGGACTGCTTTGGGGACACAAGCAGAGACTTAAGCCTCTATCATCATAGTCCAAGTTCAAGAGCTATCACTTCACCTCGGTGTAGTTTTCTTGCTATCACCTTGAAAATGTATATAACAATGTCTAGGTGATAGATAGAAAACTACACCACGTGATGGCTTATCACCGCAGAGTGTACTATGATAGGGCCATTACACCACTGGTTCCCAAATAGTCGGGATCCATTTGTGGGTCATAGACACATTTGTATGGGTCCCTTCATTTTTTTCTTCAATATTTTTTTTATTATTTCAAAAATATTTTCTAAAAACATTCCCCCCCCCCCCCAAAAAGGAGTTTCATGAATAAAAAGAAATGCAATGATTTTTCTAAGTAATTCCATTTATAATATAAAGTAAACAGAAAATTCCATACATTTGAAAACAAATGTTTAAGAAAGAGTGAAAATAGCCGAACTACAAGCTCACACCTTGGCACGAAGTGACACGTTGTGAGCTTGTAGATCAGCTGCAGTTTGGGTCCCGGCCCGGGTAAACGTCACAAGCTAAAAAAAAGTTTAGGAACCACTTCTTTGATTTACACCAGTGTTTCTCAATCCCCTTAACTCTGACTGTTGTACAAATGGAACCAAATGGACCCGTTAGGGTCCATTTGGTTCCATTTGTACAACTGTCAGAGTTACAGACTTGTATATGGGTCAATTTAGACCCCCATAACTCACAAAGTCCCTGGAATCAACTTTGAGAACAGCTGATTTACACCACTGCAAACACTCTGGCTCTGTGTGGAATGTTTTCCTCTGATGGCTGGAGAACAACTAAATGGTTTCAGCGGAATGTTTGACGCGTTGCTAGGCGACAGCCCGCAACTGCAGCAGCAGCAGCAGCTGATCGGCCGCATTTGTCGTTTAAATCGAGTTACGCGTCTATTAAAGCCCCGCGGTTCACAAATGAGTCCCATGCAAATAAGACTAAAAAGACAACTCTGTGTGAAAGCTCTGTCGGGCGGAAAACTCTTGTCTCCGTATTTTATAACTTTTTACGATTCTTTTCCTCTTTCTTCGCACTTTGTCATACTGTACACTATACAGCGGTGGTCAGGGGCGTCACACCAAATTCTGGGCCCTGGGTACGAGGATTCACTGCGGGCCCCCCATGAATGTTAACTATAACTATTGAAAAATAGCAGATATACAAGCTCACAGCGCGGCACCGAGTGCCGCGCTGCGAGCTTGTAGATCTGCTATTTTTGAAAAATTGTGAAAATGTGTGCAAGATACCCATGTTTCCATGTACAGTGATGCTCAAACCTTTTCATGTGAAGGACCCCCAAAATTATATGAATTTGGCCACGGACCCCCCATCTCAAAATATTTAGTTCCAGGGACCCCCCCGCCGGAAGCAAGATTTGAGTTACAAATGTTCGCTTAAAAAATACATATTCAAAGATTTGCACACATTTTCACGACTTTTCAAAAATAGCAGATCTACAAGCTCGCAGCGCGGCACTCGGTGCCGCGCTGTGAGCTTGTATATCTGCTATTTTTCAATACCTAAAGTTACTAGGGCCCCTCCACCTTGGGCCCTGGTAACTCAGTCCCACTTTCCTACCCCTTGTGACGCCCCTGGCGGTGGTTCTCAAACGTGTTGGGCTCAGGGACCCCTGTCAACAACTTTTACGATATGTAAATATCCAAGTCTTTCCCCTAAGATACGATAAGTCACGAGGAAAACTCGAGAGAATGTCTGTTTCCGTTACAGGACAGATTGAAAATAACTTTCTACTTTTAATTGCGTTTAACCCCAGTGTCCCCATTCTGAGGGGAAACGTTTGTCAAGAATAGCAGGGGAAAGACTTACAATGAGACGCAGAGATTTCTTCTTTTTTTGTACCATTTTATCATGAGCATTATTGAGGATCACTAGTATGAAAATAGGCAAAGTTGTCCTTTAAATATGTTGTTAAAGGAGTAGTTCACCCCCAAAATGCCTTTTTTTTCCAGTTTATTACTCAACCCATGGAGACGTTCAATAAAATATTTTGTTTTGTGTCGCATTCCTAAGACAATAATTTGATTGCAATAAATTGAGTCCCATTTGGGTCCCCTTCCGGAAACAATGGGGGTAAATTAAGTTTAATCAATTTTTTGTCTTAGGAATGTGACAAATACAAAAAAATATTATTGAACTCAAGTCTCCATGGTGTGTAATCAATAGAAAAAAAGTCCCTTTAATAACAACAACAATGATAATGTACTAGTGTACATGTGTGCTAATTATCAGTGAGAGCAGTCAGTAAGGGGTTAAAGTGCCTTGCCCAGGGACACTTCCACACTCTCTACATCTCTACTCCCTACCCACTCAGGCACGCCCCCAACCTCCTTTACATCACAACTTTAACTGTATCAAGTCCTGCTTTTCTCTGCAGTTTCACTACTCTCTACATCCACAGAATTAATTCACTCATTATTTGTTTTCCTGTCCATAAATGTTTATATTTCTCCTCTAAGCAAAATATGAAATTCCGACTAATGTTCCCATGAGCTTGAACCGGAAGTCCGCGGCGGCCGTCATGTCCGCGGCTGGAGAATGTAAGATACGTTTTTGTTGTCAAATTGAAACTTGTCTACAGTTTCAGTTGTTGCTTGCTCCTGACTTAGAGCTTATACAGTAAAGTCCTCAAATGTAGCCAAATGCACACTTATTTGGTCACATTTTGTGCAACTCTCGGAGTGAATCCTTTAGACTTGAACGGCTTTAACCATTATTTTATGCTTTAGCTATAACATTGTGAAAATGTGGTGCAAGTTTTTGAATATTTTGACCCAATTCTATAAATGTCTTTTTCATGTCACTGGACCCCCAAAATGACATGTATTTGGCCGTGGACCACCCATCTCAAAATATGTTCTTCCAGGCACCCCCCAGAAGCAGAGATTTGAGTTTCAAAAGTCTGCTTTGAAAAATGTATATTCAAAGATTAGCAAAAAGATTTTTCAAAAATAGCAGATCTACAAGCTCGCAGCGCGGCACTCGGTGCCGCGCTGTGAGCTTGTATATCTGCTATTTTTCAATAGCTAAAAGTATAAAATAATTCCCGGGTCTCAACACATCTGGTGCCAACCCCAAGTTTCCCGAGTTTGAAAAGGTACTACCGCTGTGCCAACCCCTTTCCCGAGTTTGGGCCGTTTTTGAAAAAAAAAAAAAAAAAAAAAAAATGTTTGGACCTCCAGAAATGTATTAGGCATGATCGCGATCGCGAAATTGCATGTTTAACCCCCATACCAACCCATTCTTTCAAACATGGCAGCCATGTTTGTTTACATCTGAAGAAAACATAATGGCTGATAAATCATGAATGCCTGAACGGATTTCCAAGCGGATTTTTTTGTTTGAAAGCTGTGAACAGTCTGCACATGACGTGGTGCATCATCTAGGCATGGGCGTGCACTTTTTACACAATTGCGCAATTACATGGAAGTCTATGGTAACCATGGCAACGTGGGACATTGAAGAGAAAAAATCATAGCAACATAAGTGTTAAAATGGGTTTAAATGAACACTCGCAGATTTGACAGCGGTGTTGTATTCATTGGAGGAGCGGCGCGCGTGGGAGACGGGAGTGGGCGTCTCATGAATCAAGCGTTCCACTGATCTCCTGACCCGCCGCCCCCTCCCCTGTCACCCCCGAGGTCAGAGGTCGGCTCTGCCTATAAGCTGCAGTCTCCACATCACAGAGGGAATGTGTTAATTGGCACCGGTACGGCAACAGGATGACTCTGTGTCCCGTCTGTCAAATAATAATAATAATAACAATAATAATCTGTCCACTGTGTGCAGGAAAAAACGGTACAATTCTGGGAAGATGATGGTCAGAACTTGGAGTGGTTGTTTAATTGTGACGTTTTTAAGACACATTTTTGGCAATTTTTGTTTCTAGAGCCTGGAGTAGCAAAGACAGTCTCAACTTTTCAAATAGGAGCTTGAGTGTTAAAGTTGGTTATTTGTTTGCGTTCATTTTTTGTGAATTGTTATGTTGGTTTATTGTAAAAGTGTCCTGTAAGTCCATAAGGGCTGGGCTTCCTAGGAAGCATGACACTTTAATAAAGAAAAACACAATGGTAGACCAGTGGTTTTCAAACTTTTTCATATCCACGTCCATTATTTATTCAGCATTTGAGCCACGGACCATCATTTGATGAGATTTAGCCTCAACCCAAATATATTTAGTTGTTTGCTGGATAAGATTCAATGCTGTATTGATGTGGTGCCATAGGATAGATGACATTACAGGCAAACTTTGATTAAAATAGCAATTTTTCTACATTCACTAATTATTGTGTAGACTTCTTGTAAATTAAGTAATTCAGATGTTTAACAATAATTTAACTCTTGACAAAGTAACATGAAACCAAATGGTTTCATGTTACTTTCTCAAGACTTAACAATCTATACAAGGGTCCATTTGGTTACCAACTCTGGGTTCCAGGTGGTCCCCAGATAAATGATGGAGAGCTGGTAACCACATGGACCCTCATATAGATCTTTAACTCTTGAGTATTACATTATTGTTAAACATCTGCATTACTTAATTCACAAGAATTCTTCACAATTGACCCTTTGTCGGCCTTCTGATTGGTCCCTGACTGGCCAACCAGAAAAATCATTCACCTTTGCTTCCGGGGGAGGAGTTATGCAGTAGGACAAAGTCCTCATTCTTTCATTCACATCAATAGAAAGAGTGTAGTTTTATTTTTATTTTTTGCTGTGTCATGATAAATAGGAACATTTTGGAACACAATGGAGTGGATACACAGTGAATATTTGTTGAAATGATAATAAAAAATAAAAAAAAAGAACAAATCTTATCCAGCAACAACAGAATATTCTACGCTTTGGGGTTCTGAGAGGCTAAATCTCATCAAGAAGTGGTCCGTGGCTCAAATGCCGAATAAATAATGGACCTTGATGTGCAGAAGGCTGAAAACCACTGTCCTGCTCTACAATGCAGAGGATGAGATGGATTTAGAGCTGAATGAGGATTATAGATGACAGCCTCTTGACCCATTGACCTGTTCCCAGTCTGGTCCTGGATCTGTTGATCATCGCGTTGACTCATTGTGTACAGACTAGAAGAGGGATGTCTCCCAGTTAACATCTGGGCAATGATATCAGTAGTACATACTGTACTGTAGATGATATGATATGGGATGTTGTGTTCTGTAATATCATTATTATGTTGTTGTTGTCTGGTGGAAACCTTGTATGTCCAAAAAACGTTTTGTATTCATCATTTTAAAATAACTTAAACTAGTGAAAATAGCAGATCTGTAGATCTGCTATTTTCACTAGTTTTGTGCGACAGTCTTGAACGATGAAGCAGGGCTTTACTTTACGAAAAAACACACTAATTTGAAACTTGGAGACACAAGGTTTCTGCCTGACAGTGGCGATATGGTACATGTTGTATTTTTTCCGTTAGTTTTAAAGACTGCATTATGTTAACTACGTTCAATCTGGCGCCCCTATTTTGCGCAATATTGGCAGATTCTGTCAATTGTCAAAGATGCAAGCTTACAACCTGTTGCCATTTTGTTGAGAGCTTGTAGATCTATTTGTCTGTCTAGTCCAGAAGAAAAGAAGCGACCAAGATTAACAACGTTAACGAGTTATTCCTTTAACCACATGAACCCCAACATCCCTATAATAGGCGAACATCTGGGCGAAGACATCCGATCTACAAGCGTGCAGATGGTCTATTTTCGGAGAAAAGAGAGTTGTAGATGGGGCCGAGTATAGACCCCTGAGGGACCCCGGTCAACAAAGTACGTAGGGTTTAAGTTGTTGAAGCCCGCGCCCACTTGGCCGCACTACCAACCACGGAACCCCAAATCCTTGCCTGATGTGGGGGTACTCTCTCTCTCTCTCTCTCTCTCTCTCTCTCTCTCTCTCTCTCTCTCCCTCCCATCCTCCATGGATTGACTCGGTGCTCCCTCCCTCTCTCCTCGCTCTCCCCCAGCACCGTCCCAGAGGGATGGGAGGAGAGGAGGAGGGATTGGGGGGAGCCGAGATATTCTGCAGGGGATTGTGGGAACCCACTGATAAAGGCTTGCATCTTAATCCATCCTTAGGCCTGTCTCACGGCACGCTATGAGCCGCTACGTGATCATTAATCGCGCGCACGTGTGTTTGTGTGTGTTTGTGTGTGTGTGTGTGTGTGCGTGCGTGCTCGCGTGCACGTTCACATGCACGCTGTACGTGCCGGTATGAGTCTGCAGGGGTGTGTGTTAATAGGCGTGCGTGCGCCTGCTTGATATGTAAATGTTTCCCGCTTGAAACCATGTGTGTGTGGTTACTAGTTCATTCGTTTGAAAGCTGCTTGTCAAGGTTCCTCAGCATCTTCAAGGCTCTTGTGTGAAGTAGCGAATGCAAATGACACACCTCTCCACTCTGGCAACTAGACAATGACCCCGCAGTGAGTGTGTAATGACTGGCTTCATGGCTTGTGTTAAGTGTGGCTATTTGGTAAAAGCCCTGCATGGGCATTATTGCACAGGCCTTGCGGGGGTCTCTCTCTCTCTCTCTCTCTCTCTCTCTCTCTCTCTCTCTCTCTCTCTCTCTCTCTCTCTCTCTCTCGCTCTCTCTCTCTCTCTCTCTCTCTCTCTCTCTCTCTCTCTCTCTCTCTCTCTCTCTCTCTCTCTCTCTCTCTCTCCCGCACAGGCATGTGCACACATAGTCATAAAAGGGGGCTTGAGCCCCTGCCCTTTCCAGCCCTCTCCAGACCATGAACGCAGTTTTTAATGCCTCTTTCAATGCCATACCTGAAGAAGCCACATCTTGACTGTGGTATCAAGCACCGAAAATAGCCGACCTCCAAGCTCACAACGCGTCGCACTGCGACACGTTGAACGCTTGGAGGTCTGCTATTTGCTTTCACCAGAAGGCCCTTTTAGAAATGTCAGCCCCCGCCTCTCCAACACCAACATTCTCTGCACGTCCCTGCCGCCGTGCGCATCTCTCTCTCTCGCTCTCACTCCACCTGCCTTCTCTAGGAGTGGAGTACATTAAACGCACTAATTAATGAGATTCAACTCCCGGTCTAACGCAGACACAGCATAGAATACTTATCTCTATCTCTCGTCCTCTCTCTCTCTCTCTCTCTCTTTACCCCTCTCTCTCTCTCGGCTAATGCCTTCAGCTTCCCTCACTCCTATTCGAGCTTTAGTGGAATTTTGCCAATGCGATCCGAGGAGGAGAGGAGAGGAGATGAGAGGAAGGAAAGGCAAAGGGAGGAGGAGGAGGAGGAGGCGAGGCAGAGGAGAGGCTGGGAGGAGGAGGAGGAGGAGGGCGTTCATCTTGTTTGGGTGCTTTATGAGTCTGACGTGTACGTCTGTAATTGCGCTTATGGGTGATTAAACTCCCGATGCCCCTCAGGATGCGCGGCCGCCCATCGCTCAGTGTCAGAGCGACCAGAGAGCACAGAGCACCAGTCAGGGGTGTCACACCACATCCTGGGCCCTGGGTACAAGGATTCACTGCGGGCCCCCCGTGAATGTTCTTCGTAGGGGGAGGGGGTTTAACCCGTTTAGACTGGGAACGCTTTATTACGCGTTATTTTGTGCTTTAACTATTGAAAAATAGCAGATATACAAGCTCACAGCGGCTGTGAGCTTGTAGATCTGCTATTTTTCAAAAATCATGAAAATGTGTCTTTGAATATTTCAAATCCTTCTAAGGTTTTTTTTTTTTTTTAAACCTAATGTTTCTATGTCAGTGGTGCTCAAACCTTTTCACGTGAAGGACCCCAGATTGATATATATTTGGCCATGGACGCCCATCTCAAAATATTTAGTCCTAGGGACCCCCAGAAGCAAAATTTGAGTTACAAATGTTCGCTTAAAAAATACATACATATTCAAAGATTTGCACACATTTTCAAAAATAGCAGATATACAAGCTCGCAGCGCGGCACTCGGTGCCGCGCTGTGAGCTTGTATATCTGCTATTTTTCAATAGCTAAAGTATAACACCACCTTGGGCCCTGGTAAGTGGTGACTCAGTCTCACTTCCCCCCCCCCTTGTGACGCCCCTGGCTCCACAGCTCCTCCCCGGCTCCCCCGGAGCGCTCTGTCTGTCCCCGAGAACTGGGCTGCTTCATGTCACTCTGCTGCTGCTATATTCAGTAAGACCCCACTTGTCTCAACATTTCCCTGCAAATGGAGGGGAAAATACCTCCAGCAGATGCTAATGCTGCGTCTGAGGGAAGGGAAGAAAGTCTGAATGCTCAACTCGTATTATGCGGTGTCGCTCGGCCCCCGAAATAGCAGATCTATAGTTTGCGATGTGTGGCGTGTTGTGACCTTGTACAGTGGTTTTCAACCCTTTTTTCATATCAAGAGGTCCTTTGTTTATTCACGGACCACCATTTGATGAGATTTATCCTCTCAGACCTAAGACTTAGAATGTGTTGCTGTCGTTGGATAAGATTTTGTCCACAATTCCATGCTGTATTGATATTGGTACCATAGAAGAGATAACAGGCAGACATTGATCAAAATATCAATAATCCTCTACATTCTCTAATTGTATGGACTTCGTCTCATGCAGGTGTTTAACAATAATTTAACTCCATTTGGTTTTATTTTACTCTCTCAAGAATTAATGATCGGTAATTTGTTTACCAACTCTCCATCATTTAACTGGGGACCACCTGGAACCCCCTTAACTCTTTGCGTGCCAGCGCCCTCTAGGGGCCAAAGAATGCCAGCGCATCTCTCATAGGCGAGCGCTTTAGCTTCCAGGACTTCAGCTTCCAGGACCTGACGTGCTCACGTTGATGCACGGCATGGAAATGTCCCGGATGAAGATGCTAACAGAATGGCTATTCCCATTTTGTCATCTAAAAGATCATTTTTGGGCGATTTCGCCGTAAATAAACCTCGCGCCGCTTTCCTAAAACACAAAAAAGAGATATAAGCCTTTAAAGATGCGGTCTTTCATTGGATTAGGCGGAGATTGGCGATTGCGTTCGCAAATTACGGCCGGCCGGGACGTTGTTAGCTTTCGGCTAGTAGCTACAAAAATCAAGCCAGGCTTCAGAAGGCCTCTTATCATTTTATTCATTTAATTAAATAAAGCCGAACTACTTCGGGATCGGCACACTCGTGTACTCATCGGAAGCGGCGCCGAACATCGGGTGAACATTGGGGAGCTCAAAAATGTATTTTATACCAATTTTAATGGAATATATCGTCGGACAGAGTAGAACGGCTAGCTGGCTAGCGGCTAGCGAGCCAGGACCACCCACGACTCTACAAGCAGCTCGGGGTAAGTGAATTAATAAAAAAAAGATTGTATTGGATTGAAATAAAGCCGAACTAGTTCGGGATCGGCACCAGATGAGTTAAGGACCACTGGTGGTCCCCGGACCACTGGTTGAAAACCACTGACCTTTGTAGATCAGCTTTTTTTTTGGCTCATGAGTTTTATACAGTTTTAATTATGAAAACCTTTTATGTGGTGCTTGTAATAGAGTGAATGTGATGTCCAGTCCAACTTTAGACAATGCTGGAATGTTGGCTGTGCGTGGCGTGGGTGGATGGGGATAAAGTAATGGGTATATGTATTGATATACATATCGTCGTTGTCGGGTGGAAACCTCGTATCTCCAAGTTTCAAATGTGTACGTTCTTTCGCAAAGTAAAGCCCTGCTTCATCGTACAAGGCCGTCGCACAAAAAGTAGTGAAAACAGCAGATCTACAAGCACACAACTTGTGCTTGTAGATCGGCTGTTTTCACTAGTTTAAATCATTTTAAAAATGATAAATGCAAAACGAACGGTTTTGGACAAGGTTTTCAACTGACAACAACGATATACAGTATAGGCCTATATATACAGTGTATTGGGTATAATGTTTATGGATCCATCCATTGCAGCATTGCCTGAGTGTATATTGTGCAGTGTGCACATCTTTGTGTTTTTGTACAGTACGATCGTCCGTGTGTGTGTGTGTGTGTGTGTGTGTTTGCGTGCATGTGTCAGAGCAAGTGTGTTTGTGTGTTTTTTTTTTCCCGAATGCTATTTATGGCAGAGGGGTGGCCCTAAGGACCACTGCTTCCTGGCCTAATTGGCATGTTAATCATGTCGCTGTGGGTGGGATGTCTCAGTGTGTGCGTGCGCACGCACGCATGTGTGTGTGTGTGTTGTTGTGTGAGTGCGAAGGCTCCACGACTTTATCTCTGGAGGCAAAGTGAGTGACCGCGGGGGTACTGCTATCCTCCCCTCGGCTCCTCGTTTCTTACACTCCCGACGCCAGAGCAGGGAGCTTCATTACGGTAACTCGCGGCCCCCGCGACCCCCTGGTCCATATATCTGCAGCGGAGAGAGAGAGAGAGAGAGAGTGAGAGAGAGAGAGAGAGAGAGAGGAGGGAAGTTGTCCTCCCTCCCCCTCCACCCCTCGAGGAACGCGCCGGCTGCATCGTACGCATTTGAGTTCCAAATCAAATATTTCTGGATGTGTGCGGTAAATGAGAAGTAGTGTTTGTGTGTTTATCGGCGCTAGGCAGTGCTCTGTGTGTGCGTGCGTGCGTGCGTGCGTGCGTGCGTGCGTGCGTGCGTGCGTGCGTGCGTGCGTGTGTGTGTGCGTGTGTGTGTGTGTGTGTGTGTGTGTGTGTGTGTGTGTGTGTGACTATCTGTCAGTGGCTGCCTGTGTTCGGTATGCTGAGTTGGCTCTGTTGATATTTAGATATTTTCTCCACCGCCCCCAACACACAAGCACACACGCGCGCGCACACACACACACACACACACACACACACACACACACACACACACACACACACACACACACACACACACACACACACACACACACACACACACACACACACACACACACGCTCGCTGCGGCCTCAGCGGGAGGGAAAGGGGAGTTGAGGGGAAGGGGAGGAATCCCACATCCACTCCACCCAGGGGAGGCCTAGCTTTTAGTCATGGCAGAATGACCTCATAGAGGAGAAGATGCTGGGGTCGCGGAATATGTTCTGGAAAAACATGGATACGATGAAGCCATAAATCAAGAAGGCTAACGGACGAGGACGGGGTCGCATGGTGTGAAGACGAGCGAAAAGGGAATTGCGCTGTAAAACGGCCAAGTGTTTTATCCATTTGTAGCTCCAAGAGAGGGTGCAAATGGAACCGAATGGACTCTACAGTAAATTCCCATGGCAATCACTACTACGGTACTAGTATATCGTCGCTGTCGGGCAGAAACCTCGTATCTCCAAGTTTCAAATTTGTATGTTTTTTCGCAAAGTAAAGCCAAGGCCGTCGCACAAAAGTAGTGAAAACAGCAGATCTACAAGCACACAACGCCTCGCAGTGCGAGGCGTTGTGTGCTTGTAGATTGGCTGTTTTCACTAGTTTAGTTGATTTTTTTAAATGATATAAAAAACAAATGGTTTTGGACATACAAGGTTTTCACCCGACAACGACGATATTATATAGTGTTTGTTCAGCTCTTTAGTAAACCGAAAATATATTTTGAGGTCAGGATATCAATTTCATCCAACAACAATCCAACAAGAACTCATACAGTGAGTACAGCATAAACAACAACTGATGAAACAAAAGAACAAAACCAAAAAGTGCACTCAAAACGCTGTAACATTGTAGCTGATAAATACAGGAGCTGATACATTTTGTCCCTTTTTTATTAATTTTTTCAGAGCTGGAGAAACATGGAGAACTATGTTACTGAACACTCACTCTAGCGATCACTACTAATTTTAACAATTTTTTTTACAGTAACCGGGAAAGCATTTGTCATTTTTGATTTTCGCGTTAGCTTTTCAAAAACAGCAGATCTAAAATCTCGCAGGACGTCACTTCGTGCCACACTGCGAGCTTGTACATCTGCTATTTTTGAAGATTTTTTTTTATATATATCTTGAAAAAAACTACTGATTTAGAAGGTATTTGTAGAATCCGCCTCGGGCAGAAAAAGACAAGTTTTATGTTTAACCCAAAAAGTATCACTTTTACAGCATGTTTAAAGACCTGGAACGTGCCCGCGTCGCGTTCGATTTGAAAAATCGTGAAAATGTGTGCAAGTCTATGAATCTCTTTCACACGATCTTTGACCCGAATTCTAAATCCTTCTTCTAAATCAGTGGTCCTCAAACTTTTTCATGTCAAGGACCCCCAAAATTACAGGTATTTGGCCGCGGTCCCCCATCTCAAAATATGTTGTTCCAGGGACCCCCCAGAAGCAAATATTTGAGTTACAAATGTTCGCTTTTTGTGACTGCAAAACCAGCACATCTTGTCCACGTATCTCTGTCACGCTTGACACTGTGGTTCTATGACTATTCAAAGACTTTTTCAAAAATAGCAGATCTACAAGCTCGCTGTGAGCTTGTATATCTGCTATTTTTCAATAGTCAAAGCATTAAGTAACTCTAGGCCTAAATGGCTGTAACGCTCCCAGGACGTTGTGTGTGTGCTGTGTGGTCCCGTGTTGCTCCGTGTCTGAGGGCCCCCATGGCTGGGAGTCGGCTGAGGCCAAGTCGTCTGGGTCAGCCCAGGTCAGCGCTGCCTCGGTGGGGAGAGAGAGAGAGGCCAGCGGCTGGGATATGACACACCGAGCAGGCCTGATTTATGGCTCACGTGTGACAGCACGCACACATCTTACACAGCAAGAGCACACTGTGAAGTCTGCCTGGTGCGGAGGTCTTTAGAAACACAAAGCACGTTTAAACCCCACTGGTCGTCCCAATCATTTTGGGACAGCAGGAATTAGCCAATGTGCGCTGCGTGGGGGGAAAAAATACCCTAAGCCCTATTGTCTTAAGTACCAGCTCTTACGCATTAACTCAAAGGCCTGTCCATACTTTCTCCGACCACCAAACCTTTTGCTGGAAAGGTCCGGTTCAACTACAAAATGCAAAGCATTACTCCAAATTAGAGTACGGAAAGCTGCCCGTCGGAAAGTCAGAACTCTCTGGTGAAAGGTTTGGTGGTCGGAGACAGTCATATTAGGCATTCAAGTTAAGGCATAAGAGCTGGTACTTAAGACAATCAAAGTACAGCCCCCTGTGTTCTAAATGCAGTGGTTTGAAACCTTTTTTCACATCAAGGTCCATTGTTTATTGGGCATTTGAGCCACGGACCATCATTTGATGAGATTTAGCCTCTCAGGCCCAAAACTTAGAATAGGCCTATGTTGTTATAGTTGGATAACATTTTGTCCACAATTCCATGCTCTATTGAGGTTGGGTTCATCGGAGAGATAACAGGCAAACGATCAAAATAACAATTCTTCTCCATTCTCTAATCATGTAGACTTCTTGTAACGGTTTCATTTGACACTCTCAAGAGTTAAAGATCTAATAAGGGTCCATTTGGTTACCAACTCCATCATTTAGCAGGGGACCACCAATGGTCCTTGAGGGACTACAGACAGACTTGAACACTTACTAGTACACTTTTAAAATAGCTCACAATGCGACCCATTGCAAGCTTTTAGATCTGCTATTTTTGCTACTCTAGCGTGACATTCTTGTCCAATGATGTAGGGCTTTATTTCGCGGGGGAAATAAAACATAATAAGTTGAATTACATGGATAGAAGGCCTATGCCCGACGATATAGGGCTTAAGTGGTTAAGCTGTGCAGAAACGCTGGCTCAAGATTAGCTTATCGTTTTCTCGACTTATTGTCTACGACTGCTGCAGGCCATGTCTAGCACTGCTTATGGTATTATTGCAAATGGACTGTGTCATCTTTATCAATTCGGCGTCTTTGTAACCCCAAGTTGCTTCTGAGAGCTAAAAAAAGAGGAAAACTTTTTGCAGAATATGATGATTGTGCATACAGCGCAGCCGTCGCCAGGAATGCTCAAGCCAAGCAAGAACCTTCAAGTCAGTATATATATACAGTATATATCCTGTCTTATAAAGTTTACCGTTCTTGGCAATTTTGAAGTTTTTTAATCTGCTGCCTTTTCTCTCTCTCTCTTTCTCTCTCTCTCTCTCTCTCTCTCTCTCTCTCTCTCTCTCTCTCTCTCTCTCTCTCTCTCTCTCTCTCTCGCTCTTCACCGGGCAAAGAAGAAAATAAAATCCCCTTAACTGTGTGGAAAAACCCGAGCTGAAGCTCTCTCTCCGTTTGAAAAGTATGGCTGGATGCCGTTGTGTTGCTTGGAGGCGCGCCAGTGAAAATGCAGGGAGAAGGGGAAGTCAGCAGACTGGCTGTCCTCTGTTCACTGTTGTTCACATTGAGTCTGTCAGGCTGGCGTTTGAGACCCGCCGTGCTCCAGGTGGTCTGTGCTCCGCCCCTCCCCCTCCCTACGAGGGATGGGACGATATGAAAATGTCACATCACGGTTATTGTGACCAAAGAAATGGTTGCGATTTTCACAATATTATCGTGATAATCAAAATATCCCCAACATCCGTTATCCTGGGGCGGGACATTTGCCAAAAAATAGCAGATCTACAAGCTCACAACGCATCACAACGCAAAGATTGAGTGAAAAAAGATTGTCAAGTACATATATTATAAGTATAACCAATTATGGAGGGATTAAGTGGTACCGGATATGCAGCTTGGCAAATCAAAGGTGAATTGATCCCAGTGCATGACGGAGGAGGATATCACGATAAATTAACAATTTTTTTGCCGAAGCCCGAATTATTTGGGGAGTTTGGCGGTATTGTGCCGAAGCCGAACTAGTCCGGGCTATATACTGTATATACAGTGCCTTACCGTAACGTCTGGGCCATCCGTGGATGGTGGCCGTTGACCGCGGATTGTTTACATTACACGTTGACAACATTGCGCTGCCGGAATCCTCCATTTAAATCTCCACAATACGATTATCGCAAGTGTTTTTTTTTTTCATCACGATAAAGATAATATCGCTTATCGTCCCATCCCTACCAACCCTCCACCCTCTCATCTGCCCCAGCCTCGCTCCACCCCCAACGCCCCACAAACATGCCAGGCATCATCAGGCATCATCAGCCCTGCTTGTTTCCTTCCCGAAAGTGGCGGTGGTGTCTTTCCCTATACCAACCAATCACGGGGACTCCGAGGCTATATGGGCACATCCCTGCGTCGGCACCAATGAAAGACACCTGTTTCTTTCGAGCCGACTCGGGCTCCATGTGCCAATCATAATACGCAGCCTGAATTTGGGCCTCTTGTCATTAAGCCAATCGCAACACGCCGTAGCCGTGTTGCTCTTAGCTCACTACTGGGGGAAGTGGGGAGGTGGGGGAGGGGGAGGAGGGCCACTCCGTTGTAATATGACGTAAGACCGCAAAATGGCCGCTGTGCGAAAATGGTCGATTATATGGGCACTCGTGGCACACACACAAAAGAAATATGGATTTTTTTCATATCACAGGGGAATAAGCTTTGGCGAGAATGATTTTCCCAGCAGAATATCACTGGGGTTTGCATTGCATCATTGTTGGGAAAAGTTGCTCCTTGTAAAAAAGCAGCCTTTTGATAGAACTGAGGGACCGTTGTTCTGCACAGAAACTCTGAAAGAATGACTCATTCTGTTGCCTCTCTGAAGTGCTGGAAGCTTCAGATATATAAAAACTTTGGGGATTTTGTGTGCGCGTGCACGTGTGTGCGTGTGCGTGTGTGTGTGTGTGTGTGTGTGTGTGTGTGTGTGTGTGTGTGTGTGTGTGTGTGTGTGTGTGTGTGTGTGTGTGTGTGTCTGTGCGTGTGAGCATGTGGCCTACATAAATATAGTATAATTTGGGAAATAGACAAATAGTTACTAATAGTTACTGTAGGCATTAAGAAAACATTCAAGTTAGGGCTGATATTAGACATTAGGTGTTAGGGCTGCATAATTCTTTGCCCAAGTGTTGTGCACCGCAACTAGCTTAACAATGCATTGCAGAAAAGATCAGCTATTTTCAGGTCCGCGTTTACGGTTAACAACAGCAATATATCGTCACTGTCGGGCAGAAACCTCGTATCTCCTAAAGTGTTTATGTCATCACAAATAGTCATACAAATGTCTGTGTGTGTGTGTGTGTGTGTGTGTGTGTGTGTGTGTGTGTGTGTGTGTGTGTGTGTGTGTGTGTGTGTGTGTGTGTGTGTGTGTGTGTGTGTGTGTGTGTGTGTGTGTGTGTGTGTGTGTGTGCGTGCGTGCGTGCGTGCGTGCGTGCGTGCGTGCGTGCGTGCGTGCGTGCGTGCGTGCGTGCGTGCGTGCGTGCGTGCGTGCGTGCGTGCGTGCGTGCGTGCGTGCGTGCGTGCGTGCGTGCGTGCGTGCGTGCGTGCGCGCTCGCATATATGTGCATGAGCACACGCATACATGTGCATGAGCACACAGACATGTGAACTCTGGTTCCTCCTGGCAGCGCGTTGAAGTATAAAGTCACTGAACCCCTCACTGCTCAACATGAGCAGGTTGGAGCCTTGCATGGTTCCCTCCGCTATCCGTATGCGTATGTCCGTGTGAATGGGTGAATTTGAAGTACAGTGTAAAGCGTTTTAAACGTTAATCCCAGTTCTAGGAAGGTGCTACAGTATATCGTCGTTGTCGGGTGGAAACCTCGTATCTCCAAGTTTCAAATTTGTACGTTCTTTCGCAAAGTAAAGCCCTGCTTCATCGTACAAGGCTGTCGCACAAAAGTAGTGAGAACATCAGATCTACAAGCACACAACGCCTCGCGGTGTGAGGCGTTGTGTGCTTGTAGATCGGCTGTTTTCACTAGTTTAAATCATTTTTAAAATGATAAATACAAAACGAACGGTTTTGTACAAGATTTTCATCGGACAACGACGATATATACTGTAAATGCAGTCCATTTACCATAATCCGACAGAGTTGGGTGTTTTATTGCGACCGAAGGTCGCATATACTCTGAAGAATCGTGTCGCTTGAGTGTCCTTCCTTCCTTCCTTCCTTCCTTCCGTATCCTCGTGACCGTCCTTCCGTATCCTCTGTGATGTCAGTGTGATGTCAGCGAGTTGTGACATCACTTTGCGGCTACACGAAATGTGGAGAACACTATATATGGAGATAGTCCAGTCCATCATGTCATAATGGGACTACCGTCATAGACAGTAGCCATGTTTAGGCCCCATCGCTCACACCCTCGATGGGGTTGGCGATAGGGCCTTTCTGTGTGGAGTTTGCATGTTTCCCCGTGTCTCCTAGGGTTGATACCCTCACAAAAACATGAACAAACTCCCCCCAGAATGATAACAACTAGAATCGTCAGAGAAACACTGTGGTTGGCCAGATAGTCAAGAATTGGCGCGACCTCGCCCTTTAGGGCGAGGTCGCATGTCACCCTGAGGTGTCTTACTAGTGCTATTTGTTTACCGTGAGTCGGTGGGCCACAGTCATGCATTATTAAGAACAACGGTCTGTGACCCGACATGAAAAAAAAAGGTCATGTTTAATTCATACTCTGTTGTATGACGGTTGTTGCCTGCTGATCTGCAAGCTCACAGCGCCATCGCTATGCGGCACGCTGTGAGCTTGCGGGTCGGCTATTCTCGGCGAGTGACACCGCCGTATGAATAAATATAAATCGGGGTTAAGCTAGAAGCCGTGGGTTTGTAGTGTACTTCTTTCTGGGAAAACACAACTCGGCTCGGTCGCCATGCATGTAGTGTTTTATTCATCGTCTTTCGCAGCCTCCATACTGTGACACGATGTTTCTCTGCATCTGTGAAGTCCACCGATTGGAGGGTGGCATTGCTGGGTTTGTTTTGCCGGGCCTGAACTAGGGATGGGACGATAAGCGATATTAGCGTTTATAGCAATAAAAAAACTCTTGTGATAATCGTATCGTGGAGATTACATTTATCGTGATTTTGTCCTCCGTCATGCACTGGGATCAATTCAGCTTTTATTTGGCAGAGCTGCATATCCGGTGCCATTTAAAACCTCTATTGGTAAAACGTATAATATATGTACTTGATACAGTCTTTTTTTCACTCTCTACCAAATCTCTTTGCCAAAAAATAGACGATCTACAAGCTCACAACGCGTCGCAACGAGCTTGTAGAGCAGCTATTTTTTGGCAAATGTTCCGCCCCAGGATAATGGATGTTGGGGATATTTTGATTATCGCGATGATATCGTAACTCGCGATTTCTTTGGTCACAATAATCGTGATATGAAATGTTCATATCGTCCAATCCCTAGCCCGAACTTGTCTACATACAACAGAACAGGCCAAAACAGTGTGTTGGTACAAGTATGTCAGCACAGCTTTTCAGGAGGCTTTCTAACCCCTCCAGGAGTCTGTGGTTGCAGTAACGTGAGCTTTTTAAACTTTAAACATTTATTTTGAAATGAGTCACTCGTCACTTTTCAGTCAAGCGCTGCATTATTCTTATATCACTATAGTGCAGTAGCACCCGTTGTCAGGGTACTTGGGAGGCCAGTCTATGGCATCAGTCATCCATGACGTCAGTGATATTACGGTTGCACAAATCCGCGAAGAGACAGGCAAACAGGCAGACTGTGATTTGTAGATAGATATGACTTATCATCACTGTCGGGCCGAAACCTCGTATCTTCAAGTTTCAAATTTGTAATTTTTTTTGCAAAGCAAAGCCCTGCTTCATCATACAAGGCTGTCGCACAAAAGTAGTGAAAACAGCCGATCTACAAGCACACAACGCCTCGCGCCGCGAGGCGTTGTGTGCTTGTAGATCGGCTGTTTTCACTAGTTTAACTCGTTTTTAAAATGATAAATACAAAACAAACGGTTTTGGACATACAAGGTTTCCACCCGACAATGACGTTATGCAGAGGCAACCTACCTACAGTATACTAAGCTTTGGATCTAATGCATAGGATAGTAAGAATGTGGCAATGTTGACTTCTTCTGGGAGAGAGAGTTTGTTTGTGTGTGTGTGTGTGTGTGTGTGCCTCTCTCTCTCCCTCTCTCTTTCTGTCTCATGCGCGTGCACACCATAATACAATTAGCCACCCCCTCACCACCCGTCTCTCTACACTAAGCTACTATGCTATGATTAGATTGTCATAACACTTTCGAGATTGAGCAGACTAAAGATAAGGACATTTCACTTTATCGTGCTAGCATGCAGGAATATCTGATTCAACAGGAGGAGGATGCATACCGTATGCGTGCATTTATAACTGTAATTTGGGTATTGTAGAGTAGATGGGATGGGGCAGAGGGCAGGGGAGAGAGCTAGAGCAGGGGTCTTCAACGTTTTCAGGCCAAGGACCCCTTAGTTGAGAGAGAGATGAAGCAGCCTAGGGACCCCCTCAACCCTTTCATAGAGTCCATGTACTGTAGATCCATCATTTGACAGCACAAGCATCAGTGTATTTTAGATTCATGTCAATTTGTGTTTTCAGATGTTTAACCACTTGAACCGTCAATACTTAATAAACTTGACCTTTCACTCTGTACTTAGTCTGCTCTTTGTCCCCTCTACACCAAACCTCTTTGCCTAAAATAGCCGATCTACAAGCTCACAGCTTGTAGATCTGCTATTTTTGGCTAAAGTTAGGGTTCAAGCGGTTAATGTAAAAAAGGAGAAAAAGAGTTTCTATCTCACAAAGATTTGGAGGAGCCCCTGTGGTAACTCTGAGGACCCCCTAGGGGTCCCGGACCCCCTGTTGAAGACCCTTGAGCTAGAGCAAGATGGAGAAAATAAAAACAAAAGAGGAGAGAAGAAAAACAGAAATGTGGGTGTAACTCTATAATGCACCATTGTCTCCATAGGCAAACTCCATGGATCTGTAGCCCGAAACCTTGCCCAAATATATAAATTGTATTTCTATACAGTACTGTAGGGCCACAACCCCTGGCCTCCTTACTGGTGGACACACGCACGCACGCACGCGCGCTCGCCCACACGCACGCGCGCGCGATACGCTTCTGTCAAATGAAGGATCTACAGTACATGGACTCTATGAAAGGGTTGAGGGGGTCCCTAGGCTGCTTCATCTCTCTCTCAACTAAGGGGTCCTGTAGCCCGAAACCTTGCCCAAATATATAAATTGTATTTCTATACAGTACTGTAGGGCCACAACCCCTGGCCTCCTTACTGGTGGACACACGCACGCACGCACGCGCGCTCGCCCACACGCACGCGCGCGCGATACGCTTCCTAACTACAATGCATGTTCTACAGCATTCGAATGAGAATGAAAGAACTGAAAGGCCTGTTTTCTCATCTGAGAAGTCAAACCCCAGGGCAACATAAGCACACTACACAGTAAAATCCTCATTGGAAATGTATCTTTTTGTATAGTAATATAAAAAAAATGTACTCTCTCAAGACTCAATTAACACATCTTACTGTGTCCTGCGAGTTCCTGGTGCTCATGCGGTAGTGTCTATGTGGTGTTTGATGCCTGAACACAAGCTTGTAACTACACCTCAGTCTTGGCCACATGATGTGACGCCTGAGTTATACAGATCGGTAGGTTCCGTACGGAACCATTGTTTACTTAGAGATGGAAGGATGACCTCCCACTTGGGTAATGACGCCCCCTGGCGATCATTCAGAGAAACTACTTCAGCTCCCGTACTAACGTAGGTAGGAAGGGCCTGTCACTCAAACCGTAGTGACCCGCCTCCAGGCTATATAAGCCCCGGCAGGCGGAAGTAACATCCTCTTAATACCACTCTCTGCCACATTCAGTGAAACAGAGGGGCATTACGTGGGAGGTCATCCTTCCATCTCTAAGTAAACAATGGTTCCGTACGGAACCTACCGTTTACTGTCAAGATTCCAGGATGACCTCCCACTTGGGATTCTTAAACTCCCCTCTAAGCCACAACCTACTCTCATACCCCCACACACCCCTCATACGGGTGAGCACAGCCCAGACGGGCGTGACCCATCACCCAGAAGGCCCCAGGCCCACCGGACCTGGGTGTGAAGGAATGAGAAAAAATAGAGAGAGACCCTGAGAGACCGAAGTCCGCCTCATTCAACTAAATGAAAAGACAAGTCCGCCTTATAAGTAAGACACACTATATAAGGAAAACACAGGGTCCCCCCCCCAAAATACCCCAGGTGGCTACCTGCCCACCTGTGGGAGGGGAAGATCCGACTCCTCTATGACGTAGAGGAGGCAGCTGCACCCAGAACCGAATGCGCTAGCGAAGAGGATTCGATATCCAGGTGATAGTAGGCTGCAAAGGTAGAAGGCGAAGACCAATTCGCCGAAACACAAATCTCCTGAACGGAGACTCCCTTTGCCAGTGCCCACGAAGTAGCCACACCCCTAGTGCTATGGGCTTTGAGTGCCGCCGGCACTTCCACACCAGCACTAGAGTAAGCCAGCCTAATAGCATCCACAATCCACCTCGAAAGAGTGGGTCTAGACACCGGCTTTCTGACAAGAACATTGCCCATTTCCACGAAGAGCTGAGAAGAAGCTCTAGAACCAGCAGTCCTGTCACAGTAGGCCTTCAATGCCCTGACAGGACAAAGGCAATTCAGCCGCTCATCCTCCACCGAGACAAACGGAGGAGGATGAAAAGCCAGAAGAACAACAGGCTCCTTAGGAACCACCATGTTCTTAGGAACAAACTTAAGATGAGGCTTGAGCAACACCTTGAGATCATTGTTCATAAACTGCATGCGCTCCGAAGACACCGAGAGAGCTTGCAGGTCACCGACTCTTTTAGCCGTGGCCAAAGCCAGCAAAAGAGCCGTCTTGAAACTCAAAAGTTTCAAAGGCATCCCTACAAGCGGCTCAAAGGGAGCCCGACATAGGCCTCCCAGAACCACCTGCAGATCCCAAACTGGGAACAAAGACCTAGTCACCGGCCTCAAACGTTCAACTTCTTGCAAGAACTTGATGACCTCCGGGACTTTAGAAGGTGCCTTGCCCGCCACCCCCAGGTGACAGGCATTAATAGCCGCCAAATACCCCCTAAGGGTAGAAAATGCCAGACCACTTCTCAAGCGGTCCTGCATAAATTCCAGAATTTCCTGGGCTGACGCCACATGGGCCACCACCGGTGGAACACGCGACTCACACCAGTCCTCAAAGGCATTCCACCTTCCATCATAAGACGCCCTCGTCGAAGGCGCCTTAGCACTCTGAATGGTAGCAACCACTTCAGAAGAAAAACCGGCCGCCAGCAGGTTTAACCTTTCCCGTGCCAAACCCACAGGTCTAGGACCTGCAGGTCTTGGTGGAAGATCTCCCCCCTGGCCTGACTCAACAGATCCCTGCGCTGAGGCAGCTGCCAACCCGGTTCGCAAAGGAGAGGGGCGATCGCCGATCTCCACGTGCCCTTGTAGGGAGCCACCAGGAGCATCTCCAGACCGAACCTCCTGACTCTCTCCAGAGTGGGTCGGATCAAGTCGAAGGGGGGAAACGCGTACAGTAGACCTCTCGGCCACGTGTGCGCTAAGGCGTCCAACCCCAAGGGAGGACTGCCCTTCACCGCGAAGAACAACGGACACTTCGTATTCTCCGCTGACGCAAACAGGTCCGCCACTGGCTGACCGAACTTGCGAAAAATCTAGCTCGCCACCCTGGGGTGGAGAGACCAATCCTCGTAGCGAGGACCTCCCCTGGACAGGAGATCTGCTCCGCTGTTGAGGAGACCCGGGACGTGTAAGGCCCTGATCGACTTGAGGCGCGACAAGCACCAAACCGTCAATTCTCGAGCCAGACGATCCAGTGGCAACGACGACAGGCCCCTCTGTTTGTTGACATAAAACATGGCCGTCGTATTGTCGGTCCTGACCAGAACGTGACAATGCAAAATCCAAGGCTCGAAATGCTTGAGCGCCAGGAGTATAGCCATCAACTCCAAATAGTTGATGTGACGACCCCTCATCTCCAGAGGCCAAAGCCCCTGCGCTGTGCGCCCCTCGAAAGTGGCTCCCCACCCACTGAGACTGGCGTCTGTCGTGATCGACTTGTGGGAAACCACCTCGCCAATCGAGACTCCGCTGGTGAGGAACCCCTCCACCAGCCAAGGAGACAGGGCGATCGCGCAGGAAGGGGAAACCGTAACCTTCTTGTACTTCAAGGAGGGCGGGATCCCGAGGGATAACATCCATCGTTGAAAAGGTCTCATATGAAACCTGCCCAAACGCAACAGATGTACTGCGGAAGCCATCATTCCCGTCAGTACCATGCAACTCCTGTAAGTGACCACCTGGCCCACTTGAAAGGAGTCGAGACATTCCCGAAACCTGTCCACCCTCTCCTCTGAGAGACGGGCCGACATGTCGGACGAGTCCAGAAGGACCCCAATGAAAGTAAGACGACGTGCTGGAGTCAGCATGCTCTTGCCGTGGTTGACTATGAAACCTAAGGCCTTCAGGTGAGCCAAAACCACTTGTGTGTGACGCGCCACTTCGTGGGCGGAGCTCGCTGAAATCATCCAAACGTCGATGTACGTCGCCAACCTGACGCCCTGCTGTCTCAGCGGGGCAATGGCTGCTTCGGTCACTTTCACGAAAACCCTCGGGCTCAGTGACAGACCGAAAGGGAGTACTGTATACTCGTACAGGCGACCCTCGAAGGCGAACCGTAGGAATTTCCTGTGTGGGGGATAAACCTGAACGTGCTGATAAGCATCCTTCAGATCCACTGAACAGTGGAAATCCCCTTGCCTGACCGACCGTAACATGGTGGGTACAGTTAGCATCCTGAAAACGTATTTCTTCAGGTACACGTTTAGTGCCTTTAGGTCCAGGATGGGACGTAGCCCCCCCCCTTTTTGTGCACCAGGAAATAACGGCTCCAAAATCCCATGCGGGATTGGGTCCTGTCCAGCTCCACTATAGCACCCTTGCTTAGCAAGGAGCTGATCTCTTCTCTCAAAAGATTTGCTTTTAAACCACGCGCCCTGGTATAAATAACCCTGCTCGAAAGCGGGGGTATGTCTGCGAACTGTAACCTGTAACCCCTGGTTATCGTTCGAAATACCCAATGGCTCGGGTTGCATAACTTCCACTGGCGCGCGCAGCGTGCTAGCGTGTTTTGAGAGAGAGAAACCCCACCACTGTGCTTCCGTGACGGCGGAGCTATTTGGCGACTGGACCGGAAGCGGGAGACCTGCGTATCCGTATCCGGAACGACCGGATGCGGAGCGCAAGGGTTCAATAGGCCGCATGGCGGAAACACCTTCTGGTTGTACCGCTTGACTAGCGGAGCTATTTTGCGGCGGGACCGGAAGCGGGGAGCGAGCGAATCCGTATCCGGTGTCACCGGAAGCGTTCGCACTTCGCTCGATAGAGAGACAGGAAGAACAAAGCGATTCGACTGATAAACAGACTCGCCCACAACTAAAGCATTCTCCCCTGACAGGAGAGGAACTTTTACGTTTAATACCTGCTCTAAGGCCTTTATGCTTGTCCCTTGACTCGGGCTCATAGTAGGCCGACAGAATTTCTGACTCAAAGTTAAATTCATAGCATCGCTCACGCGAGGGAAAGCCCACTCGCGCGCATGAGGAACCACATAATTGTTTGACGTTAACATTACTGGTTGCTGATAAAACCTGTGATTGATTAAGGAGTCCTGACGGGACTTCATCATTCTTACAGGAGGCATGCATAAAGGAGTCATATTGTCGACGCGAGGGATATTCCACTCGCGCGCTTGAGGAACCACATAATTGTTTGACATTAACATTACTGGTTGCTGATAAAACCTGTGATTGATTAACGAGTCCTGACAGGACTTCATCATTACTACAGGAGGCATGCATTTATCTTAGCCCCTGTCCTAAGGCCTTTATGTTTGTCCCTTGTCGAGGGCTCATTAGTAGGCCGGCAGAATTTTGTGACTCATTGTTAATTCATTGCATTGACCACGCGAGGGATATTCTCCTCGCGTGTAAGGGGAACCATCTAAATGTTTGACATAACATTACTGGTTGCTGATAAAACCTGTGATTGACTACAGAGTCCTGACAGGACTACATCAATTTTACAGGAGGCATGCAAGATGGAGTCGTCTGTGCAATAGAGTTGGACAGAAACAGACTTGTTCTTTCAACAGATTTATCTGGGACACAAGAGGCATATACATTGACATTCTCATCTTCATTTCCCCGACGCGGGGAAGGCCTTTATGTTTGTCCCTTGACGAGGGCTCATTAGTAGGCCGGCAGAATTTTGTGACTCATTGTTAATTCATTGCATTGACCACGCGAGGGATATTCTCCTCGCGTGTAAGGGGAACCATCTAAATGTTTGACATAACATTACTGGTTGCTGACAAAACCTGTGATTGACAAAGGAGTCCTGACAGGACTACATCAATTTTACAGGAGGCATGCAAGATGGAGCCGTCTGTGCAATAGAGTTGGACAGAAACAGACTTTGTTCTTTCAACAGATTTATCTGGGACACAAGAGGCATATTCATTGACATTCTCATTTTTATTTCCCCGACGCGGGGAAAATAAACGTCCTCGTTTGGGGGGAGGGGAACCGGGTGACACCACGGACCCCTGCCCCAACACAATCCCCCTCTACAATGTCCGCAGCTAAAGCATTCTCCCCTGACAGGGGAGGAACTTTTACGTTTAATACCTGCGCTATGGCCTTCATGCTTGTCCCGTGACGAGGGCTCATAGTAGGCCGACAGAATTAGTGACTCATCGTTAAATTCATTGCATTGTTCACGCGAGGGATATTCCCCTCGCGTGTAAGAGGAACCATATAAATGTTTGACATTAACAAAACTGGTTGCTGATAAAACCCGTGATTGATTAAAAAGTCCTGACAGGACTTCAACACTTTTACAGGAGTCATGCAAGATGGAGTCATCTGTGCTAGTGCAATAGAGTTGGACAGAAACAGACTTTGTTCTTTCAACAGATCTATCTGGGACACAGGAGGCATATACATCGACATTCTCATTTTCATTTCCCCGACGCGGGGTACAGAAAATAAACGTCGTGCCCACCACTCTATACTGGGGTCTGACAGAACCCAGAAAAGATTGTGCTTGTGTAACTTCCATGAGGATTGTAGCGCTTTAGTGAATCCAACATCTCCGTTGCAGAAAACCAACGTCCTCTGCCATCGCTCCACCCGCTCCACCCGCCTGACTGGCGGGTGGAGGGGCAGTTGAAGTGCTGGCGCCGCAGGCCTTACCTTTCACTGTAAAGACAGGGCGAGAGCCATCCTCCTCCGCCATGTCCTCCTCCTTCTCGTCCTCAGAGTATCCTGAGTACGAACCCTCGCTCTGACTGGAGCTCAGGTCCGATTCGCGCCTGAAGGATCGGACTGTTTTGCTAAAGTTCACGTCGAAGGGGACGTCCCCGACGGTCACATCACAACGCTACTCTTTAGGCACCGCGCCCGTAGGAGAAATGGTCACCGGAGGGATATTGTTAGACTTCTTAGTCACCTTCCTCGCGGTAACTCCGCCAGACCCGCCAGCTCCAGTGACAGTGGAGCTAGCTGCGGTCGGCTGCACGGCAGGCGGTGTCTCACGTCGCTTGGCGCCATCTTGACCAAGGCGCGCTGCTGAACAAGCGGTGCCCCGGACGGCAGCGCCGCACCTTGGCTATCGGTGCGGGCCGCCTGGGGCGGACAGCCTGGGCTGTAGGATCCAGAGCGTTAAGCCCTCCTGGTGGAGCGCAGGCTCCGAGGCCTGCCCTAGCCAGGTGGAACCGATGTACCATAGCGAAGCAGTGGAGTTAACTTTAACAAGGAAGCTGTCGAGCAACGAGCTAACGGCTAATGCTAGGCCAAACTTGGTTCAGGCAGAAACATACATTCCCTCGGCAGAAAGGCAAGAGGGACCATAGCGAAACATGTAGCTAACGTTAACAAGGAAGCTGTCGAGCAACGAGCTAACGGCTAATGCTAGGCCACGCTTGGTTCAGGCAGAGGCCTTAACAAGCTAACAGCAGAACAAACATACATTCCCTCGGCAGAAAGCAAGAGGGTTCATAGCGAAGCAGTGTAGCTAACGTTAACAAAGGAAGCTGACGAGCTAACAAGCTAACGGCTAAAGCTAGGCCACGCTTGGTTCGGGCAGAAGCCTGAACAAGCGGTAAACTTCTTTGTTATAGAAAAGAAAACCGTCGTTTTAGGACGGGACAAGAATAAGTATTCTTAAGTACGGGTTTAATTCAACACTCGCCGGTGGGCGACTCCAATGCCACCGCTTTAGGCTAATGCGCGAAGAATAATAATACAAAGGCTGAGTTTCAACTTATCTGAATGTGATATCGCAGAGAGTGAAAAGAGGATGTTACTTCCGCCTGCCGGGGCTTATATAGCCTGGAGGCGGGTCACTACGGTTTGAGTGACAGGCCCTTCCTACCTACGTTAGTACGGGAGCTGAAGTAGTTTCTCTGAATGATCGCCAGGGGGCGTCATTACCCAAGTGGGAGGTCATCCTGGAATCTTGACAGTAAACTACAAGTTCACAACGCATTGCGCCCGCAACGTGCTTTGACCTTGTAGGTCGGCTATCTTCTGTATAAATCAGGCACGGACAGTTCTGACAATAATGAAAAGGAAACGCTAAATACAGGGCTGTAAACACGAGCAGGGAGCAGAGAGAGAGAGAGAGAGAGAGAGAGAGAGAGAGAGAGAGAGAAAGAAATGAGAAGAAAGAGAGAAACCTCTCTCTCCACTCTTGCCAGTGTGTCTTCCCAGGACATGAAAAGAATCCCGCTCCGAACTGGGATTATCTGCCTCCTCTGGGAACTCCTTCTGATGAGAGAGAGAGAGAGAGAGAGAGAGAGAGAGAGAGAGAGAGAGAGAGAGAGAGAGAGGGGGAGAGAGAGAGAGAGAGAGGGAGAGAGAGAGAGAGAGAGAGAGAGAGAGAGAGAGAGAGAGAGAGAGAGAGAGAGAGAGAGAGAGAGAGAGAGAGGGATTGGAGGAAACAGGAGAGGACAAGTGGAAACATTTATCGTGAGTAGGGAAGGGAACAAGAAATGCCGAGCTGGGTGAGAGATACAAGAAGAGAGAGAGAGGGAGAGAGAGAGAGTGAGACGCAACATCTCTCAAACACACACACACACACACACACACACACACACACACACACACACACACACACACACACACACACACACACACACACACACACTTAACAGCCATATGTTTGGATCCCTCTCGCTTGTCCTCGTGGATGCCAGCCTCACTTAGAGGCCAGACGAGGTGTGATGAAGCCACCTCACCTCAGTGCTATTTCAAAGAGAGCCTGGTGACTCCCCAGAGGGCCTCCAGAAAGTCCTCGCTTGATCTCTCCTAACCGTCCTCCTGATGCTTAATTCATACGCCGTCGTGGCCTGCGAGCTTGTCGTTCTGCTGTTTCTGGGGCAGGTCACTGTCATGTGCCTACGCAAACACCTGCCTTGAGAATATCCTGTGCTGCCCATCTTAAGGCCTGTCTATACTTCGACCGAAAAGTCGAAGTATAGAGGGTGTATTTGAGGGTGTCCCCAGCAAATGAGGAACACCTTAAGCCCTATACATTTTTGGGGCTTTTTGAAATTGTCCGATCTACAAGTTCACAATGCTTTGCATTGCAATATTTTTTTCTTTATGGGGACCCTGGCACAAAATCCTTTCCGATGGGGGTCCGCAACTAAATAACTTAACTATCTATTTGGAGGATTTTTTACATGAAAATGTTTTAGAACCACTGTTCAAATCCTCAGTGTTGGAGTGTATGGAATGAACCCATACATACTGTACATGCATTTTTAGGGATTCAGCTGACAGAACCTGATGAACTGTCTTCCCCCAACCAGGAGGGGAAAGACAAGGAACGTCAGGGTTCCCGGCCCGTTTTACAGCGAATCAGATAATGTTTTTGCTATGTGCAGACCACCGTAACTTTGCCAATGAAATATGCATTTGATTTAGAGTTGTGAGCTGAGTGATTCTGCAGCGCAGCTAGACATATAGCTGTTTGTTTGTGATTTATTTTGTTGATAAGCAGCCAAGAGCTAATTGATTTTTTGTGTGTAGTGTGTGGGGGGGTTGAGCTGGAAGGCTGGGGTGAGGGGCAGGGCTCGTCACTCAATAAAACTATATTTTCATGATTTTGTTTATTTATCTTGGATTCTGCGTCCATCCAAACCCATCCCCCCCCCTCCCCGCCCTTCAGGCCTTTGCATTATTTGTTTACTGCGAGTCAATGCACTGATCCAAAGTACACACTCTCCCAATCACACACGGACACATGTTGCACACGCACAAACTAAGCAATATCAGTTAGCTTGTGCATGCGCACACGCACACACGCAAACGCACACGCACGTGCTCACGCTCACGTTCACAAACACTGTCAGGCATACAAAGGCACCATGCCTTCACATATTACATTTTCACGCGAAGACTTTTGAACTTTTACTGAATTCAATTTTGTATTCTGGACTTTTACTTGTAACAGAGCATTTCTACATTGCAGTATTGATACTGTGTGAGTACTTTTCCCACCATTGCTACAAAGGCAACATGCCTTCACATTTTGTGATGTGTGCGTGGCGCGCGTGTGTACATGTGTATCGGCTCATGAGGCCTCTTCCTGCAGCACGTAGACATATTTTCCCAGAGCTGCACCCCCACCCCTCCCCCCTCCCTAAAGCCCATCCCCACCTTTTTGACTGGGCCCTAGGGTGTCTCTCCACACGTGCGCGTCTCTCCTCCACTATACGGTATGTCTTTCTTCTGACTCCCTCTGTCTAGCTGGCTTTTTATTTGGCCTCTCTCTCTCTCTCTCTCTCTCTCTCTCTCTCTCTCTCTCTCTCTCTCTCTCTCTCTCTCTCTCTCTTCATGTTGCCAGATGATCAGAGATCTCTGTCTATACTGACACATCTGGGGACATCTGCAGACTCACTCCCCAGTTTTTTCCGCCCCCTAATCTGAAGACTCACCTCTTCTAGACTCCAGCTCAGCCCTTAGCGCTCTCCGGCTAGCAGTACTCCTTTTCTGCTCCATTGATGCTATATAGCGACTTTATTGTCCTGTAAACCCCTAAAAGTTTGGCGCGTTACTCCTCACACAGTTTTTGGCGGCGCACACCATGTCAAATGGACCGGCGTCATCTGGAATTTTGTGCTTCCATTTTGCTAAGGGTTATGTCTTATAGTTTAATTTGTATTCATCTATTAATGAATTAATTTGTTGCACGTTGCTCGGCCTCTAAACACGTCGCATCCCTGTGGATTCATCGGGTCCCCGTTGGCATCTGTGTGTGTGTGTGTGTGTGTGTGTGTGTGTGTGTGTGTGTGTGTGTGTGTGTGTGTGTGTGTGTGTGTGTGTGTGTGTGTGTGTGTGTGTGTGTGTGTGTGTGTGTGCGTGCGTGCGTGCGTGCGTGCGTGCGTGCGTGCGTGCGTGCGTGCGTGCGTGCGTGCGTGCGTGCGTGCGTGCGTGCGTGCGTGCGCAGGTCAAGGTACCTCCGCTTTTTAAAATGTATTTTTTAACTTTCATTGCATTTCATTGGATTCATATTGGACTGAACCCAGTGGTGTAAAGTAACTAAGTACATTTACTTAAGTACTGTACTTAAGTACAATTTTGAGGTATTTGTACTTTACTTGAGTATTTCCAATTTCCAATAAGTTTACTTCTACTCTACTACATATCGGATCCAAATATTGTACTTATACTTCACTATATTCATTTGAAATCTTATTTACTAGTTACTCTGCAGATATAAATAACAATATTATAAGACATACATGAACCACTTTCGCCCTGTTCTAAACCTTGGCTATTTGAAAATAGCTGATCTACAAGCTCACAACGCGTCGCATCGCGACGCGTTGTGAGCTTTTAGATCAGCTATTTTCAAACATATTTTACTTTTACTTTTAGCACTTTAAGTACATTTTGATGCCAACACTTTCATACTTTTACTCTAGGTATTTTGGTGTGAGGGCACCCTAACAGAATATTTCTACATTGCAGTATTGATACTTTTACTTATGTAAAGCATCTGAGTACTTTTTCCACCACTGACTGAAACCTTGCTGAAATATGAAGTCATAACACCCTGTACATACTGATAGATACGTCCTAGATCAGGGGTCTTCAACAGGGGGTCCGCGACCCCTAGGGGGTCCGCGGAGGTACTGCAGGGGGTCCGCGAAATTATTGCTTGAAAAAAAAAAAAAAAGATTTCATTTTTTTTTTTTCATTTTCCACATTTATTTTAAAAAATAAATCATGATTCTATCCATTTTGAATAGCTTGAATACATGATTACTATGCAATTGACAGATTGTTGATATTATCAAGCATTTGTTCTCAGTTAATAAGTAGTATGTTTAGAAATGGTAGTGGTACGGCCCACCCTGCTCGCTGTAACTTGTACTTATAAATAAAAAATGTGTCGTAGCCCCGACCCCCACACCCTACGAGGTGGTAGGGGGTCCCTGCTCCATCTCCCCATCAGTTTGGGGGTCCCCGGCCTGAAAACGTTGAAGACCCCTGTCCTAGATGACTGACATCATAGACTGCATGGCCACATGACGTCTCATCCACATGGGAACCAACCATGCTGTTATTAACGTCCATCTTGTTAAAACTCATTCAGTGCCAATGACGTCTCTTGACGTCTTTTTTTCAAAGGCGTTCTGTGCCAATGACGTCTTTTGTGTTTTTTGTATAATTCTTTTTTTTTTTTTTTTTTTTTTTTTTCATTTAAAAAAAAAAAAAAAAAAAAAATCAAAAATCATGGGTGGCACATGAACCTTGGAGCCATTTTGGCATTTGGCACAGAAAGAGTTAAAGCATTGCATGCTTTGGGACTTTTGGGACCAACGTTTTCTGCCTCTTAGATCATCTGACCGGTCCAGTCTCTCTCCTGTCTGTTCCTCTTAGATCATCTGACCGGTCCAGTCTCTCTCCTGTCTGTTCCTCTGTCCTGGTTAAAGTCCAGGGACGACCAAACCTTTTTTCCACTGCCGCCCAAGGCTTTGGAATAGACTCTTCCATGGACACATTCATGTCCCGCCTTAAGACACACTTTTTGCCATAGTATATCGTCACTGTCGGGCAGAAACCTTGTATCTCCAAGTTTCAAATTTGTAATTTTTTTCGCGGAGCATAGCCTTGCTTCACCATACAAGGCACAAAAGTTGTGAAAACAGCGGATCTACAAGCACAAGTTGTTTGCTTGTAGATTTGCTTGTAGATCCGCTGTTTTCACTAGTTTAGTACATTTTTTAGATGATAAATATAAAACGGTTTTGGACATACATGGTTTCCACCCGACAACGACGATATAAATCTGCTCAAGTTTTAATGATTTAACATCTTAATTGTATACACTCTCAAAAGTAACATTATTGTTAAACACCTACATTGATTAATTTACAAGCAGTCTGCACATTTGGAGAATGTAGAAGAATTGTTATTTTGATCAACGTTTGCCTGTTATCTCTCCTATGGCACCACATCAATACAGCATGGAATTGTGGACAAAATGGTATCCAACGATAACAAAATATTAATAAGGTTTTGGGTCTTGAGAGGCTAAATCTCATCAAAAGGTGGTCCGCGGCTCAAATGCCCAATAAATAATGGAGCTTGATATGAAGAAAAGGTTGAAAACCACTGCTATATTCCCTCTCCCTCTCACTGCTAGGGATGGGAAGATAAGCAATATTATCGTTTATCGTGATAAAAAACACTCGTATCGTGGAGATTTAGTTTATCGTGATATCGTCCTCCGTCATGCACTGGGATCAATTCACCTTTTATTTGCCGAGCTGCATATCCGGTAACACTTAAACCCTTTGGTAAAAGGTACTTATAATATACGTACTTGATACAGTCTTTTTTTCACTCTCTATCAAATGTCTTTGCCAAAAAAATAGCCGATCTGCAAGCTCACAACGCGGCGTGTTGCGACGTGTTGTGAGCTTGTAGATCTGCTATTTTTTGGCAAATGTTACGCCTCAAGATGATAATGGATGTTTCGGATATTTTGATTATCGCGATAATATCGTAAATCGCGATTTCTTTGGTCACAATAATCGTGATGTGACATTTTCATATCGTCCCATCCCTCTCTAAGCACCCCCCATCTCTCTCTCTCTCTCTCTCTTTCCGGGGAACAGGGCGAGCAAGCCCACCCTGCGGCCCCCTCGCAGCTAGCAGCCAGATCTCACTGCATTTGGATTTCATTACAAACAGACCAGCTCTGCACGGCCTAGAACAAAAGAATAATAATCAGAGGGGGAAAATGAAAGAGAGGGAGAGAAAAAAATAAAAGAGGAAAGCGAGAGAGAGGGAGGGAGGAGAGAGAGAGCGAGAGAGAGACAATGTTTCAAAGACTTGTTATATGGTCAATAAATTCAAGTTTTTCCACTGAAAATAGAGGTCCCCCTTATTTTTTCTAAGTCCCGAAACGTGAAATGGAAACCGGGCTCCTTTTGTCTCGCCGACGCAAATTGAAAAGGATCTGTTATCCTAAATCATATGTAAACATGTCCAGCTTTGTGTAAGAGAGAAATTACCATTTTTATGGCCCGTGATACTATCTCTGAAACCTGCGCTGCCAGGGGAGCGGACGTGTGGTGATATGTTCACCAACATCTGCTTTGGCTCGCGGCCAAGTGCCACACGCACGCATGCACACACACGCACACAGACAGACACGCGGACACGCGGACACACACACAGTCGCAGCATTGTGAATATAACTTAGCACATAGGTTGTGTTCAGACTAGCAGCCCGAATCCGTTTGTGTACGTTGTTACCACAGCGATCTGTGCAGATGGTCCCTGTGATGTCTCCATGCAGAGATCCAATTTCATGACTTGCAAATAACATAAGTGCGTTCAGTCATTCCTCCTACAGATCGTACCGCAGTCTGAACATAGACCGTTTGCACATAAGACAGAGAATGATGTGCGTGACCCACAAATGTTCCAAATACGGGAGTAACGATACATTTTAACAGCAATACGATACGCATCACGATACATGGTTAACGATACGATACATGGACGATATTGGTTCATTCATGGTGATACGACTCAATTCAATTATTTAAAATCGATATAGTAACTATTTGGCAAAGAAATGAAATCTGTGTAAAACTTTAAAAAAATCTATTATTATGGAAGTAAACACTGTGATTATCTAGCAAATACATGGACATTATATTTCAACACATATGGACAAACCCACCTTGACATGAACACAGAGATTACACACATTTATCGATAGACCAAGAGTAGCTATATGGAATGGATTGGTAATTAGACCCCTCTTTTTCATTTTCCCTCTTAAAATTGCCAAATACAAGGCACAAATACTTAGTTTCCATACAATCAATTATTCGCATTGCAAAACGATTCGATACCGATTATCGCATTTTAAAACGATACGATACAAAGCCAAAACGGTACGATATTTTGCTTTTGCAAACGATGTAGTAGATCATTGCAAATTAAAATCGATTTTTCGATTCAGCTAATATATCGTTACACCCCTAGTTCCAAATGCTGTCGGGAGACGATAAACAAAACAAAACAATAGCAGCCATCGGCCCTCTTAAGCATGCAGATTGCAACAGAAACAGAGCGTCACCTGGGACTCTCTTGGACAACAGACAGTCAATGACAGATTCCTCATCCCAGTGTCACCAGAGGGATGGGACCGTTTGTTTGTACACCATTGTGTAATTGTCATAATTAATCACTTGTGTGGACTGACGGTTTTTTATGAGATGTTCGCTCATAACTAGTCGGACGAATGTTACATTTCCTAGCACTCCTCTTCTGTCCTCCGCTCCTCTTATGCGGCCTCTTTCCCCCTCATTTCTGTCTGGGTGTAATTGCTCAGTCTTGAGGGGAACTTAATTGGAAGCTGTGGTTTCAGAGGAAGAACTTCCTCAGGTCTGCTTCAACCACAGAGCTGACCACCAGACTCCCTCCTAGCTGCCTTGGAAAACAAGATAGAAAGCAGGGCACACCAGTGTCTGAATCCAACTCATACACTACTTCCTCATGCACTCAGCTAGCCTCGCCCTGTCCTTTTAAGGTCCACAATGTGTAGACCATTGTCCAAGCAGTAGAACTGGCCCCAGCTTGTCAATATTTAAAAGCCTGTATATTATTATTATTAACACTTTTCATGCCTAAAATGGAGATCTCCGTTTTAGCTCTTTTATCCACTTCTGTGCCAGCGTTTTTAGTGTTTTTACCATGTTTTTGGAGGATGATCACGCGCGTGCACACTGCCGTGCGTGTGCTCCGATTCGTTGCCCCGCATTTTGCACCCATACTGTGTGTGAGCGAGCAGTGAAATGGCTTCCGTGTTGATTCAGCTCGGCTCGGGCTGCACTCAAATTCATGCAGGCGGGACCATGTGACGCTGTGGAAAATCCGTCTCCTACTGTAGCAACTATTAGCAACCGAGGCTCGATCGAACGGTAGACAACGGCGACATTCATATTAAAAAAAAAAAAAAAAGAAATCCAGGCAATATTAATAATAATACTTGCACATTCGCAAAAGAGGGCTTGATCCTATGTGTCTTTCTATGTCTCAAATAAAGCAAAATGATATGCTTATACTGTACACATGGATGGTAGATAAGCAGACAGACAGACCCAGACCAGAACAAAGCGGGAGCTTAATCAATAGTGTTTTAGCACTAAAAACCTGTCCCGCGCTGCAGTTCTCATTCACCCTACAGTAAGACTATTGTCTCCCCTTGTCCATCAATCATCTGCAATCCCAAGCGGCAGTCAGGTGTGTGCATTGTGTGTCTCTCAAGCACATTACATTACAGTACCCTGCCTGCATCGTCTGTCTCAACCATCCTATTCATCCTGACACAAACTCTATGCTAACCACTGGAGGAGGTGTGAAAGGAACAAATTGGAAGTAATCAAAAGCAGTCGGTAGTTAAGTGCTGGCGCGTGCGTGTGTTTGTGTGTGCGTGTGTGTGTGCGTGTGTGTGTGTGTGTGTGTGTGTGTGTGTGTGTGTGTGTGTGTGTGTGTGTGTGTGTGTGTGTGTGTGTGTGTGTGTGTGTGTGTGTGTGTGTGTGTGTGTGTGTGTGTGTGTGTGTGTGCGAGTGTGCGCGCGCGTCTCTTCAGCCATGAGTCTGCAAAGTGGGTTTTGGCAGTGAGCGACCGAGATAAGGCTCTGCACCGCAGTGATTCTCATCTCCAGTACTTGCGTAACAACTCTCCGGGTCCAACAACAAAAGAGGAAGCTCGGCACTGAATCATTGCTTCCTGGCTGCCTACAGCATCACCCTGGTTACAGGGAACGCGTACACAAGCTTTCACGCAACATGACAGCTCAGAGGGTCCTTAATAAGGCTGTTATCTGCGCTGTAGTCCTACACATTTAAGCTGACTCCATTATACAGCAAATACGCCGGTCTATCTTCTTAATGGCAGGTGTTCCACAAGGAGTGGAGCGCATAGGATGAGCAACCCCGCGCTCATATAATCACCCATCTCACAGAAAAACATTTTATTCTCGCCCATGCCCCTGCTGTGTCTACTTTTAGTCTTGAGACATTTTTGTAAAGAGAGCTTCTTTGTTCTCGCTCCTTTTCACCATCTCAAGGTTTATTGCGTTAGCATTCCCGCGTCGCATTTCGCTAGCTACACACACCACGTCATAGGGAAGGGAAAAGAAAAAAGAAACAGTACGGGCTGGCAGGGAGACCAGAGGAGCATCAGGTGCAGATGTAATCTTTCTGAGGAGCGAGAGAGAGAGAGAGAGAAAGAGAAAGAGAGAGAGAGAGAGAGAGAGAGGTCTGCTCCACAGGTTTCAGTGGTAATTACTGCTCCCTGTCATGTCTCGATGTCCCACTGTAATCAGATGTCATTGTCAGCTGTTCCTCCTGAGGTGAACCAGCCGACTAATACCAAGCGCACAAATAGGTCATTTACCGAACATGCCCTCTCTCTCTCTCTTAAGGCTTTATCATAGTCTGAGGTGAAGAGCTATCACCTCAACTTTTAGGTGATAAGCTATCACCTAAACATGTGATAACACAAGCGGAGGCCATCATAGTCGCAGACCCCGTATTTATTCTGAATCTGCTCTTCAAGGAAGGCGGTCGCTTTGTTTGACCGCCCTGAATTGTTGCGCAGGTTCTCCAAGATAGCGCCGCCCATGGCTGCTGTGGTGACTACGTGTGTTGCGTTCTGTGATTTGAATGCAAAAATGTAGTATGCCAAAGCAAATTCCTATGTGTATTACACAATGGTTAATAAAGAAATCTGAATCTGAATCTGAATCTGAATCTGACTCACGGTGAAGTCCTATCACCGCACCTCTGTGCCTCTAAAACCAGGGGGCACACTGATTGGTCAAGATCGACCAATCGGTGGACGGGGTTGATGGGGAGATGTCTGAAGGTAAAAACAGAGGAGAGATGACGGGGTTCGCGGTGATGGCTCTTCACCGTGGGGAATGACGTAATGTTGTAGTTTTCGGACTTTAAAAGACTACACCGCGGTGATCACCCCAGACTGTACTATGATTGGGCCATAACCCCCTCTCTCTCTCTCTCTCTCTCTCTCTCTCTCTCTCACACACACACACACACACACACACACACACACACACACACACACACACACACACACACACACACACACACACATTCTCACTCTTTCTCACTCTTTCTCCTGCTTTCCACACTTTTGCTGTCAACCATTGTCTTCCTATCAATGTGGGAAAACGTGCGAAGAATAGGCGATTGACTGCTTTCCTACTGCCAGTGTGCCTTTCTATTGTTGTTGTTGATTTTTTGGGGGGCGGTGTGTCACATTCAACGTCACAAACACCGAAAAATAGGGGACCTCTATTTTCAGTCGAAAACTTGAATTTATTGACCAAGTCTTTGAAACATTCTCTCTATCTCTATCTCTCTCTCTCTCTCTCTCTCTCTCTCTCTCTCTCTCTCTCTCTCTCGCTCTCTCTCCCTCTCCCTCTCTCTCTCTCTGGCGAGTGCTGTCCAGATGCAACACATTATTTACAACTATCGAAACCGATGACAATAATTGTTGTGGGATTGCTTGTGATTATGAAAAGGAATGGGGCTTGGGGGGGCGGGATTATAATAGAGGAATACAAGTTTGAATTGCTTTGAACAAATTCTCTTTCACTTTGTATTGAAAAGATTACAGTTGGTTTTAATCTTTACTCGCACACTCACTGTGCTCGTAAATTGTTTTTCCAGTTCGCGCAGTATCTATTTTTGGGGGGCAAATGTGAGTGAAACACTTGGTCTCCTTAATTCCTTTTCCCCTTTCGAATCAGGACAAGCAAGAGAGCTAGCTCTCACATAGCATCACGCTGGAGTGTTTTGTTTCCATCTCTGCCAATCAGCGCTAAAGCCAATAACTAACTGTGACTACTGTCATTTGACTATTGTCACTAGTCATTTGTCAAGGGAATGGATGCCAATTGTAACCTTTCCCACTAAAGACAAAAGCCAGATGTTACTGGGTGTTGGTGTTTTTTTTTTCTTTTTTTTTTCCCACTGGGAATGGGACTTCACTTTCAGTATCACTATTATTTCGTGGCTGAGCAATAGTTCTTCCTGTCATTCTCTCACACCCTCAGGCCTCAGCTCTCAGCTTTTCCCACAAAAGTAAGTTAAACGAACACAACCGTCGAATCGGTTGTGTTCGTTTAACTCTTGAGAGTTCAGGCTTTTCCAGTGGTGGAACAATTACTCGATTGTTTCTCTACTACTAAAAGTATCAATACTGCAATGTAGAAGCACCCTGTTACAAGGAAAAGTCTGGAATTCAAATGTACTTGAGTAAAAGTACAATAGTATTGGTATCAAAATGTACTTAAAGTACCAAAAAATAGAAAGTACTCATTATGCAGAATGTCTCGTTTTCAAGTGTAGCAGATTGAGAGCTTGTAAATCGGCTATTTTCAAATGGCTGAAATCTATAGGGCTGAAGTGGTTAATGTAGGTTTTGTGATAATAATCACAAAACTGATTGTCCCTGTGATTTCTTTATTTGCGCCATCAAACATCACTCAGTCGTTCCCTGGCTGCTTTCCAAACGACTCTGCATTGACCATCCTCCGACGCCAAGCCAGGAACGTTTGTAAGTAGTTCTCCATCCCAGAGATAGTGCTTATAGTAACGATCAGAACGTTTGTTCAGGGAACTCTGGCTTGTACTCTGTCACATGACACATTAGTCATTACTTAGACTTGCATTCATATTCAACTTCCAGTGTACTAGACAACTATTAAATAGCAAAACACAACATGGATTCTGTAAATGGAACCTGTTACACATGAACTAATTGATGGTTATAATTGGTCCAGCTGCTATTCAGCCAACTCTTAATGGAGGACGATCAACTTAAGACTTGAGGTTTGCCAAAGCCTCAAATAATAATACGATATTTGCTTCAAACTAGACTGGTCCCATTCCTGAAGAAACAGTGTGGGCTCGGTACCGAGTGAGACTAAGCTCGAAACGACTTCCAGGTTAAAATTACAGTTTTAAAAAGTTAAATGTTTCAAATAAAGGATAAAACATTTCAAAAAGTTTCAAAAAGTCTCCACTATTCCTGAAGAAGACAAACATTAGAAAGTTTGAATGAACCTTCTAGGTGAAAGTATGAGTCAGCTAGAGCGAGCCAAAGTTTGAGGAGAAACTTATAGAGTACAGTGAGAAGAACATAACCGGGCTCTCTCCGAATATTGAACTCAAGCCCAATAATAATAAGTGAGTTGTCCTGATTGAACTGTAGTCAAGTACTCAGATTTGTTTACTTATGTAAAAGTAGCAATACCACAATGTAGAAATACTCAGTTGCAAGTAAATCATATGTATAACATGTTTTACTCAAGTAAAAGTGCAGAAGTATTGGCACCAAAATATACTTAATAAGTACCAAAAGTAAAAGTACCCATTATGCAGAATGTCCCACTTTTTTCTACAAGCTTTGTGAGGCGTTGTGAGCATGTAGATCTGCTATTTTCACAATATTTATCCGTGGAACCGAGTCACATTAAATGTAGTACCTACAATAAATTCCAAGTGCTTGTCAGGGTGGGGGTCCCCAGTTCATATATGTTATATGTTCATATATGTTCATATATGTTCATATATATATATAGGTGCTTAGTTACTTTCCGCCATTGCTGTGAAGGCAGCGGTGCTGGGGAGAGCAGCAGCAGCAGCAGCAGCAGCAGCAGCAGCAGCTGGGGCCCATGCAGCGCTGGGTGTGTGAGCGCTCAGCGCAGGGCAGGCTGCGGTGGCATATCACTTCAGAGCTAAAGAGAACAATTAGGCCATATCAGCGGATCAGAGTTGCTGGCAGGCGGGCCACAGTTAGCGATAGCGCTGGTAATCTGCGGCTTATCTGGCACCTAGCCGTGGCTAACCATGCCTCCAAAGGCCTCCAGACACTTCAGAGTCAACGAGGGGCACCGGCCCGCCCCGGGACACGTACGGCATTTCACTGAGTCGAAGAGGGAGAGAAAGGAGAGTGAAGGAGAGGGAGAGAGAGAGAGTTGAGTTGAGGGGGGAAAGAACTATGTCATTAATGAGGGCAGTTGTTTCGCCAGATTAAAATAATAATAACAATGGGCTTATGGCCCATCAATTGAGTTTAATAAGGCCACCTACTGTGATGTATGGGTGGCCTGTTTTGGTTTCATGCCATCACTTACTTTATTTTTTTTAAATCTTTAGCTTTCTTCTGTTTTCTATCACGTTTTCTCTCTCTCTGATTCACGGAGGCGAGATGGGGGCCTTGACAGACAGTGAAAGTGAGAGAATGAGGGTCGTGGTGAGTGAGAGGAGATGAGAGGAATTGCTTGTTTTTTTAAGGGTGGTTTATCCTTTGTTTGTGCACCGGTGTGGCACACTGAAAATGGACGATATATATGCTCACGACGCGGCGCACTGGGACGCGTCCTGAGCTTATAGATCGGCCATTTTCAGTGCGCCACACCACGCAAATGCGAAATATATCAAGGCCTTTAGGTCCTTCATGAGGGTGCCGCTACAGTTGCGGTCGCAGTGTTGGATCTCATCTCATCTAGTGGCTGTGAAAACAATGGTGCATGCTTTTAACCTGCATGGCTACATGTCTTTTTGCACCCACACACGCCCAACCCCCAAAACACACACACACACACACACACACACACACACACACACACACGCACACACACACACACACACACACACACACACACACACACACACACACACACACACACACACTTGCATGCACGTACACATACACACACATACACACTCACACTCCCCTTTCCCGTAAATAGTGAGGTCATAGACCTAAAAGTAGTGAGACAGGAAAGGAAAACTGAGCAAAGTGGAACTTGTCATGTGAGTGTAACACCGAGAAAACAGCAGTGATGGATGGATGGATGGATGGATGGATGGTAATGTTATGTTATGACACCTTGAGGGTACATCATGTTTATGAAAGGTTACAAATCAAGTTTATCATTGTATTACTATTATAATTTTCTTCTTCTTTTGTGTCCTTTTAATTGCACAGTGGACATGAGAACATTACAGTTGCTGAATAAAATCCTCAGTGCCACTTTAATCGCTTATTTCAACCTGGTCTCTCTATTTTGGGCATGTCACTATAAAAACAAAGAATAGTATAGTGAATATATCGTCATTGTTGGGTGAAAACCTTGTATGTCCAAAACCGTTCGTTTTGCATTTATCATTTTAAAAATGATTCAAACTAGTGAAAACAGCCGATCTACAAGCACACAACGCCTCGCTGCTTGTAGATCTGCTGTTTTCACTACTTTTGTGCGACGGCCTTGTATGGTGAAGCAGGGCTTTGCTTTGCGAAAAAAATTACAAATTTGAAACTTGGAGATACGAGGTTTCTGCCCGACAGTGACGATATAAATAGCAGATATACAAGCTCCCAGCTCAAGTCCAAGCTTGTGGATCAGCTATTTATATTCATCGGGAAGAATGTGGGGTTAAAAATGCAAAGATTTTGACAAATGAAAGTAACACTGGGGATTTAGTTGTTTAACATTTAGGCCTAACCTATAGAATAGGGCTAAATCAGAAATTAGCCTACAAAACAAATATGTTGCTACATACTGTACATGTACTGTAAGCCCCTCCCAAACAGCAAAATGTGTTCCCGGCCTGAATGGGTTAACAAAAGGCAGTGTTCTGCTACAGTACAGCATAATGTCCTCATCTGTCCAGGTATAAAGATTCATCTTGAAACACAGAGCACTCTGTCATCTCTGCAGTCAATGATAGAAAAGATAATCATTTTGAAAACAGGATATTTTTCTATCACCCAACGCTAGGCTGAGCAGTAACATCTTCAGCGTTAATTTAGCTCGAAATTTATCTTTGATTTGTTCTGTTTTTAACTGAACGTCTGTGAGTTCTGTTTAACTAATGTGTTTATGCTTTATATTAATGCATGTTATGGGCTGTGATAGTTGTGCACATTTGCTGACAATTAAGCTCACACACAAGGCAAATAATGAGCTGTTCTTCTGTCATGTTAACACGATGGCAGGAGCACTCTTAACTTCTGTTTACTGCAGTGATGTCACAACAAGAAAAGCACAAATCAAGCCGTGTTAAGTTAACCACTTGAACCCCAGAGCCTACAGTATATGTTCTGCGGTGGGACATTCAGCGAAAATAGCTGATCTACAAGCTCACAGCACAGCTTGTAGATCGGCTGTTTTTGCTGAACACATTTTTGTGTAAATGGAAGCACTAGCCTAGACCTAGAGTGGAGCCCTGGGGGACCCCATTCAACAGAACATATGGGATGTAAGACAAGTGGTTGAAGTGGGTTGAAATTGCACATGAGTAACAGGAAGTTTACCATGAGGTCAAGTGACAATTTGCTATTGAACTGAACTGAATTATAATACAAAGCCTCCTGTGTTACCGTATGTGTGGTTTGTTTACAGCGTGGCACCAAAGGGGTCAGCTACTGTATCTAGAGTGTGATCTTCTCCGTCCGTCCGTCCGTCCGTCCGTCCGTCCGTCCGTCCGTCTGCATCCTTATGTACATCTGTCCGCCTGTCCTTCTGCATCTAATCTCGCAAGCCAATCACAATCTTTTTTTATTTTATTTTGAGGACCCCCACTTTGATATGCATTAATTAGGCCAGTGGTTCTCAAACTTTGAAATCTTAACTTTGACAGTGTACAAATGGAACCAAATGGACCCGTGAGGGTCCATTTGGTTCCATTTGTACATTGTCAAATTTACAGACTTATAAGGGTCAATTTAGACCCCCATAAAGGAAAAGGAACCTAGAGAAATCCCTGAAATGCACTTTGAGAACCACTGCATTAGGCCACCGACTCCCATTTGATATGAATTCTATCTCTAGGGGACCCCAATCTACATCCTCGATGTTAATTTATCTCAGAGAACTCAGACCTGTAAGGGTCCGTTTGGTTCCCTAGCTCTCAACCATACAGCCCCTGGGAGCCCTTCAGTGACCCCCTGTGGGTCCCCAGACCCCACGTTGAGAACCACTGTTAGTTGATTAGCGCCCCCCCTTATGGAGCCGTTCCTCCCCGGGCCACAGAGTAAACACTACATGTTGGAGTATTTACAGTCTGGAGTTGAACAGTGGGGGGTAGATTAACATGTTTATAAAGTCCAAAACAGCAGAATGAGGACAAGGAGACTCCGTGATTAATGAGCAAACGTGTATTCAGAAACATACTGTACTGTACTCACATATGCACACACACAGTATGCACACACAGCTAAAGCAGAAGCACTGTCTTCTATCAACGGATTTACACACTTTTCTTTCTTGCACAAGTTGCACATGTGATTTATAGGGGAGCATTTAACAACACGGAGCACTTTGAACATGCAGCTTGTTTTGTGTGATGACGGCGCTGATCACGGCAGTCAGAACATGGTAGGAGGCAGCTTGAAAACACTTTTTAGGGCACTCTCCAGCTCGGACACAGAACGAGACATCGACATGTCTGTCCATGCAGTGATCTTGAGTAACTGTTAACAACTGAAGATAGGAAAAACGTCTCATTATCAAAACTAGCAAAGCACACAGGTGCAGCCAATGACAGTGTGACATTAACATGCACATTGTCGTGAAATATACAGCCAGACTTTAGAACACCTCTGCCTAGACAACATGTTGGCTGTGGTCTAACAAAACAAGGCAGCGTGTCCTGTGTGTGATGTCATCGCGCATGCAGCTCCCAGACCCAACTTTGAGAATAGCGATTAACGGAGATGTATTTTTTACCACCGATAAGAATCTTGCGTTAACACAGCACGTTAATGCCGATATCGGCACAGCTATAATATATATATACTGTATATAATGATCTACAAGCTCGCAACGTGTGCTTGCAGACCTGCTATTTTCACTAGTTTGTCATGTCTCTCTTTTGGGTCTCGACCTGAGACGTTTGGGAACCACTAGACTAAAGTACTCAACCCCCGTATTTGAGTCAAATATCACAAGTACTGGAGTACTTTGTAGTAAATATCAACGCGTGTGCACTGTTGATCGGCCATTTTCACTATATTTGAAATGGGGCTTAAGTGGTTAAGCACAATTATTCAAGTATTTGTACTTTGTCACTGTCCACCACTGGTATGCACACACATGCAAAGGCTTCAGTTCAAACACATGTGCACCGTATGTAACCACAGTTGCATACAGTACATGTGCAAACATGTACACAAAAGAGCTTTGTGTACATAAAGTACAATAGTGTATACACAGCGATATGCACACGCATTACACGCACAGTGGTAAATATTAGCATTTTAATCAGACATAACGAGTGTGATGATGATTACGTTGTGTGGGAAAAAAAGTGCGATGATGATTACTGGAATAAGTATGCAATATGGTCATTTGTTCTCTTGTTTTTGTTACTCTGGCTTGTTTTGTAACCACACGGTTAAAATGTTATCATAGCATGTTGTTTTATAGACAGATGCTTGGTACAATGTTTACCTGGTATCCTGCACTGCAGTATAGTTTAAATGTACAGATAAAGTTTGGATAGTATTGTTTAGTGTACAGTGGTTTACAAACTTTTTCGGTTGAGACCCGAAATAGAGATTGAGACGTTTGCCAGAGTCCCAAACTAGTGAAAACAGCAGATCTACAAGCTCACAACGCGTCGCTTCGCGCCGCGTTGCAAGCTTGTAGATCGGCTATTTTCACTACTTCAGGAATTGGCATAACAACTAAATTGGGAGACAAAAACAACAACAACACACAACACAGTAGACTTTTCTGACCAAAGCATGTATCAACAATGTCTGTCCTGTTTGTGACAGCTGGAACAAATTCACGCATGCATTCTGATGCTCCCAGATATACAAGAACACACACAAACGCGCACGCACGCACGCACGCACGCACACACACACGCACACACACACACACACACGCGCGCGCGCGCACAGACACGCGCGCGCGCGCACAGACACGCGCGCGCGCGCACAGACACGCGAACACGCATCATGATGACAGCCAGCTGTCACCATGCTGATACAGATATCAGAAACTGGAAAGCGATAAAACCGTATCCAGTGTTATTTTTGGGGGCTCTTGAGTTTTGTGCAACCTACTGAGTCTCTTGGGTTTTCATTGAGCCACTTCTCCCCCCCCCCCCCCCCCCCACACTCCCCCCCCTCTCCCCGTTACCTCTGAACACGTTCGAAACTTCCCGGAGAAATGCTAATGATGACGGCTGTTTCATCTCCGCTGAGGCTGAGTACTTTCGCGAGCTTCAAACTCACTCAACCCACCTACCACAGCGAAAACGTGACAACGTCCCTGTATGTGAATGATAGAATCCGCTCATAGCCACAACTAAAACGGAAACGGCACACCGTTGTTGTCTGTTGATCGAGGACGGACTCATTTCTTTTTTTTTTTCATTTCTTTTTCGTTCTCGTGCTTATACTTAGTTGCACCCCGGTGTTATCCATCAAGCAATGAGACGAGCTTCTAAAGGGCGAGGTTGCGCCAATTCTTGGCCATCTGGCCAGTGATGTATATCGGACCAGTTACCCATATATGGAGACCCCTGCATGATAGTCAACAATGTGATGTCAGAACATGCCCATATATGGGCCTTAATATTGATGACATCAGGACAGGGATCTCCATTATCTCCATACCATACATCTCCATACTGTATATGGGCATAAAACGGGCAAGGACGTAATTCATTTGCAAGTGTGACTCGTGATGACATCAGCGATCTCCATATATGAGCATAAAAGGGACATCAAGCCAGAGCGTGATGCAAGTGTGACTCGTGATGACACCAGCGATCTCCATATATGGGCATAAAATGATCAGAGCATGATGTCAGAGCGACAAACCCATAGAACCACAGACAAACCCATAGAACCACAGTGTACAAACACGTCTACACGTACGTCTACACGGACAAGCTGTGACCTTCGGTCGCAATAACAAATACAATGGTAAACGATAGTAGTTATGGTTGTACAGTAGTACTCGTGTGAATTAACTGTACCCTTAACTGAGACGTTGCTTTAGCATGCTGCTGTGTAGGTAGGTGCAAGTGACTCACGGCCCGCTTCCGTGTGCTTTCAGCGAAAGCGGCTCCATGAAATGATCCTTTTTTTCCTGGATGCTCTCTCGCCAGTGGCATCATCCTCGGACTGAACCGCTGCCAACAGCGTGGCATGGAAAATCCATTGTGCATACATGAATCCAGCGCTGTTAGCCAAGGCGGCGTGCCACTCTGTGCCAGCGTGGTGCCAGTGTGAATCGCTGTTCAAGCCGATTTAACTGTGTGTGTGTGTGTGTGTGTGTGTGTGTGTGTGCGGGTGTATGCGCGCAGGTGGGTGTGTGTGTGTGCGTGTGCGTGTGCGTGTGTGTGTGTGCGCGTGCGTGTGTGTGCGTGCGCGCGCGATATAGGCCTAGTAAAAGATCTATGAAGGCCCGGGGAGAGTGTGGGCTTGGAGAGAGGCACTGGATATAAGCTCAGCGAGCAGGCAGTGATGTATATTCATCCATTTGTACCGAACGAGCACGCAGGCTAAGTAAACACGTTGCATTTCAATATATATCGTTGTTGTCGGGTGGAAACCTCGTATCCCCAAGTTTCAAATTTGTATGTTCTTTCGCAAAGAATGTTTTTTCGCAAAGAATGTTTCGCAAAGAATGTTTTCACTAGTTTAAATCGTTTTTAAAATAATACATTCAAAACGAACGGTTTTGGACATACAAGGTTTCCACCCGACAACGACGATAATATGTGGGAGTCGACAATCACGTTGGTTCAGTGATCACATAATGAAAGAAGGGACGGCAGCAGGTGGACGTGCGTGATTTCTAACGGAGGTTTCCAGCTCCGTTTTTTCTTCCGTCGCTTCAACACCAACCCCCCCCCCCCCCCCCCCCCCACCCTTGCCAAATCTCCCTATAGCAGCTCTGTAGTTGAATAAAAGAAGAGAGAGAGAGAGAGAGCAAGAGAGAGAGAGAGCGAGAGCTGTGTTTACGTGTGCACACTAAATCTACAAAGTAACTTTGTGTGCGCGCGTATGTGTGAGGGAGAGAGAGAGGGAGAGGGAGGGAGGGAGAAGAATAAATAGTCAGCGAGAGAATGAGAGAAGACAGGAGGAAAATAGCAAATGATAGGCACCGCTGGGGAGGAGGGTGGGGGTGGGGGGTGCACTGTCAGGGAGAGTGTGGAATAAATCCTAAAAGGGTTTTAGCTGCTGCTGCCTGGCTGGTACTACTGACTGGTGTGGGTGTGTTGTTGGAGTGCTCTTTCAGTCCAAAATACACTCGCTGTGTGAATCCAAACACTGGCTTTAGGCGAGTTCGACAGGAACGCAAACACAAACAGAAACACAACAAAATAATCTGAGGCTCAAAGTTGTTGAGATCCAGGTTCAGTTCCTGTCATGTCTGCTATGGAACTTGACCATTTGAGGCGTCACTGTTGTACGACTTTAATTCACATGATCTAAATAAGTTTAAATCATTTTTAAAATGATAAATACAATACTGGCTTTCAAGCAGTTTCAAGGGGCACACTCTACCCTTCTCAGGGGCACACCAAAGGTCTCCAGGCACAGTGGTCGAGAAACACTGGTTTATAGAATAGTGTGTGGATGGACGATAGGCTGCTGTTTCGTCAGCCCCAGGAACACCAAGAGAGACTTTGATCCATGGATGATGTAACAACAGTTCCACAGACTGAGCTAAATGTGAAACTGTTTAGTTGTCAAGCTCAGTGTCCCTAGCTCCCCCTTCCACCCCTTCCTTTCAAGGGAGGACGGAGCAAAAGGAAAGAAAGGGAATGAAGGCGAGATGGAAAAGATGAGGTAAACATCGGTGCATGTGGTGGAGGCTAATTAAGTCAGTTAATTTATTCTTAAGTGTGGACATTATTAACCACTTAAGACCGATGTTGCTGTGTACTTTGTCCATAGTAGTGCCTATGCAACAAATATTTTAGAATATATTTGATCTGGCACTGTTGTAGAGCGCCCGCCCACACACGGCTATGGGGGCGGGCGCCAGTTGGGAATCGCACCATGCAGTTGGGAATGGCTGGACTATCTCCTCTTCAGCTTATCACCTTATCAGATAAAAACAGCAAACAGCCAAGTAGCAAATTGAATCGTTTCCAAAGACACAACAGACTCTAGAGCTAGAGAGAGAGAGGAGAGAGGGAGAGAGAGAGGAGAGAGAGAGAACGGGAGGGAGAATGAGAGAGAGAGAGAGAGCGGGTTTAGTGAGTGAGACAAGAGACATGTTGGTAAAAAGACAGCGCAGGGCCGGGCAATTAGAGATCAGCGTGGTGAATACAGGATGAAACAGAGATTCTGTGCTTGCGTGGCATAATAGAAGTGTTCAGCGTATAAGACTGTCTTTGCACATGCCTTGGGAGAAGATGGGCCCTAATTTGCTACAGTAATTTGTAGCTGTCAGTTGAGCTTTTGTGTGGCGGCCCGTGGACAGGCCGAGGGCAGGCGAGGCGGGGCGGCTGCCGCTCCTATCCGCTGACAAACTGACACCGCTTCTTCTGAGGCCCTTTTCATCTGCTATCACAACACCAGTCAAGCTTTTGTATTGGCAGTCAGAGCATCTGGAAAACTGCCACTCTTCTTTTCTTTTTTTTAATTCTTATTCCCATACCTCCCCCAGTGTCCCATTTTTTTGAGACACCTTACAAAATGTTTCCTTTTCCTGCTCAACAACTTGGGGTGAAATTAATCTTTTAAGTAGAGATACTGTAATAAGCAGGAATGAAAACTGTAGAATTTGTTTTGAAAAATCTCCTCTCCTCTCCTCTCCTCTCCTCTCCTCTCCTCTCCTCTCCTCTCCTCTCCTCTCCTCTCCTCTCTATTGGGAGGATTAGGACAGAGTCCCATTCATCCTGCTCTAATCCAGCGTTGCATCCCAACTCAAATGTGAACACACACATGCACACACACACACACACACACACACACAAAAACACACACACACACACACACACACACACACACACACACACACACACACACACACACACACACACACACACACACACACACACACACACACCCCACAACCTCTCATTCAGTCAGCCCCGCCCGGCCCCTTGGAGAACAAGTATAAAAACATAATCAGAGCTTCCAGAGTTACAGTATCAGAGACAGGATTAAAACATGGGACTAATATATAGCTAGATTAAGGGCTGTCGTTAGCTCTTTTACTAAGGAGGAAGTGTGTTTGTTTTCCAAAGGATGGGGCCCAGATGTGTGCGCGCGCACGCGTGCGTGCCTGCGTGCGTGCGTGCGTGCGTGCGTGCGTGCGTGCGTGCGTGCGTGTGTGTGTGTGTGCGTGCGCGCGCCAAGGAAGTGCTGGTGAGGTGAGCAGGATGTGCAGGAAGTGTTCACCAGGCTGAGCTGCCAGCGAGGCTGCTGCTCTGAGCACTCATTAGACTCTGTTGTAACAACAATTTGACTACCGTATGCCAAAAGTAACTGATTTTCACAGTAACCTGAATGCATTTGGGTCCCCATCCAGAATCAATGGGGGTACATTTACTATAATCACATTTTTGTCTTTGGAATGCGACAAATACCAAAAGAATATTATTGAACTCAAGTCTCTATGGCGTGTATAATCAATAGAAAGTCATTTTGGGGGTGAACATCTCTTTTAAGACCGATTCTACAAGATGTCTTCTAAATCAAAAATCGTTTTTCAGACAAATATATCGTCGTTGTCGGGTGGAAACCTTGTATGTCCAAAACCGGTTGTTTAGTATTTATCATTTTAAAAATGATTTAAACTAGTGAAAACAGGCCGATCTACAAGCACACAACGTCTCGCACCGCGAGGCGTTGTGTGCTTTTCACTACTTTTGTGCGACGGCCTTGTATGATGAAGCAGGGCTTTACTTTACGAAAAGAATTACAAATTTGAAACTTGGAGATACGAGGTTTCTGCCCGACAGTGACGATATATCAGTGGTGCTCAAACTTTTTAATGTGCTTTATCAAATTTGCCTATGGAAGATTTTGTCGGGACCTGATTCGTTCTTCACTGTCACTTAAATTAAGCGTTACACACGAATCTGCTCACAGATCCACGCAGTCAGAGCCCCCTAAATTAACTGACGCTTTGTCCCCGGGACGGAGACAAAGCGCTGCAGGGGAAAGTGCTCTATAAAGCGGACTGGTTACTCCGAGCCGTCAGCTAATTGAGCCATAGATCAGTTTTATTTCAGCCAGCAGGACGGTGGAACTCAGACTCTGAGGAAACACAGGCTGTGATGGATGAGACCACGGCCCCCACTTTAACACATAACGTCACCGGGACCCGCACACCTTCCGTCTCGCCGTGCTTAGCGAGACAAAAGGGGTCAAAAATACATTTTTGCGCGAGGACACACGCATGCAGGCCTCATCAGTGTTTGAGTTGCCTGGTGGTGGTGGTGTGTGGGTGTGTGTGTGGGTGAGGGGGGGGGGGGGTTATTGCTGAAGAGGAGAACGAGATCTAAAGAGGAAGTGAGTGAATAAACACTCGGGGGGGAGGGGGAAATAATACGGTGATTGGGGTTATCTGTGTGACACTCCCGAGAGGGCGGGGTGGGAGAGGAGGAAGTCGAGGTCTGGGAGTGTGAATCGAGAGTGCTCCACGTGCACACATAGACATCAAAGGGGGCTTGAGCCCCTGCCCTTTTATCCGTCTGTAAAAAGTGCCCTCTCCAGACCATGAATGCAGTTTTCACTACGGTGAAACAAACGCAAATGCCCTCTTTCCATGCCATACCTGAACGCAGCATTCAAGAGAAATGTCTTGTCCGGACTCTCCTGAACTTGAATGCAGCATCTTATGTTGAAAGAATTGCCCTTTCTGTGTAGAAATCCATGTCGTTACGCCACGTCTCCAGTATTGACTTGATTATGCTTAGTTCAGTGTCCAGCACCGAAAATAGCCGACCTCCAAGCTCACAACGCGTCGCACTTTGTGAGCTTGGAGGTCGGCTATTTTCGCTATTTTCACCAAAAGGCCCTTTTAGAAATGTCAGCCCCTGCCTCTCTAACATTCTCTGATCTGCATGTCCCTGTCGACGTGGGAGGAGAGAGATGTTTAGCCGCGAGAGGACGGAGAGAAAACGTGCGATGAGAGAGAGGCTTGGCGGTGACTATACAGCCAACCAAGGCCACCACGGTGACAGATCACAGCACCATCCTTTTCTTTTTGTTGTTGCTCTCTCTCCTGGTCAATGCAATATCTTCTGCGATGACAGCTGATGGCACGATAGATGCTGCCCCTTGAACGTAATGACTGGGACGGCGGGACCGATGAAAGAGGGAGGAGGCAGGAAAAAAAGGGAGAGAAAACAGAGAGGAAGAGAGAGAATGGGAGACGGATAGAGAGAAAGAGAGAGAGAGAGAGAATCAGAGGCCAAAGACATGTAAAGCTCTCGCTCGCAAAAAGACAACACTCGTGACCCCGGTGTCTTCCGCACCCATCAATCTCGCCAGTGTTTCTCCCTCCTTGGCCTTGGTACCAGAGGTCACATTTCTCATCCCTCCTGGGGTCACTTCCACAATCACCCACCCTTGAGTACAACACATATATATATATCCCCTGCTGTCAGCCGTGGACCCCCTGAGATGCACCTGTGGAGTGGGAGTTAGAGAGAGGGAGAGAGAGAGAGAGAGAGCAGGGGCGTCACAAGGGGGTTACCAGGGCCCAAGGTGGAGGTGCCTTAATTATTTTAAACTAAAATAGCAGATATACAAGCTCACAGCCCGGCACTCGGTTGTAGATCTGTTATTTTTGAAAGGTCATGAAAATGTGTGCAAATCTTTGAATGTATGTATTTTTTTAAGCGAGCATTTGTAACTAAGATTTTGCTTCTGGGGAGGGTCCCTGGAACTAATGTTTTGAGGGTTAGGGTCATCCTTTCCCGGGGTCCTTGACATGAAAAAGTTTGAGCACCACTGACATAAAAACAGTTTTTTTTTTTTTTTCTTCAAAAAACCTTAGAAGGATTTGAAATATTCAAAGACTTTTCAAAAATAGCAGATCTACAAGCATTCTGTGCCGCGCTGTGAGCTTGTATATCTGCTATTTTTCAATAGTTGAAGTACCCGGGGCCCAGAATTTGGTGAGACACCCCTGGACAGAGAGAGAGAGAGAGAGAGAGAGAGAGAGAGAGAGAGTGTGTGTGGAGCTCATAGACGGTGCGCTGCAGTCTTCATGACAGAGAGGTCAGGTCATGGATGTAAACACACACAGCCTGCAGCCTGTCTGTTCTCAGCAGACATGGAGGCAGTCATGTGTCAACTAATAGGTCCACATGCAAAGAGAAATCTAGCAGACAGAGAGACGGAAATTCAAGGCTATGCTAAAAGCTGTGAGATGTGTAATACCGGACGAATGGGGAATGATAAATGGATTTAAAAAAATCACACCTAGTGTGAAGTGAGTGGAGCTGTTCATTTCATTAAGCGTCCCGCGAAGCTTGGCCAATGGGTCCCTGGACGTACAATAAACGTTGAGCACTTTGTGCCATTGTGCCAAGATGTACTGTAGGTCAGATGTAGGCCATGCTTCGGGACGCTTTGTACTGGACAAAGCCAGATGTTGGAGCTTCGCTCCGTCCAGGAGCACTGCTCAAAAAACAGGATATCAGCGTCACACTGTTGAATTTGTTTTCACTGCTTCGTCCAGCAGATGACTGCTCAGATGGCTGAGATGGCGATGACAAAAGGTTTTGACAGTTTTTGGCCTATACAGGAACTGTTAGTCAAGTGCATTACACTCTGCCATACCTCGACGACACCTTTGACCAACCTACATAAAACCTAACTTCGCTGCATTCCTCTCTCTCTCTTTTCCCTCTTATCGCAGACTCATCGGGTCAGGTGACCTCGTCGCCCCTGGGCTCGCCCACGTCCCATCGCGGCATGCACCCGTCCCTGCTGAGCCCCACCTCCATGGGCGCATCGGGCTCCCTGCACTCTCCCATCAGCTCGCTGAGCTCCCCAACGGCCTGGGCTCCCCCTTCTCCGTCATCAGCTCCCCCATGGGTCACTCCATGGACCTCCCCCGGCATGGGTTACGGCCCCAGCGTCAGCCCCCAGGTAAGGCCTGTGACAGAACCCACCGCAGGCAGCAGTGCTCCTCGAAAGGGATCCCCCCCCCAGAGGTCCTTGAGGGGCTTCCAGGGGCCCCCAGAGGTCCTTGAGGGGGTTCCAGGGGGCCCCAGCTAAATCTGTAAATATAGCTCTGCTCTGCCGAGTGGTCGGCGGAAAGAAATGAGGGCAAGTATGTTTTGGGCGAGCAATCTGGTTACCTTTCAGATGGGGGTCGTGGCCAGATACAAATTTGGGGATCCTTTACATCAGGGGTCTTCAAAGTTTTCAGGCCAAGGACCCCATAGTTGAGAGAGGAGAGATGAAGCAGGGACCCCCACAACCTTCTCATAGATTCCACATAGTTTTATCGTTTGACAGCAAAATCATTAGTGTATTTTGTATTCATGTCAATTTGTGTTTTCACCTCAGATACGTATTTACCCACTTGAATCGTCAATACGTAACTTGACATTTCATTCTGTACTAAGTCTGCTCTTTTTCCACTCTACACCAAACGTCTTTGCCGAAAATAGCCGATCTACAAGCTCACAATGAGCTTGTAGATCAGCTATTTTTTGGCTGAAGTTCTCAGAATATGGACACTAGGGTTCAAGTGGTTAATATAAAAAAGGAGAAAAAAAGGTTTCTATCACACCAAAGATTTGGAGGACCCCCAACTCTGAGGACCCCCTAGGGTCCCGGAGCCCCTGTTGAGGGACCCTGGCTTTACATGAAAATATTTGAGAACCTGCACTGCACAACGGAGTTCCTAGCCATGCTTGCAACTCTTTTTTAGCCTGTTTGTTTTTCCATTTCGATCACTGCTGGTGTTGCTATAGTAACTCAACGTTCAGTCAGCTAACATTAATGAAGCCTATACTATTTCTAATTCTGGCGTCCAAGCAATTTGTGGATATCCACGCTGTCAGGCCAAATTACAATGAGGCCCCGACCGCGTTTTCAACCGAGGGTTGACGTGTGACGTGTGTTTTGGTTGAAAAGATTCACGGGTCGCGCAAAGAAATGTCTAAATCCCAGTTGGCTGGTTCCCATCTTGTGAGTGACAGTAGTACGATCCAATCACAGGCAAGTAGAGTTGAAACCCCGCCTCCCACAGCCCTATTCGAGCGGTCCGGCAGCAGGCTGAGAAGGGCTGTTGTAGGGATGGGACGATAAGCGATATTATCGTTATCGTGATAAAAAAAAAAAGACTTGTGAAAATCGTATTGTGGAGTTTTAATTTACCGTGATATCCTCCTCCGTCATGCACTGGGATCCATTCACCTTTTATTTGCAGAGCTGCATATCCGGTACCATTTAATCGCTCTAATTGGTAAAAACGTACTTAAATATACGTACTTGATACAGTCTTTTTGAGCTGTGTGAAGCACAGGCTCCCTATACGTGGCTGTGTGGGTCTGTGTGTCTGTCTGTCTGTCTGTCTGTGTGTCCTGTGTGTGTGTCTGTGTGTATGTAGCCTGAACTTCCTAAACTTCGGCACGCCACTAGTCCCACAGTTTTGCCACAACACACTCGCGCCATATGTCAATCGACCGGCTTACTCGGGAATCGTGGGCTATTACTTTTCTAAGAGAAAGGTTCTATAGTTTAATTGATATTAATTTATTAGTGAATTAATTTTCCCCATTGACTTATAATGGGAATTGCAAAAACTCACATTCAATTATTTGTCTCTCGCAAACCATAGGGCTAGAGTTTCAAGACTTGGAGAGGAGGTTCATAATGATTTCAAGGATTAAATAAAAAAATAATTGTGTCATTTGGCCGCATGGTGGCGCCATAACACCCCACTTTACGTTTTGGCCTGTAACTCTTGAACCGTAGGTCGGAAAATTAAAAATATGTTTTCCCTGGATTCCTTGGGTCATGACGCATCTCCCCATATAGGCCACGCCCATTTGCGCCATGATAGATTTTCCTGCCATCTTGAATTTTCTCCAAAACACACTTTTTGCTCCTTCTCCTACATATTTTCTTCAAATGTCACAAAAATCGGTACACATGATCCACACACACACACACACACACACACACACACACACACACACACACACACACACAACACACACACACACACAGCTCCACTTCACACGGGTGTGATTTTTTCACTTTCTATCAAATGTCTTTGCCAAAAAAATAGCCGGTCTACAAGCTCACAACGCGTCACAGATCTGCAATTTTTTTGGCAAATGTTCCGCCCAGGATAATGGATTTTGATTATCGCGATAATATCGTAAATCGCGATTTATTTTGTCACAATAATGACATTTTCGTATCGTCCCATCCCCAAAGGGCTGACATCTTTAACCGTTTGGAATCTGTGTCCAAGTGGGCTGATACTGTGGAAACTGATTTGTACCCGCGACTTTAATGGCACAGAGAGGCAAAGCAGCATAGTGGAAAAAGGGCAACAGATACTGTGTGTGCTTGCACAGTATATGAGAATACACGTGGAAATAGTATATCGTCGCTGTCGGGCAGAAACCTTGTATCTCCAAGTTTCAAATTTGTATTTTTTTTCGCAAAGTAAAGCCCTGCTTCATCATACAAGGCCGTCGCACAAAAGTAGTGAAAACAGCAGATCAACAACTGCATTGTGTGCTTGTAGATCGGCTATTTTCACTAGTTTAGTTTATTTTTTAAATGATAAATACAAAATGAACGGTTTTGGACAAGGTTTCCACCCGACAACGACGATATTAACGCGCATTTCCACGTACCTACGCACGCGCGCGCGCACGCACACACACACACACACACACAGACACACACGCACGCGCACTCACACTCACACTCACAGTGGTAAAAATAAAAGAAGTAGTGACTTGGCAAAGACATGTCACATGGGGATATATTAATTCTCCATAACCCTGCGAATGAGAATGGAACAGATGTGTAGAATGTGTTCGTAGCTTAAAAAAAAGAAATAAGAAAATCCATCAACGCACACAGGCAGCTAACTACACAATGCAAGTCCAAAGTAGTCCGCTCCCGAATTAAGGACACCAGGCAACAATAGTACGTTACCGTAGCAACGCTGAACAAATGAATGACTGAGAACCATCCTGGAAGATGTTTTCGGCAATTATGGAGTCCCGTCGTCCCGTTGTTGAGCAAATCACTAATACATGCAAAACACATTTGTCTCGTCTCATGCCGTCGAGGGTGCGGATTTTACGCCCAATGTAGCAACACTTTTGATGTCACATCAGAATAACGCCATTTAGGTTGAAAATTGGTTGCTTTTTAAATCCTCTACAAAATAAGATTTAGTGTAGAGTGACAACAGTAGGGGTCCGGATATAGAGCCCTGGGAGACTCCAATCAATGAACTATGGGTTTTAAAGGGGTACTGTCACCTAAAGGGGTTGAGGGGCAGATTACACTGTGACATGAGCTTCTCTGAAAACGGTCTGAAACAGTCTGAAGCTCATGTCACAGTGTAATCTGCCCCTCGCCCCCCAACAACAGCTGACCAGTACAGTAAGTAGTCATACAGTCAGGCTATCAAGACTCTGAACCCCTAGTTGCTCCCGGTGAGTAGGTTGGTGCCTTGCATGGTTTCCTCCGCCATCGGTGTATGAACGTGTGTGTGAATGGGTGAATGTAATGCACAATCTATGTAAAGCGCCTTGGATAAAAGCGATATATAAATGCACCATTTACCATTTATCTATACAGACAATTAATTTGATTGGCTTATAATCGCGCATCCCGACAATGACATCATAAAAATATTATCTTGTTTTTTAAGATGATTCTTAAAGTGACAGGTGACAGGCCCCCTTTAAGTGATTAAGGGGGGTAAACATACAGTAGCAACCCAAAGCTGTAGTTGTTATACTTGTATTCTTGCAGGTATGCTATGCACACACTCTAAATACATACGGCACATACATCAGTAAAATAAGCAGGCAGACCAAGTGTGCGTGCAGAGCCTTATCGTGTTACACAGCTCCTATATGGACTTGTCCAGCTTGTCATCTTGTCATCACGTTACACACCCCGTTGTCGCTGTTATACAAGCTTGTGTGCAAATGTCATTGTTTGACAGAGGTAAGGAATGTGACGTATGGGCTGCTGGCATGTAGAGATATGGGAGTCACGTATGTATCGCATTTCACATGACATGACTTACACTTCAGGACACATTAAGGTACAGTACATGGCTACCTCGCACGCCCCACTCACGCACCGCGTCCAAGTATCTCAGAAATGCCAGACGAACATGTTACGAAGACCCTTGCGCGCGGGGGAAAAGACACGGACACTGACTGCGCGGGCTACAAGCAACGTGGCGAGCACACATATCGTTGTTGTCAGGCGGACACCGTGTATGTTCAAAATCGTTTGTTTTGTATTTATCATTTTAAAAATGATTTAAACTAGTGAAAAACAGCCGATCTACAAGCACACAACGCCTCGCACCGCTAGGCGGTGTGTGCTTGTAGATCGGCTATTTTCACTATTTTTGTGCGACAGTCTTGTATGATGAAGCAGGGCTTTAAAGTTGTAGTTCACCCCCAAAATGACTTTTTTCTATTGATTACTCTCACCATGGAGACTTGAGTTCAATAATATATATATATTTTTTTTGTATTTGTCACATTGCCAAGACAAAAATTTGAATTTAGTCAGTTTACCTCCACTGATTCCGGATGGGGACCCAAAAGCATTTGGATCCCCATCCGGAATCAATGGGGGTAAATGTATTGTTATCAAATTATTGTCTTATAGGAATGCAACAAAAACTCAAAAATATTATTGAACGCAAGTGTCCATAACATGAGTAATCAATAGAAAAAAAGTCATTTTAGGGGTGACTCCTACTCCTTTAAGCTTATGGAAAAAACATACGAGGTCTCTACGCGACAGTGAGGACATGAATTTGAAACTCACACGACACACGCACACGGTTGTTAAAAAGGCAAACACACAGTGAGAATCCTCAGCGTTCATCTGTCCCGTTCGTAGCTCTGAGAGGGTTTCGTTCGGTTGCGCTTGTGTGCTCTCAGAGTGAAAACGAGCGGCGAGGATTTGAGTGTGTGTGAGCAGCGGAGCCCCACCGGGGGATCAGACTGAGGCCCCACTCTGACCCTCTGCCACAGTTTAATCAATGCTCATTCAAGTAGGATTCCACAGTTCTTCTGCTCTGTCATTCATGCCTCTATAAGCCGGGGCCGCTGCTCGTTCTATCTCCCTCCCCACCCTGTCACGCATTCTTTTATGTCCCCCCTTATCCCCGTCCCCTCGCGCTGTCCCCTAAGATCTGTCTCTCTTTTTTTCTCCCCCCCCCCCCCCCCCCCCATATTTGCACATTCACTTTTTGTCCTCTTCTCCTCTCAAGCACAATGTGTCTGTCTTTCTCTCTCTCTCTCTCCCCCTCATTTTTCCAACTCTCTCTCTCTCTCTCTCTCTCTCTCTCTCTCTCTCTCACTCTCTCTCTCTCTCCCTCCGTCCTCTCTCTCCATCTCTTTTATTCCACCAAATAAGCAGTTCCAGCTTCATTGGTATAGAGAGAAAAAGAAGAAAAAGTCACAATTAAGACATCAAAGCCTGCGGTGTCCCAGTTTCCTTTTTGAGCCATATCTACAATTGAACCCCTCCCCTCCCCTCCCGCCCCCCCCCCCCCAAAAAAAAAAAAAGAAGAAAGAAAAAAAGTAACAGCCCCACTTTTTTTTGAGTGTGTTTGTTAATAATTACGTTAAAAGGCGTCCGCATGCATGCAGCGCTGCGATGCTATTCGGAAACGGGCCTTCTCTCTTATAGCTTCTATTGGGGGGCTTATCTGTGCATTTTTCGGAGTGAAAGTGTCCCCTATGTAATGGAGTTAAGTGTGGATTAAGGCCAGTTTTAGAAAGCCGCCGGAATATTTCATTGCTAGAAAGCCCCCCCCCCCCTCCTCACACACACACACACACACACACACACACACACACACACACACACACACACACACACACACACACACACACACACACACACACACACACACACACACACACACCACACCCCACTCCATCCCCACCAAGCTTCCCTCCATCCCCTTCCACCAGCAAACACTCACCTCCAATGATCCTCCTCTCCTCTGCGTCTTAAGCCCGATTTCATACTTCGTCCGCGACGGTGCCACACGCCGGAAAATCGCAGACCTACAAGCTCGTAGGAGCTTGTAGGTCTGCAATTTTCCGGACGTGCGGCACGGCCGTGTGGCGGAGCATACGTTTGGCTTTAATGCTGGTGCTTTCATTTGCGTTCTGACGTCTCCATCCCAGAGCGCTAGCACCACTCAGTATTCAGCTCGCGTGTTTGGGTTTTAGACAGCGTTACTGCAGATGTTGTTTTTCTTTTTTTTTGGTTCAGTCTGTCTCCATGTGGAGGAATGTCAGAGAAGGTGCTTGTGTTGAGCGATTTATTAATACAGAGGACCAAATTCGGACAATTTTCATTCAGTTGTTGAATAGGGAAGGACATACTGCATACACAGTATCATCATCCTCTTTAACCACATCCCTACCACGTCCCTATGTACTGGGCATAAACAAACATTCTGCGAAGCTCGTTGTGAGCTTGTAGATCGGCTAGTTTTATCAAAAAGATTTGGTGTGACGTGGGGGGGGAGACCTAGTATGGACTCCTGTGGGACACAGCTGTCAATAAACTATAAGGATCAGAAGTATGTTGTTATAAGAATGAATGAAGAATAAAATGAATAGGACCAGACAGTGGCACTGGCTCAGAAGGTAGAGAGCCGGCATCTTGAGAGTGGGAAGGTTCTATAAGGGTGCAGATTTAAACAAACTTGTTATATTACAGTTTGTGCCATCATGTTTGTTATGGGCTCGCATGGTGCAGGAATAGAACTATCCGCTTCATCCCAACTGTCGCGTCGTGCCCTGCAACCCAGAATAACTTAAACGACCTTTCCAACCCACAGGCGGTGAATGTTTACATTATGGCTTACAGTTGACAGTTACACTATCACTAATTAGCAGACCTGCCAAGCCGTACACGAAATGCGTACCTGGCACGCATTTTGACGCCCAAGTGCTGTACACTGGTACGCTTTATCAAGTATGCAAAAATGCCGTGCAAGTTTGATAGGACACTGCAGTACTCAAGTCTGCACGCTCAGCAGAGTGCACATCTCCATGAGGAGAGGCATGCCCTAATAATAATACTGACGACATAATATCCTCCAAATTCTTTTGTCTGTTCGCCTCACTCTGTCTGTGTGTGTGCGTGTGTGTGTGTCTCTCTCTCTGTCTATCTCTCTACCTCTCTGCATCAGTACGATGCTGTGTTGAAGAGACAATAGTGCTTGCTTGTAGCGATCTTTAGAAATGTCCTTAGAAAACCAACTGCTCCCGAAGTGCCGGTTGAATGTGTCTGTGAATAGATCAATGTAATGCACATAGCAAAGCGCTGTGGATGAAGGCAATATAGAAATATACTTAGGGAAAAGTCTGATTAGGGGGAAGTAGTCCCACTGAATAGGAATCTGCTTCTGTGAAATCCTCAGTGTTGGTTTTACTTTGAGATCGAGAGTGTAGGCCTACAAATGGAGCTGTATAGGTGTGCACTGTGCAGATTGTAATCAAAATGGTTATTATAATAAAGATCGTGTCATGTTTGTCGTACAGGAATGAGACTCTGGTTGATAGCTGTCGCTTTGTGCCCCACAGCCCAGATTAACTTAAACGGCCTTTCAAACCGCAGGCGGTGACTGTTTACATTGTGGCTTACCGTTGACAGTTACACCATCACTAATTAGGGTGGTGGCTGTAGCCACCAGCCACCAGCTGGCAGATGTGTTAATAGCAGGGTAACTAATAGTGTAATCGCTCTAAGGAATTGTGTGTTAAAGTAAAACACTACTAATGCAATGTAGGTAATATAAGGTTCTGTAATTAAGGTAACTTAACGCAGCTGTATGTAATAGTAAGGCATGGTAAGTCATGTGCGTGCTGTAGCTTGCAGGGTAGTTCAGGCAGATACACTCAAGAGCAGTGGTGTAACAGTAACTAAGTACATTTACTTAAATACAGTACAACTTTGCTTAATTGTTATACGTTACTTGAGTATTTCAAATGTCCAGTACTTTGACATCTACACCATTACATCTCAGAGGCAAATATTGTACTTTTACTCCACTACAATTATTTGAAAACTTTGGTTACTACTAGTTACTTTGTAGATTTTGGTTACAAAACATACATTAACCACTTGTACATTTCGACCATTTGAAAATAGCACATCTACAAGTTCAAAATGTGTTGCCATGCGATGCATTGTGAGCTTGAAGAAGATCTGCCATTTTCAAAATATTTGTATACATTTGAAAACTTGTGAAATGGGACATTCTGAGTACTTTGTACTTTTGGTACTTTAAGTATATTTTGATTCCAATACTTATGTACTTTTACTCAAATAAAATTTGATTACCGGACTTGTACGATTAAGTAAAATATGTGAGTACTTTTTCCACCACTGCTCAAGAGGTTTACAGCAGGGGTCTTCAACATTTTCAGGCCAAGGACCCCTTAGTTGAGAGAGAGATGAAGCAGGGACCCCTACAACCTGTTCATAGATTCCATATAGTTTCATTGTTTGACAGCACAATCATCAGTGTGTTTTGGATTCATGTCATTTTGTGTTTTCAGATATTTAACCACTTGAACGGTCAATACTTAATAAACTTGACCTTAAACTCTGTACTTAGTCTACTCTTTTTCCCCTCAACACCAAACCTCTTTGCCAAAAATAGCCGATCTACAAGCTCACAACGCCTCGCAGCGCGAGGCATTGTGAGCTTGTAGATCGGCTATTTTTGGCTAAAGTTCTCAGAATAAGGACACTAGGGTTCAAGTGGTTAATATAAAGAAGGAGAAAAAAAGTTTATATCACACAAAGATTTGGAGGACCCCCTGTAGTAACTCTGAGGACCTCCAGGGGGTCCCGGACGCCCCTGTTGAAGACCCTTTGGTTTACAGCACATGCACACGCACCGCTGTGTGTGGGTGTGTATGTGACGTGTCATTACAGCTCATGTGTCAGGCGGCTGACCCATTTGGCGGTCTATTTAAGCTCACCTCATTCACAGGTGTTCCCATCGCTGTCAGTGTCGCTGGAGGTGGGCATGCCAGTGTTTGTGCCCACCAGTGGGCCCTGCTTTCCTTAAGGGTTCTGTTTTCCACTGGGGTGGATTTTTATACTGTTGTAAGTTCTCAAACTTTTTATTTATTTCAAGTTCACCCATAACTCTGAGAGTACACGAATGTGTACATTCTCAGAATTACAGACCTGTGAGGCAGTGGTTCTCAATCTTTTCAGGACGCGACCCCCCAAATAATCATATTTTAACTGGGGACCCCCCGACCCTGATGAGCACTAAGAGTTAAGGCATTACATTTTGTATAACATGGTTCTATGGTGAAAATAGCTGATCTACATGCTCACATTTATGTAGATCGTCTATTTTCACAATTTCTGCCTCTAATATTTGATAGTTTGACCAATGTTTAATTTGTCATTTTAGAAGTACTAAGAAATCCTTAAATTGTCACTTTAGAAATGTGCATAACACTTTATACACTTAAACTGTATGTTGATTTGTTTACAGTTGAGTGAGAAAACAATGTTGCACATTAAGTTAATCATTTGGGGACCCCCCCCAAAACAATTTGGGGACCCCCATGCGGGTCCCGACCCACAGGTTGAGAACCACTGCTATAAGGGTCCATTTGGAACCCCCTTAAGGAACCCAGAAGGTCACTTTGTCCAAATTTGAGAACCACTGTACTGTATATCCCTGCCAGCAAGCTCAAATACAATATTCACACAATATTATATTTTATAAATACAATGTTTTCCATCTAACTGTGAGTTATATCACTGAACCGTATGAGGATGTTAGCTGTTAAGGGTGGTAGTTTCCGAAACTGAGATTAGTGATCGTTGATTGAAAGGGTGTAGCCTGCCTGTTACATTTCCTTTAGTATTGTACTTGAGTAAAATAAATACTTGGCTTCTGACTTTCACTCAACTGCATTTCAAAGACTATTGTACAATGGTGAAAAATGAAAATATCAATCTTCAAGCTCACACTATTTTCAGAACAACTTAACTTGAATATTTACTACTCCAGTACTGTTTCTTTTAGCGATGCCTCAGCGCTCCAATGCTTGACTGTGTGTGTAATAGAACTGTGTTGTACAAAATGCAATTCCTCGGTTCTTGGTGCTCGTCAGGGTGGGGGGGGTTAAATAGGATTATTTGGGGGTCGCGGCCTGGAAAGTTTGAGAACCACTGGCCTAACTTCTCAGCTTGAAGGTGTTGTGTTGGGTTGGAAGCAAAACACTACACATTTAGTCAGGAACACTCACGTCTAAGTAGATTTAACCATTTTATTGCATAAATGGAATACAGTTAATCTTGGCGTTAATGGGCTCCGCGTTCGGAGATGTTCCCTGAATGTTGTGCATGCTTTTTGAGCATGCTAAGTAAAATCAGCTAACGCTAAGTAATACCCCCCATAGGGATACAATAGCAGAACATAGCACTACTGTACATTGACATGTAACTGTGGAATGAGAACAGAGCTGACTGACAGCTGACTACAGCTGGGCGGGACGACTCCCGTGTCCTGCATAATGCTGACACTTCAATTAGACACCACTGATCTAGTCCAGTAGTTTACAGTTTACAGTTCACAGTTTAGGCATTTAGCAGACCAAAGCGACTTACAATAAGCAGATAAAACATCACAATAATAAACAAGATAAATTGTCAGTACATCAACAGCAATATAACAAATGCAAATGATATCTATCTAGAAAAAACACAATATAATCAGTAAAGAAAAAAGGTTCTAAAAACCAAAAAAAAAAAAAAAAAAATGCTAACTAGCTTCATGTATGGTCATTGATTTTTCAGTAGTTGCGACCGTTAGGGAGCAGTTTACTATGAAAACCTCCACCGGCCGTCCGTCCGTCACACGTCACACGTCACACCTTTGCCCTGCTCATATCTCCGCATCAGTATGACATCACACCACATGTGTACACAAACCTTTGTGTACGTTGCTGTGGCAACAGTCTGTTGTTGCTGGTTTGTTAGTGTACGTTAGCAACCACCTTAGCAACCATGGTTTTACCCTAGCAACCAACTGTTTACCCTAGCAACCAACTGTTTACCATAGCAACCATGTTTTTTTACCCTAGCAACCAACTGTTTACCATAGCAACCAGATACGCAGAGCAGGGATCTCCATATATGGGCATAAACAGGTGACATCACACTGATGTCAGATACTCAGAGCAGGGATTTCTCCATAATATATGGGCATAAAAGGGATTCTGTTAGGGATCTCCATATATGGGCATAAAAGGGATTCTGTTAGGGATCTCCATATATGGGCATACAAGGGATTCTGTTAGGGATCTCCATATATGGGCATAAAAGGGATTCTGTTAGCTGTTAGTGATCTCCATATATGGGCATAAAAGGGATGCTGTTAGGGATCTCCATATATGGGCATAAAAGGGATTCTGTTAGGGATCTCCATATATGGGCATACAAGGGATTCTGTTAGGGATCTCCATATATGGGCATAAAAGGGATTCTCTGTTAGGGATCTCCATGGGCATAAAAGGGATTCTGTTAGGGATCTCCATATATGGGCATAAAAGGGATTCTGTTAGGGATCTCCATATATGGGCATAAAAGGGATTCTGTTAGGGATCTCCATATATGGGCATAAAAGGGATTCTGTTAGCTGTTAGTGATCTCCATATATGGGCATAAAAGGGATTCTGTTAGGGATCTCCATATATGGGCATGAAAGGGATTCTGTTAGGGATCTCCATATATGGGCATAAAAGGGATTCTGTTAGGGATCTCCATATATGGGCATAAAAGGGATGGTATCCCAGATGATGCCCTGTTAGGAGATCCACACTAACAGAATCCATATATGGTCCTACCGACAGCTGCTATAAGCCAACCCTGGCGATAAGGTCTGAGTCGAAGAAATGCTTCTTTCCTGGCAAGAATTGCCCCTTTATACTGTAGGGCTCGTTTGTGTATTGTATGACATCACGCCACATCATCGGCTGAGGACTGTGTGATGTCATCATATCTCCATATATGGAGACATAAGTTGCTCATGCCCAAATATGGGCTGGTGAGGTCAGATTTAGTGTGATGCGTAGGTTATCTCCATATATGGAGATTCAACTTCAATGAGTAACCATGGCAAACTGTCAACTGCCCGTATGTCTTGATAATTGGTAAAACAAACTTTTGGCCTATTTGTGGAGATAAGCGACCAACGGTCGCTTATCTCCCGATTAGGGAGTCTTACTGGTGCTAAGGGTTTAGGTGGAGTCTGAAAAGGTGAGTCTTCAGTCCACGGCGAAAGCTAGCGAGTGAGTCCGTTGTTCTTAGTGCGACAGGAAGTTTATTCCACAACTTGGGGGCCAGGAGGGCAAACTGTCTCGGACGAGTGGATTTTTGCCCTGGGGTTTTTATCGAGGGTTCTGTCAGCATCCCTGTGTTGGCTGATCTAAGTGAACGGGTGGGGGTGTATGTGTTGATCAGGTTTTGGAGGTATGGAGGAGCCATACCTTTGGCTGCATTGAAGGTCAGCATCAGTGTTTTGTATTCAGAGTAGTTCTCAAAGTGTGAGAACCTAGGGTTCCTTGGGGGTTCCAAATGGACCCCTACAGCTCTGTAACTCTTGAGAGCTATCGGATCCTTGAAATGACAACGTTTAAGACCGTGACTAATCACGTTCTAACTTCCATGTGGATGTCAGACTTCACGTGACCAGTCTGTGACGTCAATCATATAATATGACTCCATATCTGGGCAAGGTTTCAGCACAATCCGACTGCCATTCACTTCCATTATTACATTAGAGTAGTTGTACAGTATGTTTCAACTTTCTCTGCCTATTCTGGCAGTGTGCACAAGACATTTGGCGCTGGTCGGTCCAGGGGGTTTGCGAGATTAGTCTCGGACAAACGGGCACACAGACCCTCTTCTAGATGGCTATAGCCTCCTACAGAGCCTCAGCAAGTTAGATTAAACCAATTTATAAATGAAAGAAATGGAGGGCAATACGAGGAAAGAGAGAGAGAGAAACAAGCTGAACAAAACGTCTTTTCTTTAGTGTAACGTTGTGTCTACCAGCAGCCAAACCACAAGTAGAGGCTGAGCCAAGTCCCTCTGGAAGCAGCCAGATCTTCTTCCATCTTCAGCCACAGTCAGGGGCGTCACAAGGGGGGGGGGGACTGAGTTACTAGGGTCCAAGATGGAGGGGCCTTAATTATGTTATACTTTAGCTATTGAAAAATAGCAGATATACAAGCTTCTAGCTTGCTTCAAGCTTGCTTCTGGGGAGTGCCTGGAACTAAATACTTTGATATGGGGGGTCCGTGGCCAAATACACATCATTTTGGGGGTCCTTCACGTGAAAAAGTTTGAGCACCACTGACATAGAAACATAGGTTTATAAAAAATATATACACAAATGTAAAAAAAAAAAAAAAAAAAAAAAAAGGCAGATCTACAAGGTCGCAGCGCATCACTCGGTGCCGCACTGTGAGCTTGTATATCTGCTATTTTTTCAATAGTTAAAGCACAAAATAATGCGTAATAAATGCGTTCCCAGTTCCCCCTATATGAAGAACATTCATGGGGGGCCTTGTATCCTTGTACCCAGGGCCCAGAGTTTGGTGTGACACCCCTGGGCCACAGTCATGGTACGTCCCTCCAAGCAGACTTGGTGACAGGCTGCGGGTGACAGCTCGCTGCACAGGGGTGGCGGCGGCGTGTCATCCCCCCGGAGCACCCTTTCATCTCGTTTTCCCTCCTTTGCCTTTTTCCAGCGACTCCCATAAGTTTAGCGTCTCCAATGTTTTCAGGCTGACGTTCGTTCGTTCATTCATTCACTGGCTGCACCGCCCCAGCCGGTCACAGTTTGTGCCACATATTGTCTCACATTAGAATAGCATCTGCATTGTTCCAGAGTGCGTGTGCGGGAAAGGGGGAGGGGGGAGGGGTGGTGGTGGTGTTTTGACTGAAAGAATTCCTCTCTGAGGCGAAATGGATACTTTGTCCTTCTTTGAGTGGGTTTTTTTTTTTTGCAGTTATTAGCCCAGTCTTCCTCCTCCACCACCACCACCACTACCCGTGTCTCTTTCCTGGAATGTTCAGAGAGAGAGGGAGAGGGAGAGAGAGAGAGAGAGAGAGAGAGAGGGAGAGAGAGAGGGATAGAGAGAGGGAGAGGGAGAGAGAGAGATTTCCCGGGGCGTCTGAACAAGGGGGGCAGTACCCGGCCACAACCATGCCCATTAGGATTCGAAAAACCAAGTCGGTGGTTGTTGTGTGTCCGTGTCTGTCTGTGGGCCCCGAGCCCACAGACAATAATACCCCACCATCGCCCCTCCTCCCCCCCCGATCAGTGCCGCCGCTGGCCTCCGCAAACTTCCAGACAGCTGGGAGAGATTACGTACAACAGGGGTGGAACTCATTTTTTACACAATTCCAGTGACAATGGCGAAGACTGTCTGTCTGTCTGTCTCGAAAGCTGTTGTTTCTTTCTGAAAGGGAGCCTTTATTATTATCACCGCCGCAGCCACGGAGTCCAGTGGCGTCAGTTCGGGCAAAAGCTAAGGTATGGCAACAGGCGCGCCTGCAAGACACCAGTTATGTTGCCATACCTTAGCGGCAGGCATGATGAATTCATTTTAAGAAGTACATTTTGGAGTTTGTATGTTCCCCCCCTTATCTCCTAGGGTAGATACGCTCACAAAAACATGCAGTAATCCTGGTCTCAATAATGCCTCCCCCAGGCCAGCCGGGGCGCCTGATGGAGGGGAAATGAACTGGTTGGAATAACGTGTTCCTTCCACGCGCTACGTCCATACCGGGGAAATCCCTCCTGTCAGGTGAAAAGAAACAACTTGGACTACTCAGGCATTGAGGGAAGCATGAGGTCAGTCCGTTGTCTCCCCAGGCGCGGCAAAGGGAGAGCAGAGCCCAGGATTACATAGCTTAGGCAATTGGCAGTGGGTGAAAAAATGGGTTACAAAATCGTGGGATAAAAATTATATAAAAAAAGAAGTACATTTAATTTTTTTGCCCCTGTAGCCAAGGTATGGCAGCTGCCATACCTTGCCATGCCCAATTGACGCCTCTGGCCGAGTCCCGGGGCTCAGTCGAAACCTGTGCTGGCATCCACTCTCCCACCAACCCAACAGCGGTGTTCAGGGTATCCCAAACAGAACCCCTTTTTCTTTTTTTATACACACACCTTAAGAAATGACACATAAAGCTTGGAAGTGTTTCTGTAGTTGAGCGAGCGGCGAGAGAGAGGGGGGGAACGCTGCTAATGCGAAAAAGGTGTAAATGTTTTACAAGAAATGGAACACGGTCTTAATAAGTTATAAATGAGCGGCGGTGGGTGATGTCATGCGCCCGCGCGGGTACGTCTTGTTTAGGCGAGGGTCGCTAGGAGACTGAAACACAACACTGTGTGCAGTGTGGACGACCGAGAGAGAGAGAGAGAGAGTGAGAGAGAGAGAGAGAGAGAGAGAGAATGAGTGTGTGTGTGTGATTGTATTACTATAGTTGTGAGGACCAAATGGCCCCACAAAGTGTAGTAGACTTTCAGAAATGGTCCCTTTTTCCTGGTTCTCACAAGTTAAATGGTTGTTTTGAGGTTCAAAAAAAGATTCAGGGAGTTAGGTTTACAATTAGGAAAAGAGGTTGGTGCTATGTCCAAACCTGGATGGTTTGAGCGGCGCGATTACATACAAAGTGGATGCAAAGACGAGACGACGTGCGACCGAGCGCTGCGTGAACGGGCGCGGCGCGAACGATCCCAAAGGGGCGACGTGAACGTTCGCCTTGTATCTTCGCCCCCACTTGGAAAAATTGAATCGACCTTCGCTTCACCCCCACTCCACCCATCGCGTCCTGACATCCAATCAGCGTTGATGTTGTCCGGAGACACATACATGTTTTTGGTGTTTGGTGTTGGGACTCCCTTTTTTCCGGGTGTTTCGCCTTGATTCCAACGGGCCATGATTTATTTTACCAACGCGGACCTGCGGCGACCAAAGCGACTAGAATAGAAGAAATAGCTTCAGGTTTGGACGCAGCTTAAAGGTTAAGTTTAGGTGTTGGGATTGTCGCATTTGTCGGTACGCCTGATCTCTACCTTGTTGCTCGGCGGAGTCAAACCCCCTGAAAATAGCCGATCGGCAAGCTGTAAGTCTGTCTGCATTGATAGCTTGTAGATCTGCATTTTTTATCTTCCCGGGCTATTTTCCTGGTTTTCCCGGGGCTGTTTTCGATGCCAACATAAAATGTCGACGTCCTCACAAGAATAGTAACTACAAGCTTGTGTGTGTGTGTGCGTGTGATGAGTGTACATGCGTGCGTGCGTGCGTGCGTGCGTGCGTGCGTGCGTGCGTGCGTGCGTGCGTGCGTGCGTGTGTGTGTGCGTGCGTGCATGCGTGCGTGCGAGAGAGAGAGAGGGGGGCGTGTGAGAGTGGTGGACTGCGGCCCACTTCCTGTGTGGGAGTAATAAAAGCTCTGCTCTTTGCCGGCCCCCTGGATGTAGTCACCCTCTATGACATCATAGCGCTACACACAGTCCTAATGGGCACACAATGGCACCGCGCGCCGCGCACACCACGGCCTCCAGAGAGCACTTAATGGCACTGGGACGTCCATCAAGCCCGCAAATGTATTAACGGAGGGAAAATGTTTTTGTCCAAGGCTGTCTCCAGGTATTCATTTGAAGAAACACCCCCCCCCTCCTCCCCCCTTGACCACCCCACCCCACCCCCTAGCAGTGATTGATTGTGTTTTCAGGCCAAGGACCCCTTAGCTGAGAGAGAGATATGAAGCTATATGGGTTGTCTTGGGTGACTTGTTGTTGTCTTGTTGTTGTGGGTTGATGTTTTTGTGTGTAATAAGGCTGAGAGTGCTCCTGCACAAGCATTTCATTGTATGTCTGTACCTGTATGGATATGCATGTGACTAATAACCTGAACCTGAACCTGAACCTGAAGCAGGGACCCCCACTACATATTGTATAAAATTGTGTTCACATAGATTGTTCATATAGATTTCTTAGACAGCGTAGACTTGCTTGACAGCACTGTCATATTGGTGTAATAGGTGTGTTCAGACATTTAACCCACTTGAATACTTGTCTGCTCTTCTTTTCCCTCTACAAACCTCTTTGCTAAAAATAGCCGATCTACAAGCTTACAACGCCTCGCGCTGCGAGGCGTTGTAAGCTTGTAGGTCTGCTATTTTTTGGCTAATGTTCCACTCAGAATAGGGATGTTAGGGTTAATGTAAAGAACATGATCCCATCACACAAAGATTTGGTAGTAGTTTGGTAGTACGCAACGATTTGTAGTAACTCTGAGGACCCCCAAGGGGTCCCGGACCCCCTGTTGAAGACCCCTGGTGTAGCCTAATGAAGAAGAGCAAAGCCTTACACAATTGTTGTAACTCCTCCAGTGGTCAATGCTTTTATAATGACATTCTTATTACAATTGTATGTTTTTTTTTTTATTGTGGACATGGACATTATTTCAACACATATGGAAAAACCTGCAGCTTAACATGAACACAGAGATTGCACACATTTAATGATAGACCAATAGTAGCTATATGGAATGGAAAGGTAATTAGACTCCTCTTTTTCATTTTCCCTCTTAAAATTGCTAAATACAAGGCACTAATACTTAATTTCCATACAATCAATTATTTGCCGATACGATACGATACGATACAAAGCCAAAATGGTACGATATATGCTTCAGTTACTACATCGTTACACCCCTAGTATCCATCTACCGTATCTGTCTATCTTTGCTTTGCTTTACTTACTTGGCTTTACTTAACTTCACTAATGAGGACATTATACTTGGGAATACCCTCTGAACTGCGCGCAGCAGCTACCACCTGGCTTGGGGTGTCAGAGAACAGGGCCTTGTAGCTGGGAGGCCTGTGTATCCAGTTTGAAGTGTACATAGCTCGATGGTTAACCCATTTAGGCCTAAACTTATTGGATGCTTTAACTATTAAAAAATAGCAGATATACAAGCTCACAGTTTTTGAAAAAGTCGTGAAAATGTGTGCAAATCTTTGAATGTATTTTCAAAGTGAACATTTGTAACTCAAATTTTGCTTCTGGGGGGGTCCCTGGAAGAGCGGGTCCGTGGCTAAATACATATCATTTTGGGGGTCCTTCACATGAAAAGGTTTGAGAACCACTGACATAGTAGTCTCTCAAGAACAGACTAACTGAGCTCCAGTTAAGTGAAAAGGACCTTTTCTTTGACGATGGCTGGCCAGATTGCTGACAAAAACATAGGTTTTTAAAAAAAAAAAAGAACTTAGAAGGATTCAAAAGACACTTATAGAATCGGGTCAAAATTCTAACGTTCACGATTTTTCAAAAATAGCAGATCTACAAGCTCGCAGCGCGGCACTCGGTGCCGCGCTGTGAGCTTGTATATCTGCTATTTTTCAATAGTTAAGGCATAAAATAATGATACACAAAATGTGTACCCGTTCTAAATGCGTTAATGATAATTCTGGAGGTCCCCAGTGTGTTGGCATGTGTGTGGGGGGCCACGGAGCGGGCCAGCTGTTTTCAGGGCAGCAGCTCCCAAACTCCGAGCGATAGAAGCAACAACACGGGGCTTGAGTTTCACAGAGCTGGCCCCCCCTTTGGCCCTAGCTCCGCTCGCAAGCCTTCAGACCTCACAATTGGAATGCCTCTGGGGCCACACATTTATTTTAACGCAGTATGACCGGGAAGGAATCTGTGTAGACTCCAGATTTGAACCACTTTAACCATTATTTTATCCTTTAGGTATTCTGTGCCATGCTGCGAGCTTGCAGATCTGCTATTTTTGAAAAATCATGAAAATGTGTGCAATTCTTTGAATATATATATTTTTTTAACGCAAACTTTTGTAACCGAAATCTCTGCTGCTAGGGGTCCCTGGAACAACATATTTTTGAGATGGCGGTCCTCGGCCAAATACGTGTAATTTTGGGGGTCATTGACATGAAAAAGTTTGAGCATCACTGATGATAGTTGATACAGTATATAGATAGTTTTTCAAAAACCTTAGAAGCATTTTAGAAAACATTTGTAGAATCGGGTCAATATATTCAAAGACTTGCACAAACCTTCGTGATAGCAAATAGCAGATCTACAAGTTCACAGTGCCGCGCTGTGAGCTTGTAGATCTGCTATTTTTCGATAGCTAAAGCATAAAACAACGGTTAAAGAGGTTCAAGTCTAACGCGATGCGCTACCGGGCTAAACGGGTTAAACCCTGGGATAAAGCCTTGGGGGCTTTGATAGCATCTGGTGGTGTGATCCTTTTTAACCACCAAAGACCGTCGTCTGCAGACTGATAAATGGAGCGTGGCGTACCTTTGAAGTGTAACAAACGCCCGATGATTAATGCTGAATGTTTTCTTTTTTTTTCACGTCGCGCTAACTAACTTTCAGCGACCAAAAACAACAAGAACGAAAACTCCACGGCGACTTCTAAAGTTTCGTAAAAAAAAAAAGGAAATTTCCCCCCGAGCGTTACCTGTTTCAAGCACGTGTACACACTTGCCTGGATACACACACACGAGCATGCACATAAGTATGCATGTTGCGCACGCACGCACGCACACACACACACACACACACACACACACACACACACACACACACACACACACACACACACGCACACGCACACGCACACGCACCACACACACAGACACACACCATAGCTTAGCGCACACCATAAATGTCCAAACATACAGACACACACACTTTTGGTTAGTCTCTCACAGACCTGAAAATAGCTTTTTAAGTGAACGCTAATGGGGCTAGCAAGGAGGCAAGATGATTGGATGTCAGAGGGTACTGTGTTGGGGGCCTTTATTAATTGTGGAGATAGACAGGAAACAGGGAGAGAGAAATGCAGCAAAGACCGTCAGGAACGGGACTCGAACTCGCGATGCGCTGTCAGGCTAAATGAAAGCCTAAGTGCCTAGCGGTCCAGGCTATAGGGTCTATGTATAATTCTGACATCCCATTATTCTGACCATTAGGTTACTGTGAGGTTATAGGGTTAGTGCTAGTGGCATAGTAGAGCACTTCCAAACTCTATATTTTAACCTTGTGTCTGTAACTATTGCCACATAGAATATAATTAGTATGCTTTAGTATGTCACATAGCCTAAAGCAGGGTTCCCCGATTAGTTTTCCCCAAGGACCGAATTATGTCTAGGGTACCAAGCCGAGGGCCACAACATTGCAGGGGCCGACGGTGGCGTTCCCGCTACTCCAGTGACAGGTCAGATATCGTTGTTGTCGGGTGAAAATCTTTTATGTCCAAAACCGTTTGTTTTAAATTTATCATTTTGAAAACAGCCGATCTACAAGCACACAACGCCTAGATCAGCTGTTTTCATGCTTTTGTGTGACGGCCTCGTATGATGAAGCAGGGCTTTACTTTGTGAAAGAACGTACACATTTTGAGATACGAGTTTTCCACCCAACAATGACGATATACTAGTGTTGTTGCTGCTCTTATACCACCATTATTACTGGGGTTGGTGGGGGCCAGACAGTAGCCCCCTGTGGGCCGCAAATGGCCCGCGGGCCGCCATTGGGGAACCCTGGCCTAAAGTTTAGCCAATAGTGACATTAGGCATCTTACCATCGGCTATTTTCGAATAGCCAAAAAACTAAGTAAGACTTAGTTCCCCATTTTCGCTGGGGACCGCCTGGAATCCCCTCAATTCTCCCTGGGGGTCCCCAGACCCCACGTTGAGGACCGCTGTACTAGAGTACTAGGGAAATACAAACCACTGGTTTATTGGCTGGATGACATGTTGATGTCATGTCGATGTTGTCAGCTAATCCCTGGACCGCATTCTGTTTGGAAATGGAAAATCAGCTACGATTATATCTGGATGTGAGACTAATGGCATTGCTGGGACATTAATCGTTGGATGACAGTCAATCTATGCTTAAGCATGCAGCTGTGTCCGTTCTCACTTACTGGTACTTTCGCATTTTCAACCACATCCCTATATACGTAATCACAAACTGCTCATTATAAAATGGCACTCTCGCTGCGTCTCATTGGTGGGCTATGGACGGTTCAGAAACCTGCCTACCAATGACATCGTCGAAGGTGATTTCAAGCTTTCTCATTGTTCTTGCATTCATAAAAAAACACATTTGTAATTGTTTGAAATGAGAAAATCTGCCTATCGATCACTCGCAGCCAGGCAGGTGTCTGAACAGTCCACAGCCCTTCTCTGAGACACAGAGTAGACTGAATTGTTATACAGTAGGCTATCCACCTCTTTCCGCGGGAATTTACTGGAGAATGTTTTGCACCACACTGCACCGCACTTCCGGTTAACAGCAGACATAGAAGCTCACGTCGCGTCGCAGATGCAGCCGTTGTGAGCTTGTAGATCACACTCGGCTGCGGCGCCGGAAGCTCCGTCCAATTTCTGCGCAATGCACGATGTTGGAAACTTGTGGATATAGAGATGTATGTTATAATGACCAATTATGACGATTGGTTGAAAATGGATGAATCGCCCGTTAAATAAGTCAAACTAAAAAGCTTGTTAGAATTTCGCCCGACAAAGGGGACAAGGGACATGCTTACAATAGGTTGCATAAGCCTTATACTGAAGTACACTCAACAGAATGGCATGGACACTGAACAGCAAGAGAGTTTTCATTAGTTACAGCTACATGGTGGAGGTGTGTGTGTGTGTGTGTGTGTGTGTGTGTGTGTGTGTGTGTGCGTGTGTGTGCGTGTGTGCGTGTGTGTGCGTGGGTGCGTGTGTGTGCGTGCGTGCGTGCGTGCTTTTTAAGCTTGTTGGAGTGAGTTAATCACATTAACCCTGGCATATTTTGGACACATTTTGTTTTAAGTGGATTTTTTTTCTTCTCTCTCTCTCTCTCTCTCTTTTCAATGTGTTCACAGCAATGGGCTGTGAGTGAGCTTGTAGATCAGCTATCGTTGCTATACATCATAGGACATAATAATAATAAGTGGTTAACATTGCTAGAATATTGGAATATTCACATACTAAACGGATTTGATTTCAAAGTATATTTAGCTTAGTGTTCTGTGATTGATAACTGTGCTGCCACATTCTGTAGGCTATACAGTCATGATGATGTAACCATGTCGCTTAAAACAAAACGTTTAGGTTGATTTTCAAAATTCTATTTGAGCCGGGTCTGACAGCAGGCCAGCAGCGGAGTGGACGCTCTGGGCTGCTAGTGTTTCACACAGGTTTCTGATGAAGAAAACATGTCAGTCTTTGTTATTTCACATTCATGTTATTCTGACGTTTGGGGGACGAGGGAACAAGGAAGAAAATGTCATGTAACTAATCTGTGTACATATAGGCCTATATATCGTTGTTGTCGGGTGGAAACCTTGTATGTCCAAAACCGTTTGTTTTGTATTTATCATTTTAAAAATGATTTAAACATCTATGATTTAAACATCTACAAGCACACAACGTGTTGCGGTGCGAGTAGTTGTGTGCTTGTAGATCGACTGTTTTCACTACTTTCGTGCAACGGCCTTGTATGATGAAGCAGAGCTTTACTTCACGAAAAAAACTCACAAATTTGAAACTTGGAGATACGAGGTTTCTGCCCGACAGTGACAATATATATATATTTTCTTCTCCTCGTGCAGCATTATTGTACCGTATGTATTCAGATTGAATTGCTAGCCCATTAAGACCTGAGGCAGATTCAAACAATGACCTTTTTTTTAGGGCAATCGTTTTTTACCCCCTTTTTCTCCCCAATTTGGTCATTAGGCCAATTAATTCCTCCCCACACACATTCATGCCGTGAGGAGCCCCTCTGGGAGGACATAGAGCCTTCGTTCTACTCCTCCTGCCCAACACTCCCTAGCTGACAGGTACCTCCCCATGCAGCCCCAAGGATCCCTGGTAAAACATGAAACATATCGTCGCTGTCGGGTGGAAACCTTGTATCTCCAAGTTTCAAATTTGTATGTTCTTTCGCAGAGTAAAGCCCTGCTTCATCGTACAAGGCCGTCGCACAAAAGTAGTGAAAACAGCCGATCTACAAGCACAGTGCTTGTAGATCAGCTGTTTTAACTAGTTTAAATCATTTTTAAAATGAAAAATGCTAAACGAACGGTTTTGGACATACAAGGTTTCCACCCAACAATGACGATATTGTCGCTGTCAGGTGGAAACCTTGTATGTCCAAAACCGTTCCTTTTTTATTATGGTTTTAAATGAGTGAAAATAAGCCGATCAACTCAATGTGAGCTTGTAGATCTGCTATTTTGAGATCTGCTACTTTCAGCTTGTAGATCTGCATTTTTCCCTTGTTAATGGGTACATCATACAAGTATGTCGCACAAAAGTGCGATACTTGTAGGATGAACTCATTAACGGAAAAAGAAGTTGAAATATGAGGTTTCTCGCCTGACATTGACGATACGCTAGATTGCAGCTTTAAGGCCCTTTGCATGCTATTCAGCACGCTGTAATTATCATCCGATTTAGCAAACTGCATCTGCAAACAGTTTAGGAAATACAAATAAGCAGCTGGCAGAAAATTCTGTTGACACATCAGTTCATAATGCGGCGATGTGCCGCGACTCAGAGACGCACTGGAATGCTATTTGGGATTGATGAGTTATTTACCCGCTGATAATTAGGATGGAAATTAATGTGTTGGGATCTAATTATCATTTCTTTGATTACTCTGCTGTGAATGAGTTAGAGCAGGGGGACAGCTCAATATGGCAGTGGAGTGAAGTGAAGTAGGTCATTGGTTATTAACGATCACTTTATTGATCTCACACAGTGTTTATGCGGGAATCGCGTGTATGGTGTATTTATGTTTGTGTTTGCACTCTGTGTGTGTGTGTGTGTTTCTGTTTGTGTTGCCTGCCTGTGTGGTATATTGTGTGTGTGTGTGTGTGTGTGTGTGTGTGTGTGTGTGTGTGTGTGTGTGTGTGTGTGTGTGTGTGTGTGTGTGTGTGTGTGTGTGAGTGTGTGTGTGTGTGTGTGACTGTGTGTGTGTGTGTGTGTGTGTGTGTGTGTGTACAGTATGTGTGCTCGCGTACATTTGTGAATGTGTGCATGCGTGTGGTATATCATGTGTAGTTAGTGTGTGTATATGTGTTTGTGTGTGTGTGCATGCATATTTCCCATACTGTACTGTATATAGTGTATAAAGTACATTAGCGTGTGTGTGTGTGTGTGTGTGTGTGTGTGTGTGTGTGTGTGTGTGTGTGTGTGTGTGTGTGTGTGTGTGTGTGTGTGTGTGTGTGTGTGTGTGTGTGTGTGTGTGTGCGTTTGTGTGTACATGAGAGTGAGTCCTCACTATATATCGTCGTTGTCGGATGGAAACCTCGTATCTCCAAGTTTCAAATTTGTATGTTCTTTCGCAAAGTAAAGCCCTGCTTCATCGTACAAGGCCGCTGCACAAAAGTAGTGAAAACAGCAGATCTACAAGCACACAACGCCTCGCAGCGCAAGGCGTTGTGTGCTTGTAGATCGGCTGTTTTCACTAGTTTAAATCGTTTTTAAATTGATAAATGCAAAACCAACGGTTTTGGACATACAAGGTTTTCACCCGATAACGACGATATTTACATTTTGTAAACACTCTGAGTTAAATGAACGCTGAGGGTTTGACAACGTAGAAGCGGAGGGTTTGACTTTGCAGTGAAAGATTCATGACAAAGTGACAAAGATACAGAAAGGCCAGGTATAACGCCTAAACTTATGCTCCATCATACAGCACCCATAGCAAGTTGGCTATTGTTGGTGAGCAACATATTTTGTAGGACAAAAGTATAATAATTCACACACGCACGCACGCACGCACGCACGCACAACACACACACACACACACACACACACACACACACACACACACACACACACACACACACAGAGACACACCTTCACTTCACCACAAGTTTCTGTCAAAACACGTGCACCTGCACCTGCAGTTACTGCTGAGTCATTTCATCCGCCATGGCACAGCATGGCATACTGTACTATAGGTGTAAGTATAAGTCTCCTGCAACAATGTCTGTTTACTTCAGTAGTTCTCAAACTTTTCCGTGCCAAGGACCCCAAAAATGTATATATATCATCGTTGTCAGGTGGAAACCTCGTATTTCCACGTTTAAAATGTGTACGTTCTTTCGCAAAGTAACGCCCTGCTTCATCATACAAGGCTGTCGCACAAAAGTAGTGAAAACAGCAGATCTGCAAGCACACAACGCCTCGCGATGCGAGGTGTTTTGTGCTTGTAGATCTGCTGTGTTTTCACTAGTTAAATCATTTTAAAAATGATAAATACAAAACAAACGGTTTTGGACATACAAGGTTTCCACCCGACAACGACGATATATACAGTATATTTATATAAAAGGCACCCCAACTGTTTTTTCCTTTACACCAAATCTCTTCAGCAAAGAGATTTGGTGCTGGCACCCTAATTAGTGATAGTGTAACTGTCAACGTCTAAGCCACAATGCAAGCAGTCACTGCCTGTGGTTTGAAAGGGCGTTCAAGTTAATCTGGGCTGCGGGGCACAAGGCGGCAGTCGGGATGAGTTTCATTCCCGCACCACAAACACGAGACAAACTGTAATATAAAAAAAGAACGTTTGATTAAAAGTCTGCATGCTTGTAGCTCCATGTCTGCGCTGAACTAACAGATTTCACTGTGGAAATAGATGTCTAGTCAGTGGGACTATATCAAACCTTTTTGTAAAATGGTACATTTCTAAAGTGCCTAACCAAAGCATTTTACAATGTGCATTACTTTCACTCATGAGACACACACACACACACACACACATTCACACACCAAAGACACCAACCTCATCGTCGGGTCAGGTGTAGTTATAGTGTCATGCTCAAGAACACTAAAACCGGGAACCTTACGATTGCAAGCAGTGGTGGAAAAAGTATTCACATGTTTTACTTAAGTAAAAGTATCAATACCACAATGTAGAAAAACTTGTAGATCTGCTATTTTTGCCATGCGCTCACCCCATCATAGGGACTTTATAGGCGTTGTGTGGTTAGACCATGTAGTTCCAGTGAGGTCAAACATTTATTTTCCAACAGAGACCTGGCTAAGAAAACGGCATCATATAAAATTAGGGCTTGATTACAAGCCTCTACAAACTCAGTGATCGTCGCAGTACGACTCGTTGTGAGCTTGTACATCGGCTATTTTCGGCACATGAGACCGGCGTGCAGCCAATATAAATCAGGCTTAAAAGGAGCAGGGAGAGACTACCACGACAATAAAACACCCACAACAACATACAAGCATAATAAAAGCCCAATTAAAATCACATAGAGGAACTGCAAAGCCCAAATTCCCTTTTACAAGCAGTCAGGAGGGCAGCATGATGATCAGAGCCCATGCAGCATAAATAGATTATTCTGGCCTTAGCAAATCATATAACTCTCCTTATCGAGTCTGTTGTACACTCACCAAGAGAGAGCAGGCTTTATATCATTTTACACTCAGTATTCAGTACCAAGCAGAGAGACAGCGAGTGAGTGATTTGAGTGTGTGAGAGAGAGAGAGAGAGCACAGCCTATGATGAAAGCCCTTGTTCCTATACTTCAAAAAACTATTGATATAAGAGACCAAATACAAAGGAAACAGGATAAAGGTGGCAGATATAGTGGGAACTTATTCAAATCCCATCCATCCGGGTGTTAGAGGAAGTGTGTTAGTATTCCCTATGCATGTATTCAGTCTCCTAGCACTCCTAAAACATTACGACTCCATTTGGGTCCATTTTGACACATATTCCTTGCCAGTGTCCTGATCAACAGCAACTATCTAGCACTCATATGACATAGTGTACTGTTAAAGGAGTAGTTCACCCCCAAAAGGACTTTTTTCTATTGATTACTCACACCATGGAGACTTGAGTTCAATATGCATTCCTATGACAAAAAATGTATTATAGTAAATGTGCCCCCATCCAGAATCAAAGGAGGTAAAAATAGTGTAATCAAATTATTGTCTTAGGATAGCGACAAAAAACTAAATTATTATTGAACTCAAGTCTGCATGGTGTGAGTAATCAATAGAAAAAAGTCATTTTGGGGGTGAACTACTCCTTTAAGTGGAAATCCTGTCCAAAATGTTACCGTTCAAGAAATACTTTTCAATAGTTAAATATTTATAAAGTATTGTATGAATATTTATAATACCCACAGTCAGACCACTTTCAACCTGCATGGCATCCCTATTTTTATCATTCACGTGTGAAAATGTTTTCCAAAACAACTGCAGATCTACATGCTCACAACGCGTCGAATCGTGACCGTGTCGCGACCTTGCAGATCAGCATTTATTTTGTGTTAGTTTTGTGCGACACTCGTGCGATGAAGTATACTATAGGGGATTAGGATGATATCGTCACTGTCGGGCAGAAACCTCGTATCTCCAAGTTTCAAATGTGCATGTTTTTATTTCGTAAAGTAAAGCCCTGCTTCATCACTCAAGACTGTCGCACAAGACTGGTGAAAACAGGCGATCTACAAGCACACAACGTCTCGCACCGCGAGGCGTTGTGTGCTTGTAGATCTGCTGTTTTCACTAGTTTGGTTCATTTTTAAAATGATGAATACAAAACCAACCGTTTTGGACATACAAGGTTTCCACCCGACAACGAGGATATGCAGGTAACAACGCAGGAACCAAAAGGAGGCCTGGGTTGACCAGGGTGCACAGGATATGCCAGCCGGCTCTGCCACAGTCGGCTGGGCACACCTCACAGGCTGTCCAGAAGAGCCAAAAAGACGTCCTTCTCTTGCCAGATTCCCTATGTCGGGGGGCACCGTTAGTCATAGCTGCTGGAGCCTTATGGTGCTCCCACATGACGAGCGGCTCATGCTGCACTCATCGCTAAGTAGGACGCAAGCTGGTCAGTGCAACACTTCATCCTTCACCTCCCCAAGGTCAGGTATTTAAAACCAGATTTACTTGAGTTTGACAATACAATGTGACGCTCAGGAGAGAATCCGACCGCATGCTCGCTACTTCGTATACAGAATCGCGTCTACACTAGGGATGGGACTACAAGCGATATTATCGTTTATCGTGATAAAAAAACACTTGCGATAATCGTATCGTGGAGATTTAATTTATCGTGATATCGTCCTCCGTCATGCACTGGGATCAATTCACCTTTTATTTGCTGAGCTGCATATCCGGTAACATTTCAAACCTCTATTGGTAAAACGTGCTTATATTATATATACCTGATACAGTCTTTTTTTACTGTATCAAACGTCTTTGCCAAAAAATAGCCGATCTACAAGCTCGAGTTGCGGCGCGTTGCGGACCAGGATAATGGCTTTGATTATCGTAAATCGCGATTTCTTTTGTCACAATAATCGTGATATGAAATGTTCATATCGTCCCATCCCTAGTCTACACCGTGGTCAACATGCCGTACAGGAAAAAACGATGGCTCAGCCGTCGCGACAACATTTTGACACTTTGTCATGGGTAAGAAACCCTCACTCCTAAATGACGCGGGTCAGCATCGCGACGGAAGCGCTAGAAGAGCCATCTGTTGCCCAGAGCTGAATGGTTCAGTGTGGGGCTCACTGGCAGCGCCAGGGCCCAGCAGGGTGTATGTTGTGGCAGCATACGTTGCTATACGTCATTCGGGGCTGTATTGGTGGTGCCACACGGAGGATTAGCATGTGCTGGACTGGTGGACTCGTCCTCAACTCTCTCCTTCACCCCCAGTAATAGGGTGGGCATGGATGACCGCCTGTTCGCCCGGACCTCTGGCGTGTGACCGAGCCGTGATCCGTGGACGAGTGTGTGTCCGCGTATCAATTACGACCGTGCGAATGGGTCGGGTGCATGTCGGCCGTGCGCGTCTCTGTGTGCGTCCTTGTTGCATGCGGTGGGCATTTGGTGTTGGCCCGCGTCCAGTGCCATCATGTCCACGGGGTGGCCTAAGATGGCACGGGGACAGCCCGAGAAGCTGACCGGCCCACCCGGTGTCACCCCATTACACACGTCGTGCTTTCGGAAATATGCACCCGAGGGTGCTGGAGCGCGCCCAGGGTGCTGTCTGGTCGCTCGGAAATTTCGTCACGCTGCACTCTGGGAGTCACCCGAGCACACACTGATCACTCTTGACGGAAAAGCCGGGTCTTTTCCGAGCTTCTGAACAATGACGGACGGGGGAAGTCATTGCAAACTGCAACGGTTTAGGTTTTTTTGGTATAGTCTTCTCATCTATGTGTTACAAATTGGGTTCTAATCATATTCAAACGTGGGATGATTTAACGTTCATTTGAATGCATTTCAAAAGACGAAAATGGAAGATGACGAAATATCAGCGCTATGACGTCGAAACCTTATTTCTCTCAAATCGGGGGAGATTCTCAGAGCAGATTCTCAGAGTAGATCTAAGAATGCACTCAAATATTAGTTATTTATTTTTTAAATTAAACTTGATAATAATCCTTACAATTGGTAAATATATGGGTAGTAAAGAAAAAAATAGTGATTAACGCTATTCTGATGCGCACGTGCGTGCGCATCAGAATATGTCACGTGCATGGAATATGTCATTCCTCCCCTGCCTAAGTCAGTGCCTCACTTGGGCCACCCCAGTTAAAAAAAGTCAGGACACGCCACTGCACGTGTCGACATGTAGATACAGCAAACATTCATGTTGTGTGTGATTGTGTGATTGTGTGTGTGTACTTGTGCGTGTGCGCGGGAGCCCTCTTGGTGAGGTCATCATCATCAAACAGGTGTCCTTCACATTTCTAACGGTGCTGTAATTGATCCCAAAGGGTGACTTGCCAAACGGCTCAAATCCACAGTGCTAATCTAACCCCGAGATCGACCCCGAAGGGACCGTTCCTGTCCATTGGTAGGGTCTGGGAGCTAAATGACCACTGAGGGGTTTTGCTGTGCAGGGACATTCCCAGAAGGCCAGAGAAGAACAGGTCCATTAACACCATCCCCCTGTGTGAGAAACCCTATCCCATCTCTGTTGATACATGTCCTAGATTAGACACTGTGGTGCGCACACACACACACACGCACGCACGCATGCACAAACACACTTACTCACTCACGCTTACACTAAAAATGTTAGGACCGCAATTTTAGGAAACAAAGTCTTACATATTTACAGTACAGTATAGAAAAACAAAATGACCCACGTACCACCGCAACACTTTTATCACTAACTGTAGAGGAGACCTTCTTCAGGATGGCAATTTTATGAATGCCTTTTTTTCCCGCCTTTTTTCTTTGGCCAATTTTAGCCCTGACCCTAAACATGTAAACACTGTGAGCTTGCAGACCAGATATTGGAACAGATAATGTTCAGTTTGCAACAACCCCTAAACATAACCTCTGAATCCTTCCACAATTGAAAGCCCTGACCCTAGAAAAGTGGTTCTCAAAGTGGATTCCAGTAACACTGTGGTTTCCTTTATGGGGTTCTAAATTGACCCATACAAGGCTGTAACTCTGACAGTATACAAATGGAACCATTCCCTATTTGGTTCCATTTGTACATGGTCAGAGTTAAGGGGAGACCTTGAAATGTGAAAGTTTGAGAAACACTGCCCTAGAAAAACCATGACCATACCTGTAGGGACTTTTGGCCCTCAAACGCACACACACACACACACGCATGCACGCACACGCACGCACAGGCAAAGAGAATGTGGTCTCTTTTCTTCTCACACTTTGACAGGGAGTTGAGATAAGCTCCAGCTCCTCTAAAGTGGGGATTGTCAGGGGGTATCAGAGGTCGCAGGGTTATCATTAGGTCACGCCACGCTGATCCCTGTCCTCACCTTCCGAGCTCCCCTGAGGGACACGCGGTTAAGTGCAGTCCCCTGTCAACAGGAGATTTATTCATGTCCCTTCTCTTCCGTCCATCTGCTCTGGCATCCAAAGCATTGCTCTGCAGAAAACTGTCTTGAATTTTCTAAAATATAACGTCGTTGTCGGGCAGAAACCTCGTATCTCCGAGTTTCAAATTTGTATGTTTTTTCGTAAAGTAAAGCCCTACTTCATCATACAAGGCAGTCGCACATAAGTAGTGAAAACAGCAGATCTGCAAGCACACAACGCCTCGCGGTGCTTGTAGATTGGCTGTTTTCACTAGTTTAGTTCGTTTTTTAAATGATAAATACGAAATGAACGGTTTTGGACATACAAGGTTTCCACCCGACAACGACGATATATATTATTATTAAAGCTGGTTGCACACTGCTGCATTTTTTTGTCCGAATACCGCCGCGTCGGAGCACGTAAATAAAGAAATCAACCTCACATTGTGTTAAATCACGTTTGCACACTGCCGCCCGTTTCTTATTTATTTTCGGACGACTGGGTCCCTTGCTCTCTCTCTCTCCTTGCCCTGAAAAACGCATTAATTTGATATAATTAGCCTCTTACAAACATATTTTTTCCCCTCTACACCAAATCTCTCACAGTACATCTGCTATATTCTCGCTGAATGTTTGCCTGTTTCCTGTTTGCCTGGAGTAGGGACACTACCGTAGGGTTCGTGTGGATAATGGAACATTTTCTGAAAATAAATACTGTAAGGCTTCTAAAGGAACACGGTGAAAACAAAAGGTGCCCTTGAACTGAGCAGTGCTGATGTTTGGCGAGCCTTGAGGAGTTGCGCTGGGATTTGATGTCTCCTTTTGAAGTGTCCTTATGAGAAAAAGTCTCCCTCTCTGACTTTGTGAAACCAACTAAGCCTGTCTTAAGAAGAGGACCCTGTTCTCTTGTCTAGCCCTTCATTCACTCGGGGGAGCTGTAGCACTGCTTTCTTTTCTTTTGTGTCCACCACCGCCATGGGTGATTGTCATAGCATACCAATAGTTTACATCAGGGCTCTTCAACGTTTTCAGGCCAAGGACCCCTTGGTTGAGAGAGAGATGAAGCAGGGACCCCCACAACCTTATTATACAGTAGATCCCATATAGGTTCATTGTTTGACAGCACAATCATCAGTTTGGATTCACATCAATTTGTGTTTTCAGATTTATTAGTATTTAACCACTTGAATCATCAATACATGACTTGACATTTCACTCTGTACTCCCCTCTTTTTCCCCTCTACACCAAACGTCTTTGCCCGAAAATAGCCGATCTACAAGCTCACAACGCCTCGCAGCGCGAGGCGTTGTGAGCTTGTAGATCTGCTATTTTTCAAGTGGTTAATATAAAAAAGGAGAAAAAAGTTTCTATCACTCAAAGATTTGGAGGACCCCCTGTAGTAACTCTGAGGACCCCCTAGGGGTCCCGGACCCCCTGTTGAAGACCCTTGGTTTACATCAATGATTCTCAACCGTCTTGATTTCAAGGAGCCCCATTGTGATATGCATTAAGCCTCGGACCCCATTTGATAATAATTGTTTTATTGTGTTTTTCTGGAACCTCAATGTACACTGTAAAATTCATTACATACATTACACATGGACATAAACACACATGCATGAATTCTAGCAAACGCACAGACACGCAGCCTCGTATAGCCCAGACATGTTTCCATTAAGTTAGCGCACATGGGACAATGACAAAACGTCTGATAGCAATAAACACTCCTTGGCTCTAAATATAGGCTCTACTGTAACAGAGAGACTCCGTCTGGGTCTGGAAGGAGGGTCTGGACGAGACAGAGGCACCGTTTTGCTCGAATCGCAATGGAAACAACATGATGCTACGAGCCATTGTATAGTTCTTCAGATACATTTTTTAAGTTGTTACAGCTTGAGTACCAGTGCATACACATGTCAAATTATTTTTGTTCCGGTTCCTCAGACATTGTAGCAACAATAAAGAAACATATAAGCAATAACAAATAACCAAATAGCAGCAATATAAAAGGATAACAGTTGGTAGTAGATAAAATTGGTACGTTGGTCCTAGAATTTGACTTGTATGTGAAGGTATGCCTACCTAGTCCTAATATCACATTGACATTAAGGTGGTGTAAGTGATATTTGTCTTATATAAATCATTGCTATAGATAGGAATCATTGCTATAGAGTGTTTGTTCAATAACAGGGGTCTCATTGTCTCTCTAGCTCCTTAATTAACAGATTTCCTTTCCTGATCCAATCAGGAGAGATAACCCATTTGGAACTGGAATGGCTGATACATTCTTTTATGGCATTCCCTCTTCAAATGTGATAACGTGTGTGTGGGTGGAGATTTGTATGTTGTTTGTTTGTTATTTGTATGAAGGAAAAATAATAATAAAAAGACCTTGATCAAAAGAAAAATGTGTAACCCACCTGAAATGCAATTTATGTTTACTAAAGAGTCGGAGAGACAGACCCCTGAAAGAAAGGCCGTTATTGAACAAACAATCTATTATATCGTTATTGTCGGGTGGAAACCTTTTATGTCCAAAAACGTTTGTTATGTATTTATCATTTTTTTAATGATTTAAACTAGTGAAAACAGCTGATCTACAAGCACACAACAACTTGCACCGCGAGGCATTGTGTGCTTGTAGATCAGCTGTTTTCACTACTTTTGTGCGACGGCCATATGATGAGGCAGTGCTTTACTTTGCGAAGAAATGTACACATTTGAAACTTGGAGATACGAGGTTTCTGCCGGACAATGACAATATAATTGCAATTAGAATAACATAGCTTAAAGCGCCTTTAAGTCTGAATGTGAAATGACCCACTGTAAACGTTGTGAGCGGAACGAACCCGGTTATCTGCA
>NC_137822.1:27848831-27933831 GCF_963921795.1 Nannobrachium achirus | reverse complement strand
TGCTTACTGTAAGTAAAAGTATCAATACTGCAATTTAGATCTACTCTGTTAAAATTAAATGTCCGGAATTCAAAATGTACTTGAGTAAAAGTACAAAAGTATTGGCATCAAAATGTGCTTAAAGTACAAAAGTAGAAAGTACTCATTATGCAAAATGTTCCAGATTTGAGAGAGATTTGCCCAAACTGTTCTAAAATAGACAATGCAATACATTGCGAGAATCACCTATTCTCAAAGAAAGATTTCGGAAAACGAACTAGGACTTCAGCGTACATACTGTTCCTCATTTTTCTGGGGACGCGCTGGAACCCCCTCAAGGACCCCTGGGGGTCCCCGGACACTGACACGCTGAGAACCAGTGTGGTATACCCTGTGATGTTGTAGATCACAGTGTGAGCTTGTGAGCTCTTCCAGCATGTAGAATTGTAGATGCTATTTCCGTCTATAAATGGGGTTCTAGAGATAAGGACAGTGCTACTGCGACGCCGCCTCATCTGGCTTCACTATTACAAGTCATAATATCCTTTTCAACATCCTGCATTCAGCTGACGGCTTAGGACAATCTGCACGGCAACTGTACTCACATTTAATCTGCCTCTACCCAGTGGTTCTCAGAGTCCAGGGACCCTCGGGGTTCCTTGAGGGGTTTCCAAATGGACCCTTATGCCCCTATCATAGTAGGCAGTGTAGTCTTTTTAAGTCATAAAACTACAACATTACGTCATTACTCGCGGTGAAGAGCTATCCACCGCGAACCCCGACACATGATCTCTCTGTTTTTACTTTCAGACAGATCGGCCCATCACCCCGTTCACTGATTGGTCGATCTAGATCAGTCAGTCACAGTGATAGGACTTCACTGTGACTGACTATGATGGCCTCCACTTGTTTTCTCACTTTAGGTGGATAGCTTATCACCTAAAATGTGCGGTGATAGGCTCTTCACCGCAGACTCTGATAAGGGCTTTACAGGCCCGTAACTCTGAAGGTGTATAAATCCATTTGGTTCCATTTGTACACAGGCAATAGACCAGGGGTCTTCAACGTTTTCGGGCCAAGGACCCCTTAGCTGAGAGGGAGATAAAGGAAGGACCCCCCGCTTCATATTGTATAAAACTGTGTTGAGGATTTTCATCGACTTATTTGACAGCACTGTTATCAGTATATCGTCGTTGTCGGATGGAAACCTTGTATGTCCAAGATCGTTAGTTTAAAAATGAACTAAACTAGTGAAAACAGCAGATCTACAAGCACATGACGCCTCGCGGTGCGAGGCGTCGTGTGCTTGTAGATCGGCTGTTTTCACTACTTTTGTGCTACAGCCTTGTTTGATGAAGCAGGGCTTTACTTGGTGAAAAAACGTACAAACTTGAAACTTGGAGATACAAGGTTTCTGCCCGACAGTGACAATATGTTTTTCATGTTATTTGTTTTTTCAGACATTTCACCACGTTGATACTTAGTAAATTTGATTTTTTTTTTTTTTACCTCTACACCAAACCTATTTGCCAGAAATAGCCGATCTATAAGCTCAAAGTTCTCCTCAGAATAGGGATGTGAGGGTTCAAGTTGTTCATTTAAAAGAATCAACCTATCACACAAAGATTTGGCAGCCCCCTGTAGTAACTCTGAGGACCCCTTAGGGGTCCCAGACCCCCTGTGACCCCTGCAATAGGCTAAATAAAACAAGTTTTATATACCTTTGTGTAACTGTTCCCACTGATTTTCTTTGCTCAGTAGATACAGTAGTGTCAGCTTAGTGACTTAATGGGCCAGTGTAATAGAGTAGTGAAGTGTGACGTAATTTACACATCCTACCTGGTTCGCGGTTTTCTTCCCCCATTCTGAATTCCCATGGCATAGACCTTTTTCATATCGTGTCATATAAGAACTGTATTCCAATATAAACAAATTATCTCAGCGGTTTGACTCATATGGATATGAAGAATCAACTGATGGTGAGAAAACGCTAATGTTACTGTCGCCGAATTAGTTACATTTTCGCTATAAACAGGATTTATCAAATATGAGTGACTGACTATCATAAACCACACAGAGCCACCTCACCGACAATATCGCAAAGACCGTTTGTTTATTTTTGGGCCACAATGCTTATATGAGACGATTTTAAGATGACTCAATGTTATTCTCCATAGAGAATTACTTCTGTGGAACCGGGGGATGAGCGAGTCACGTCATGACTTCCTTACTCTATTGGAAATGGTTTCGTCATTGCTAATGAGTCCTGGGGGCCGTGACGCCTTGTGACTAGGGGCGTCATTTGGTCGCCGTCTGTCTCGTTTTGTTTCCTGTCTCTCTCCACTATCAAAAACTACATTAAACTAGACCTTACCCGTTCGAAGATATGTGCTGCAAAATATGTGCAGAGTGTGGGTTATGGGGAAAGTAACTGTAACTGCATGGTGTGTGTGTGAGAATATGTGGGAGCATCATAATGTAAGGAGCAGCCCATGGGGGACTCGCAGGGCCGGACTTACCATTGGGCTAGGGTGGGCACGAGCCCAGGGGCCTCAGGGGAGGGGGGCCTCAAAAAAAAAAAAAAAAAAAAAAAAAAAAAATTTTTTTCAAAAAATATTTTTTGGAACCCAAAAAATGTAGTAGGCATGATCGCAATCGCGAAATTCCATTTTTAACCCCCATACCAACAAACATGTCAGCCATGTTTGTTTACATTTCAAGAAAACATATGGCTGCTAGCTCATGAATGCCTGAACGGATTTCCATTCGGATTTTTTTGTTTGAAAGCTGTGAACAGTGTGGACACACGTGGTGCATGATCTAGGCATGGGCGTGCATGATCCGTGCACTATGAATTACATGGAAGTCTATGGAGAGGGAGGCGTTGTGGAACTTGGAAGCCATTTTGAAAAGACCCTGAATGAGTAAATTTAATGATGACATTTTAAAGTATTGCAATCCAAATAAAGTGATATTTGTGTTTAGTTACAGTACATTTTGTTTTATTATTGAGAGCTTCTGCTCTGCTGGCCGCACTGCATGTATCTGCTCTGAAAGCTTAGTGCAGTCTAAAGCCCGCCCACTCTATGTATCCGGTACTTTCCACGCACATAGGCTACACACATGCACGCAAACTCCAATTCTGTATCCGCTTTAGACCCTTCCAATGAGCCAATGAGGATACACAGTCAGATTATGCACGGGCCGGTCCGAAGGTGAGGTCACGGTGTGGTCAGGTGGACCGGAGGTGGAATTTTTGCGCGCGCACGAGGGCCTCTTTATTTCCCCTTGCCCAGGGGCCTCATGTCATATAAATCCGGGCCTGTGGGGGAGTGTATATTTATGATGGATACAAATAATTTAACAGCAAAATTAGGTGAATAGAAGTATGAGGATGTATTTGCTTGCTCCACATAATTTTTCCATACCCGTTGGAAGATGAGACACACATCACCCGTTGCATGCGTGACCCATGCAGAGAGAGAGAGAGAGAGAGAGAGAGAGAGAGAGAGAGAGAGAGAGAGAGAGAGAGAGAGACTGCAACATTCCTAACTGTGAGAGAGGTGTGTGTGGGCCCAGGGCTACAGATCCCATGGCCTGGAGGAACGGACCGTAACCATGACAACAGGCTGTAGAGCTGTAGAGTGAAGAAACGCTAATAAATAGCTAGAATTTGGGAAAAATGAAATTCGGGCTCCGTCACCGTGTGTATAATGCTAATGGCCAATGCCATGTTAAATTTTAGATCAGTCGCTGAAGCGAGTGAATAGATAATGCATTGTGTGACTGACTGACTGACTGACTGACCGATCTCCCTAATTATTATATGGATAAAAGCAGAAAAATACCCCAAAAAGTATATTTTTCCCATTTTTGTTATTATGTAACGCTGGTTGTGACCTGTTGCCGTGTGTGTGTTTGTGTGTGCTGATGTTTCAGTTGAACTCTCCAATGAACTCGGTCAGCAGCACGGAGGACATCAAGCCCCCGCTGGGGCTCAACGGGGTGATGAAGGTGCCCCCCCAGCCGTGTGGGAACCCCCTGTCACTCACCAAACACATCTGTGCCATCTGTGGCGACCGCTCCTCGGGTGAGTTACCACGACCACGTCCTCCGCGCATACAGAGTACCGCCGATTGGCCCAAACTATTACACCGATGCACCTGACACACAATCACAATACGATGTTATCGGCAGGGTTCCCACGGTCATGAAATTCCTGGAAATGTTTTAAAATTAGAAAAATATTTTTCCAGTACTGGAAAAGTTTTGGAATTTATCAAGGGTCCTGGAATAGCTATGCATTGTCTTTGGTTATTGATTTTGTTAATACCTCTGAAATGACAAATCGTCAAATATTAGAGGCAGAAATTGTGAAAATAGCCGATCTACATGCTCACTGCGAGGCGTTGTGAGCCTGTAGATCTGCTATTTTCACAATAGAACAGTGTTATACAAAATTCCTCAACTCTTAGTGCTCGTCAGGGTGCCGGGTCCCCAGTTAAAACATGATTGTTTTGGGGGTCACGGCCTGAAAAGGTTGAGAACCACTGGCATACACTACCTGTCTTTGGGCATTGTGCATAGGAGTAAGTGACTCGTTATTGAGCTGAATTATTGTTATATACCGGTAGTCCTGGAAATTGGTTCAAATATTCTGGAAGTTTTGGAAAAGTTTTGGAAATTATTGGTAAAAATGTGTGGGAACCCTGTATCGGCACAATATTGACATTGAGGTATTCGTCAAAAATGGCATGACATGAACTGCATCAGTTCTTCAGGATGCAGGAGGAGGAGGAACGTGTTTGTTTAGTGTGCAGCAAGCGTAAAGCTGTCCAAGTTTGAGAGTGAATGGGGAACAAACTACTATACCTGGAACTTGGAGCAGAGATACAGACAAATAACAATCACATTAAACGAATGATGTAGTGAAGGCCTTTATGAGCAAGCCACGTGCATCGGTTGGAGTCTTCACCGCAAAAGTGTGCTCACCGCTACAGTGTTAGGCTACTTTTCCTAAATCAAACTGAACATATTCAAAGCAGACTCTAATGGGATTCATACCGAGGCAGAGATTTGCAATCTTTACAAGTGCTTTAGACTTGATACAGGCAGCACTGGAAAATAAACCTGAATGACAGGAGGAAGGGCCACGGGGGACATTTTGTGCACATTAATACGTGGAAATAAAGACACAAAGGTAAACTGAACGCAACTGTATCCACAATGGTTAAAGCACACGCTGACACAGTCATATATACACTAGTCTCTGGAGCCAGACTGTCGGCTCACATAATATTCAAATGCTTCCACCGAACAGTCTGTGCTTTACGTGGGAAGCACTGAAAAATGCAAAGAAAATAAAGTGGATGTGCCCCCCCCGTTCCCCCACTTCCATTTCGCTTCACGTAAATACGGTAAGTCCTACTGGAAACCAAATTAGTCGAGCTCTTATGTGGCTTGCTGCTTAGCGGAAATAGACATTCAAAATACAAATATAAAGATATTTTGGCGATACTGAAGCTTCCCGTCACAACTTTTGTGAGGCACAGTTACAGACTCTATCCCATTCGAAGATTGTGGAAGAGTTGACTGGCTTGAGATAATACAGTAGAAGATATGCTCTCTTCACTCCCCCGTACTGACTCCAGACCTGCTGTCTTTCCTCCACTGGTAAACCATTCTATATGGACGAGGAGAATGTCTAGCCTGGGGCCAGCCTGTTCGCTCCGTTCCACATTTTGTATTGTCTCTACGCATCACAGATGCGTAGAGACAATACAAAATGTGGAACGGAGCGAACAGGCTGGCTCCAGGCTAGAGAATGTCTGCCACCGTAAAATCCATTTTAGTGTTCATTTAACTCTGAGAGCGAATGAGAGATACCTGGTGAAGGTCTGAAACGTTCAGTAAAAGCACTTTTGTAACTGAAGACAGTGTGTGGGACTTCTCCCTCTTTTCATGTTGAGTTTTTTCCTACGCACCTGTCCTTGTAAGTAGGTGTGCAAGAGGACTGAGAGCGTACAAATGTAACACTCTTGGAGTTACTAGTACTACTGCATGAAGGAGGCCTGTCCAAAACAGTTTACCACTTACCTTTCTTTCACATAATGGTGCTTTTAGAATAGTCAGTTTCACCCAGTCAAACACGTCACACTAAAATAAAAGCCGCAAAACCGGTGTTTACAGTACATCTCTTACTTGCGTGCATTTTCTGTAAATAACATTGTGTTGAGGTGACAGGTCATGATGTCACAATCATGTTTCATGTCTGGAATGGTCTCTTTGACAGACTCCTACGGGAGAATCTGATTGTCTCACACCTGTGAACACAGAAGAGGTGGACTATCTCTTAACTATAAGGTCCAGAGGGACTGAAATGTCAGTGTTTGAATAAACGTGACGATTGCCGAGCAAGAACTGTGAGCAGAGCGGGATTTTCTTCATGTATTTGATACTGTTCAACACATCTGAGCTAATGGATGGTGCACATTTTTCCTTAGCTTCACTAAAATTAATAAAATGCGGCATGAAAAGGGGTTCAGTTCTGATGTAAGGACAAGCAACCCTATTAAGACATGCCCAGAATAGGGACACATGGAATCTTGTATCTCAGCCTGCATTGTCCAGAATAAAGAAAAAAGGGGCTCCAGTGGTTTGTGTGTGTATTAAATCTTACTAATGGAGGTGAAACACACAGCCCTTTCATACTGTATGCACAGCCTTTTCTCTGAATGTTATGGACCTTTTCCACTCAGCGGTCAGGCAGTGTGAGTCAAAACTGCATTATACAGTAATAGCAGTTAACTACATCACAGTAAATCTTCCCTGGCAAATGGCTGTGCGAGAGACCTTGAAACTTCCCTGTAAAAAAGTTGTCTTTCAGTCTATGTGAATTATTGGATCAAGCATAATATAACTTGCCAGCTGTTAATGTAACAATTGGCAACATATCTTCAGATTATACCAATGCCAAAATAAGGCACTTGTTTTTTTTAAGATCCAGGCATTAGAAGACATTTCAGAGCAATAACTAGCTTCCTTTAGGACAGCCATATTAATTATGCGTGACTCTTGAATGTTTACCAGACAGAAATTCCTTACCCTGAAGCAATACTCTTGTAGATAAATCACAAAAACACTGACAGGGTAAGTTGGTCCTATTTGAAATGTTCACTTTTACAGGGGGTGTAATTGTTGATTATGTGGGGAAAAGACACACCTGCCAACTCCACAGGAAATGTTTGTCTAACATTGCTACGTGTCTTTACTGTCGCAATATTTAAACTCTTGTTTTCCTAAATGAATGCTGCACTTCGTCGTACAAGGATGTGACGCAAAAGTAGTGAAAATAGCTGATCAATGCGCCGCGATTCACACCATGATGCATTGTGTGCTTATAGATCTGCTATTTTGTGTGAAACTTCGTAAGAGTGAAAGTGTATAGGTCTGTCTGTGGGTTTTATAAATATTTAACCAAAGATTTTCTTATTTAGTCTTTAGTAATTATGAGCTTAATTACTAAAGTCTAGATAATAACTATTTCGGGTCCATTGGAACAGATGTTATTTTTCCATTTTCCTTCAAAGAAACTGCTTTGGACATATTATAAGGTTTCCAATTTCCACCCATCAGCAACAGCCTCCCACACGTCTTTACACGGTTAACAAACACAGTACCACTCTAAAATGTAGGCCTATTCTCTGTATTATTAATCAAGAGGCAGTTGGTTGTCATGCCAACCCTTTATTATTTGCTTGCACTACTCATGTATGGGCACTATTCAGACGAAAAGGTTTTCGTTCACTCTACTATTATATAAAATCCCATAGCAGTCCTCAAGGATTTTCTTTTATTTCTTACTGGGTATTTCAGTGCTGACTATATATCCACTGTGCCTTGAACTTTTTGAATCACTATTGTACCGCAACGTTCACGGCAAAGATTGACGACGCTGCGGTCAATGCACTTATCTGCAATTTGCAGCAAGAGCAAACAGATAATAAGATTGAATGCCCACTATTTTGGTCGATGCATTTGATTGTCATGTATTATTTCATTCATTCTCGACTTTTTGTTCCCTATGTGTCCATTTTGTCTGTTGTTGTTTTTTTGTTTTTTTTGATCATTATCTACTTTTCTGTGCACAATGTCACAGTGCATTGTGGTACATTGTATTGCATTTTGACCAATACAAATCGCGCCTGTGCCCGCTCACTTCGCATGGTATCAAACACGACACACGTGCATTATGTCCTTGTATGGGCAGTTCTGTACGTGACATCACATTGTGAGCTTGTACATCTTATATTTTCAAAAGATTGCTTTACGTTTGAAAACTTGAAATTGGACATTCTGCATAACGTGTACCTTCTACTTTTGGTAATTTAAGTACATTTTGATGATACCAACACTTTTGTACTTTTACTCAAGCAAATTTTGAATTCCAGACTTTTACTTGTACCACTTTTACTTGTTCCATATTGCAGTATTGATACTTTTTTACTTGAGTAAAACATTTTAGTACTTTTTTTCCACCACCGTCTCTGTCCCCCAGGTAAACACTACGGGGTTTACAGCTGCGAGGGCTGCAAGGGCTTCTTCAAGAGGACGGTACGGAAGGACCTGACCTACACCTGCCGCGACAGCAAGGACTGCATCATCGACAAGCGCCAGCGGAACCGCTGCCAGTACTGTCGCTACCAGAAGTGTCTGGCCATGGGCATGAAGAGAGAAGGTACAGCACATGCCGTTGAGGATAGAGTACCATCTAAACACACTGCACACCTCTTGAGTTTCAACCACTTCAACCCTAAATAGGCTATTCATGGGTTGCATTTGTAGTCCTAAACCGGCCATATTGAGGACCAACACAGGTGTTCAATTTGTCTGATTGGCATAGAACCAATGTTCTACGTTAATCAAAACACCTGTGTTGGTCCTCAAAATGGCTGGTGTAGGACTACAAATGCAACCCATGAATAGTATGCACAGTGGCCATTTTGGAGAGAAGTTGAGTCTCTTCTCACTTCCTTCACAGGTGTTACCAATCACACTGATGAAGGCTCTGTTCCATTCTGGTCAAACAGAGTCAGGCCTGTCAGGGTGCTGATATTGTGGTCTGCAAAGTGACCTTCGTAGTTCCTTGGGCGTTCCAAATTACCCCTTAAAAGGTGTGTAATTCTGATAGTGTATAAATGCAACCTATTTTGTTCCATTTGTACATTCAGAGTTATGGGGGTCCTTGAAATAAAAGGTTTGAGAACCACTGTGCTACATGAAATGGAACAGAGCCTTTATTAGTATCATTTGTAACACCTTTGAAGGAAGTGAGAAGAGACCAACTTCTGTGCAGTTTGTGCTCTACACTAAATATCTTCGGCCACTAAATATGCGTTCTGAAAGCTCACAGCACGGCGCATTGTGAGCTGGTAGATATTTACGTCTATTATCACATCCCTGATTAGGGATGCTAGGGTTCAAGTGGTTTTAATGTAACTCTCACAGGCACAAGGCACACGCTAACACTGTGCATGCACACACACACACACACACACACACACACACACACACACACACACACACACACACACACACACACACACACACACACACACACACCCACACACACACAGGTTTGCAATTATTACTTTGTGGGGACATTACACATAGTCTACTATATTTGTGGGGACATTCCAGTCATTTTTAACCCTAACCCTAACCCTTAACCTAACCCCTAAACACCTTGTGGGACACTACAATTTAAAAGGTTTTTTTCTCCGATTGTACTATCTTTGTGGGGACATGAGGTCCCCACAAAGTAGTAATTCCCTGTCCACACACACACACACACACACACACACACACACACACACACACACACACACACACACACACACACACACACACACACACACACACACACACACACGGTACAGTGTTGGCGAGGTCATACATGTGCCCTCTCTCATCCCCCACCGCTTAATTACCTCCTAATGAAAGGCGCTGTTGAAGCGCTGGGCAGCGATCTATCAGAACCACCTGCATTAAGTGTGCTCAGCGGAGGCGGGAGCGCGGGCTTCAGGACCTTGCGTGGTTCCTCATTAGCGGAGTGTTTACCTGTAGGAGTCTCTCACAACCTCCGGCCAGAGAAGATGCGAAGCGGTAATGAAGACAAATCCTCTGATCTGATCTTTGAGGACAAATTATTATGGCGAGCCAGAATCGAAAAGGAGGAAGAGGGTAGAATGTGATAAGGAGAGAGAGAGAGAGAGAGAGAGAGAGAGAGAGAGAGAGAGAGAGAGAGAGAGAGAGAGAGAGAGAAAGGGGAGAATCCATGCCAGTGTGAATCAGGGGTTCTCACCCTTTTCTGGAGCTGGTGTAAATAATATTAACAACATTTATCACTCTTGAGATATTAAGCAACATCACACAAGAGGGAGTGCTGTTATCATTTATACAGCAGTTCCAGTCGAGATTATGTTGCTTAGCAACATTCTTGTTGATGGAGTCCTGAAGAAACTATAATATAGTTTCTTCAGGACTTATTTGTGGCCAGAGCCGAAATAAACAACCACATTGTCAACAGCAATATAAACTTGCTAGCTTGATGGACAGTTTGTAATAGTACTTTAAAGCAAGGCCATGCTATTAAATAAGATGTTCACTTGTTGATTTATCGGCAAGGTTACAGTACCTTTGGCTCAGGATGTTGTGCCTGATGGATAACTAAAGCAACAACGAATGTGTGATCCCTCTGTAAGAGCCCTTTGCTTCATGTCATGGTCCTGTAAGGGTTAGTACAGTACTTAAGTAAATGTACTTAGTTACTTTACACAACTGCCTGGGAACCTTTCCATTCCAGGACAGCCACTCTAATGCCTGGCCACTGCCACGGTGCCACTCCTTGGTTGTGTCTGCTGATATACTGTATGGCCCAAATGACCAAAATGCCACACGATAAAGAGAAAGAAATCTTGCCAATATGGGCTTTGAGAGAGTCAGAGGCTAGCTTTAGTTTTCCGCTGTCCTCTCCACTCTCCTCTCATTTCTTTCTCCCTGAAGAGGGATTTACCAGTATGTAGGGTAGGGCTTAGTGCAATATAAATACATTTAATGGACCATAGCATCCCTATTCTGAGGCGAACATTCCGTGAAAACATCTACAAGGTCACAATGCAATGCATTACTCAGCTTGTAGATCCGCTGTTTTGCCGTGTAGAGGGAAGAAGGAGGGGGCCTAGTATAAACCCCGGGGGGACTCCGGTTAAATGAGCACATAAAAAATAAAACTAAATATTGATATCGATACAGGGCCTTAACGATACGATACGATTTCTATATTTGGAGCACAGACTGTGTGCGTGTGTGTGCTTGCACGTGTGTGTGTGTGTGTGTGCGAGGCCGCGCAGGTATTCACATTCACAAACTCTTTGTAGGATAAGTGTCAGTCCCAGAACAAACACAATAAGAACACTAGTTGGCTATGATAGGTGGATTCTTTAGTAGCTTTTCCCAGACCAATTTGTCTTGACCTCAACTTGGCCCTCCACCTCCGATCCCCCCACCTCACCCCGCCCAACAGCCCCCCCCCCCCCCCCCCCCTCCTCCACCCGCTCTTATTTCTATCATTGTGGGGCTTGCTACTCCGTTCAAGGATATTACCGTTGTCGGGTGGAAACCTTATATGTCCAAAACCGTTAGTTTTGCATTTATCATTTAAAAATGATTCAAACTAGTGGAAACAGCCGATCTACAAGCACACAACGCCTCGCACCGCGAGGAGTTGTGTGCTTGTACATCTGCTGTTTTCACTACTTTTGTTGCGACGGCCTTGTATGATGAAGCAGGGCTTTACTTTGCGAAAGAACGTACACATTTGAAACTCGGAGATAGGAGGTTTCCGCCCGACAACAACGGTATTATCATTTACTCGCTTTTTTTCACCTCGGCTCCGCGCTGCGTAAGCTTTCCCCACACCGTACCCCTAGGGCTGAGCAGCAGAAGAACAAGGCAGCGCGGTAGCCCAAAAGGCTAAGCGAATCCGCAGAAAAACAGGATTAAATGAATTTATGCTCTCCCAGTCAGGGCAGGGAGGGGTGGGGTGGGGTGGGGTGGGGGATAAAGCTAACATGATTTCAGCCCTCCTCACCTCTCCCTGACTCCAACACAAGTATTCTACCCTTGGGCTGACCTCTACCGCCAGACAGCAGTTCCTCTAAAGTGGGGCCCCTTCTCTCTCTCTCTCTCTCTCTCTCTCTCTCTCTCTCTCTCTCTCTCTCTCTCTCTCTCTCTCTCTCTCTCTCTCTCTCTCTCTCTCACTCTCTCTTGTTCTCCCACTCCCCCCGCCTCAGCCCCCCACCCCCACCCCCTTCCCTAGAACCCCAACCACCACACCACACCACTGCAGGCCCCGTTTTCACCCCCCCATTTCTGTGATTCAGGACATGGGATAGAAACAGGAGAAGGGGGTGGCAAGAAAGCTGTGTGTGTGTGTGTGTGTGTGTGTGTGTGTGTGTGTGTGTGTGTGTGTGTGTGTGTGTGTGTGTGTGTGTGTGTGTCTGTGTGTGTGTGTGTGTGTGTGTGTGTGTGTGTGTGTGTGTGTGTGTGTGTGTGTGTGTGTGTGTTTGTGTGTGCGCGTGCGTGTGTGTGTGTGCGTGCGCGCGTGCGCGAATGCATGCGAGCATGTTCAAGCATGTAGACTGCACACATACTGTATATATATATATATATATATATATATATATATATATATATATATATAGACAGTATACTGTGTGTGTGTGTGTGTGTGTGTATATATATATATATATATATATATATATATATATATATATATATATATATATATATATATATATATATGTATAAATAAATATACACTCACACACAGTATGTATTGTATGTGCTTCAATATTATTTTCTCCCATAAAGGACAATATGTTCTATGTTCTTTTATAAAAAACTACAACCGCAGTAAAAAAGGTTTTATTAATCGTTGTGTGGAAGACAAACACATAAAAAAGCCACAGTTTCATTTGGTGGTTTTTAGAAGAAGTAGGCTGCTGGCCTGCAGCCTTCTGAAAAGATACCCATACATACACACACACATGTGCACCGGTGCTTGCGCGCGCTCACACACACACACACACACACGCACGCACGCACGCACGCACGCACGCACGCACGCACACACACACACACACACACACGCAGAAGCGTGCATCTTTCTCAACCTCTCTTGAGGGTTGGAGGTGCGGTTTTCTGTTGCCTCGGTCGAAGTGAGTCTCCATGTCTGCTCAGCACGCAAACCACTTCCTGAGTGTCTACTCTGCCAGACCAATCGGATGACAGAGAGACGGAGGGAAAAAAACCTAAACACAAGGCTTTACTTCAAGTAGACATTTATTTACACTACATCGAAGAAGAGGAGGGGGGAGGGGGAGGACGGGACGACTATTAGACAAAGTCTCCATTGATGTCTCTGCGTGCTCTTTGAAAGCCATTCTGTCACGGTGCGGGTATCTGACGGCGAGTCACGCCGCAAATGAGGAGTGACACTCCATGCGTTATTTATATGTCGATAAGTGATTTGTGTACAAAAGGAGCTGGCTGTTTGTCATTTCATTCTACATGAAAAACACATCTCTTTGATAGGGAGGCTGAGGGTTAGTCCTTGAACTGTTGCACATCGCTGTGTTGTGCGTAATGTGGGTTTTAAAGGTCCCTCAATGCATTCCGTCCACGCTGCCAAAGCAATTATTGATGATTCTGCCTTGGATATGTTTACTGGCATGACGCTTAGCGGGCTGTGCTGCACTGTTTGTACACTTGAGATGCACACTGAGGGAGGCAGTTGTACTGCATGTATACATTTGATTTGTGGAAAAAAGAAGGAAAAAAAAAAGAAAAGGAAAGGTTTTGACACATTATTCCCCAAATATGGACACCAGGGTTACTGTTGTCATTATGTCATTCCTTTTCAATTAAATTGTTATGAATTATGATATTATTATCAAACATAATTATACACTGTCAGAGTTGAGGAGACCTTGAAAGTTTGAGCAACACTGCTCTGGACCAATATACCATGAACAATTGTTGTATAACCCTAGTCGTCATTATAGTTTGCAACCAACTGAATTCTATACAGCAGCTTTATGTTTCAAGCTACAGAATTAACATCACTGCCGCAGTGCCGCTACCCAGAACAGTCTGTCTGTTCGCCCATGTTTGGGGGGCGATGTGTGTGTATCTGTACATGTATGTATTCACGTGTATGTGTTAGAAGAACTGAGTAAAAAAAGGAGCAAATCGTCGCTGTCCGATGAAAAACCTTGTATGTCCAAAACTGTTCGTTTTGCATTTATCATTTAAAAAAATGATTTAAACTAGTGAAAACAGCCGATCTACAAGCACACAACGCCTTGCGCTGCGAGGCGTTGTGTGCTTGTAGATCTGCTGTTTTCACTACTTTTGTGCGACGGCCTTGTATGATGAAGCAGGGCTTTGCTTTGCGAAAAAATGTACACATTTGAAACTTGGAGATACAAGGTTTCTGTCCCGACAGTGACGAAATGGTAGCTGTGGTATGACATTCATTGTGTGTGCATATATATGCAGCAGTAGTGACCGGAACCAGTTTTATTACACGCAGCCGTTCAGGAGGAGCGCCAGCGAGCCAAGGACAGGAATGACAACGAGGTGGAGTCCACCAGCAGTGCCAACGAGGACATGCCCGTGGAGAAGATCCTGGAGGCCGAGCAGGCCGTGGAGCCCAAGACGGAGACCTACATCGAGACCAACCTGGGCGTGCCCTCCAACTCGGTGAGTTAAAACCCATTTTGGAACGGGAGCCCTGTTTTGTGACTATACTGTAACTTTCAAGACGGGAACCCCCTTTTGGGGTTCTTGCTGCTATGTACAGTATATCTGTAGCCAATCTACAAGCACACAATGTGCTTGTAGATCTGCTATTTTCACTACTTTTGTGCGACACTTTTGTATGATGAAGTGGTGTTTTTAAGAAAACAAAACATACAAATTTGAAACTTGGAGATAGAGTACAAGATTTCTGCCTGACAGTGACATAATGTAAGTTTGAAGTTTTTCTGCAAACTTAGGTCAAGATTTAGAAAGCGTTTTTAGAATCGGCGAGATGTGTTAAAAGCCTGATTTATTGCGACCGAAGGTCGCAGTTTACCATGAGAAATGTCACAGCTTGTCTCCGTGTACAAAAATGTGTCATAATGATGTCATCATGCTCTGATGTCACTGTGATGTCAGGGGAACCACTCTACCAGAATGGGTTTGCCGGCTCTGACATCACGCTCTGGCTTCATTGTGATGTCACACTAACAGAATCCCTTTTATGCCCATATATGGAGTTCCCTGATGTCATCAATATTAATGATGCCCTGTTAGAGAGATCCCTGTGATGCCAGGGGGAACAAATCCCTTTAATGCCCATGTATGGAGATATGGAGATCCCTGTGATGCCAGGGGAACAAATCCCTTTTATGCCCATATATGGAGATCCCTGATGTCCACATCACTCGCTTGTCGCCCTGAGGTGTCTTACTAGTACAGTATACCTCACTGTAGGACTCTTTTTTTGAAGCGGTGAAAACCGCTTCCAATGAATGGCTTTGTGTGTATCACGCCCATATATGGTCATTTCAGTCCAGAATGAACAGGCTTTTTCAAAAACAGAATGTCCGTTTAATTACCATATATGGTGATCTCAGTCCAGAATGAACAGGGTTTTTCAAAAACACAAAGTATGTTACCTTATGTCCATATATGGTCACTCCAGGCCAGAATGAACAGGTTTTTCCTGTCCCACAGAATGTCCGTTTAATTACCATATATGGTGATCTCAGTCCAGAATGAACAGGGTTTTTCAAAAACACAAAGTATGTTACCTTATGTCCATATATGGTCACTCCAGGCCAGAATGAACAGATTTTTCCTGTCCCGTACGTGTAAAATATCAGTCCAGAATGAATAGGCTTTTTCAAAAAGCAAAATGTCGATGTCCCTCCCGGTTAGATGAATGGATACTTTGAGGATTGGTCAAGCTTCACATGATAATTTGGCCTTCAGGGTTTAAAAAATGTAGTAAGCCACAAATACATTCAGAATAGAGGTTTTATCTGTCCACCGCTTCACTTCGAACCTAGGTTTGATTTTTTTTTTTACAGTCGACCTTCAAGCAGCCTGCAGGTCGGCTGTTTTCGCGTCTGATTGGTCATCATTGATTATAATATAATCAATGATCGGACAATAGTATTGTCCGAGAGATAACTTCAGTTAAAAGGTTAACTAAAAACAGGTTCAATTTTGCTGGCATAAAAGTGACCTAGAACACAGTGAACAATGTGTTCACTCTGTTGTCTATAGCAACCACACTAATACAAACTACTTTATTAAGAAAATAACAAGTAAAAAGAAGTAAGCAAAACTAAATTGTTAAAAATGCAAATGGAAAAAAGTGGATTAGGTGGGGAATGCGAGTCTGCGAATGCGAGTCTGAAGAGTTGGGGTTTGAGGGTGGTTTTAAACTTGGCGAGGGTGGGGGCAGCTTAGATGTGAGCTAGGACAGAGTTCCATATAGGGAAGGGGCCGCAACTGAGAAGGCCCTGTCACCCAGGGTTCATCACTTTGTTTGGGGGACCACCAGGAGATTGTGAGTGAGAGGGTGGGGGGGAGGGGGGGAATGGCGGTGGAGGAGGTCAGAGAGGTAGTGGGAGGTTGGTTGTTGAGGGTCGATCTTGTACGTAGGTGGTGAGCATTATTGTGAAATCTAGTCTGTGTTTGACTCCAACGCACCTGTCCTTGTAATTAGCTGACCTAGACGACCTTTTCTAATAGGAAAAGAGCAAATAGTGGCAAGTAACATCAGAGTATAGTACCACGCAGCACTTGTTTTCACTGTCAGTGGTATAACACCCACACCCACACATGCACGCACGCATGCACGCACGCACGCACGCATGCACGCACGCACATGCAGCTCGCAGGTGAATACCACATGCAGTAGTACACATCGTACAATACATTCAGACCCAAATGTGTTGTTAAACACTGTATTAGTCAGCATAGTGGGACAAAACAGGAAGAGGGAGGGAGGTTTCACTTGGTGTGTTTGTGGTCCACATACAGTACTAGCCGGCTAGGCCATCCAGAGAGCCGTTAGAATGATCATAACTCGGTGCATGTGCCATGTGCTGAAAGTTGAAAGTTCTGCCGCCATTTTGTGGTAAATGTGGTAACTTTGCACAATCTTCCTGTTCCTGTGTGTAGGGTAACGTGGGTAGCAGGGTAATGAGTTCACAGACGGTCTTGATGTGACTCGACTCTTCTCTCTCTAACGGTAGAGCAGTGTTTCTCAACCTTTTCAGTCCGCGACCCCCAAAATAATCATATTTTAACTGGGGACCACCCTATCCTGACGAGCACCGATAGTTGAGGCATTACATTTTGTATAACACGGTTCTATTGTGAAAATAGCAGATCACAACGCCTCGCAAAGCGACATGCTCACAATGCTCACAACGCAAGGTGTTGTGAACATGTAGATCGGCTATTTTCACAATTTCTGCCTCTAATATTTGATAATTTGGCCAATGTTTAGTTTGTCATTTTAGAAGTATTAAAATGTCTTAAATTGTCACTTTAGAAATATGCATATATGCTCTATAGTCTATACACTTAAACTTTATGTTGGTTTCTTTACTGTTGAGTGAGAAAGCAATGTTGCACATTAAGTTAATCATCTGGGGACAACCCAAAATAATTTGGGGACCCACCTGGGGGTCCCAACCCACAGGTTGAGAACCACTGCGGTGGAGTGTACAAATGCTACCAAATGGACCCTGTGACATTAAATGAACGTTGGGGATTTTATTGTCCCCACGGTCCGAACAGAATATTATAGACCAGTGGTTCTCAAAGTGGGGTCCGGGGAGGGCGTCCTAAGCTATCAAAATCTGCTTCATAACTTTAACCCTATTTGATACTTCTAGATATTAGCTTTGATACTAGCCGATCTACAAGACAACATTAATAATGGCAATTAATCATTTTGAAAACTTCAAACACAAGTCCCATTTTATGTGGGTCCCTGGCAAACAAAATGTTTGACAACCAATGATATATAGACTAACATGGTTGTAGTGTACATTCCTTTAAAGGAGTCTTCCAGCCATGAGATGTGTATTAAAAGGGGAAATGAGGTCTGTTGGCTCTGTTTAGTCATTCGTTACCTGCTGGCTGTTTCTGAAGTGCAGTGGTGCACACTGCACAGTAGCACAAGTACATTTACTGAAGTACTGCATTTCAGGACAATGTTAATGTACTATGTATCAGAGGGAATATTCATAATATTAATAGGAAATATAAAATATGTATACGTTTCCACATGATAACTTCTACTCCACTACATCTCAGAGGCAAATATTGTACTTTTTTATCCCACTACATTTGACAGCTGTAGTTACTAGTTACTTGCAGATTTGTATTATTAATAATTCATCAAATTATTAATAATAATACAAAAAAACCTTTTGAAAATAATTGATTAATAACCAATAATTATACTTCTGAAATTGGCATTTGGCATAATCACTTTTGCCACTTTAATATATTTTAATGCTTTTGTACTTTGACTTTGAATGCAGGGCTTGTCCTAAAGTATTGTTACTCTGTGGTACAGCTATCTTTACTTACTCAAAAGTGCTGCTTCCACCACTGCTGAAGTGGCATTCTAGCGCTGACAGGTAGGAACCTGCCCCCTGCTGGCAGGGACTGAGATGGACTTTCAGTTCCAGCTCAATACTTTAATATGAAATATTATATTATATGTGGTAAAGACAACACGCCCCATTACAAGCTCACAGAAAGAAAAAGTGCCAACTTGCGCCTTGTGCACTCGTGGCCCTATATGGCCTACTTATGCGCCAGCAGAGCGCACAAGTACTGTGCTGTTCCCTCATTGGCTAAAGGCCCTGCCTTTGTACTGTCGGACGGAAACAGACGTCCGGAAACAGACAGCAGCGAACGCAGTACTTGCGCGCACTGCTGGTGCAAGTAATCGGGCATTAGATGGAGGATGTTGGGTCCTCAGTTAATGATCTGCATAGAATCCTGATCCCACGCAGTACAGCACAGAGACAATTGAAAACAACTGGTCAGTGGTCAGTGTTCACCTGTACCATTTGCCTTATATCCTGCTTCGGGAGAGTATTTCTTGCTGGTCGTTCAGTCCGAGTGTATCAAAGGGTGCATTCAAAAATGCGCACCGGGTGTGGTTATAGGGTTAGGGTTAGGTTTAGGCATAGTTTTACTGAGGTTAGGGTTAGGTTTAGGGTTAGGTTTAGGCACTCACTACACTGAGCACACTCCCGGTGCGCATTTCCGAACGCACCCTTTGATACACTCGGACTGAACGACCTGCAGAAAACACTCGCCCATCCTGCTTCTCACCATCACCCCCTACAACCCCGCCACAGCTACCAACACCTCCCCATAAGCCCTGTAGGCTATATTTCTTTTTCCTAGGATGGCGGTCGGACAGGCGAGCTCGTTTCGGTTCACGTCTTGACAACAAGGCAAGGCGGGCCGACAGTGAGGCGCGCGAGGCGTTCCCGACGGAGCCGGTAGGCGAGCGAGTGCCCACGCCGAGCAGGCAGGCATGAGGGCTCACTGCCGGCGTGCCTGCTTCGCTGTCAAGTGATGCAAAAAGTTATGCATGTGTCGTAGAACCTTGCATATACTGTGCACAGCACTACGCAGGAAGTAGAGTGAACCAAGACGGGAGGCCGTGGTTTGACGGAATAGGTTATCGTGTTAAGCGCAAGGAGCGCTCCCTTAGCTCCCGACCCAGCTCAGCTCAGCTCAGCCAGCTCACAGGGCATCTGAGCTCAAGGTGTCCCAAGCACCATCCTAGGGAAAAAGATATGCTGTTAAAAACACTGTGGGCCGGCAGTGTTTTGACAGAGAGGAGACCGTGGAGAATGAATAATGCAACAGACGGTTCCTGAAAGCATAGCATGAAGCTCTGGCTTTCTCAGGAATTCTGCTAGAACATGAGAAAGAGAGAGAGAAGGAGGGAGAGAGAGAGAGAGAGAGAAGCTGTGTAGTAGCCTGCTGAAGGAGGCAAAATGAAGGAAGGGTGGAGATTGGAGAAGGAGAGAGATGGATGGTGGAGGGGAAGAGCAGGGGCGTCAATTGGGTATGGCAGGGGTATGCATCTGCCATACCCTGGGTCCAGGGGGGAGAATAAAAGTTACTTTTAAATATAAATCCATGAATGTATCTTCGTCTATCTGTGCTGGTTATGTTGTTAAATTACATTAAAATAACTACAAATGCAAAATTTAACAAAATGGTCACTTTAACAAGGTATTATAATTATATTCTCCACACTTTTATTGTCCCCATCTTGACATATTCCCAGGTTCCGCAGGTCAGCTGCACAGTAATTCATTATTGATAATTGTGGCACGTTTACTATGCCAAGTTTAGCTGCACTTGAACAAACCGTAGAAACAGGGGAAAAATACAATGTACTTCTTAAAATAAATGTATCATGCCTGTTGCTAAGGTATGGCAACATGACTGGTGTCTTGCACGCGCGCCTTTGCGCGCGTGCAAGACACCAGTCATGTTGCCATACCTTAGCTCTTTCCTGAACTGACGCCACTGGGGAAGAGAATGAGCTAGAGAGAGAGAGAGTGAGCGCTTCTTCTTGGACTGGTGCTCCAGGCGAGGGAAATGTCCTGTGAAGTGAAGGTAGACTGTCGGGGCTCTCATATGAGTAAATGGGGGGGCTATTTTTGGGGAGGGCCGGATGGAAACATACGTACCGGTATATCATCATCGCTGTCTTGTGGAAACCGGGTATGTCCATAGACCGTTACTTTTCAGGAAATGGAGAAAAAAAGAACCTGTGTTCCACGGATCCAGTATACGTGTAGTTATTATATTTAGTCAATTTTTTTGTTTATATTTTTTCTTCGTTAAATGTTATAAAACCCACTTACGAGTGTAACCACTTTAACTTGAACTCCCCCCCAGTTATAGTGAAAATAGGCGATTTATCATGACATGTTGTGAGCTTGTAGATAGGCTTTTTGCTCTACTCATTAATTTCCCCCCCAAAAAAACATTGAAATATAGAGATACAACAATATTAGAATATTAGGGAGAGGGACACTTTATAGAGTGGCTGGCAACACTGACACACCAGAGCAGAACCGTGGACCTCACTGTCCACTGACACCATAGGGGGCATCCAAAAGGAGTTTTAGATGCACTGTATTTCTCTGTTATTCATCATCATAATCCATTGGAAATTCATGTCACGGGCTCCACAGGTATTGCCATCATTCCTTTATGGCTTCTTGCATCACATTTGGACCACATTCCAGTTATTTCCCTCAGACATTCTGATTCCGTTGCAGTTGGCAGCTGGCGTATTATATATACATATGAATAGTATGATATTATATGTTTGCATATTGCAGTATTATTTATTGGGATATTTTATTCGGGGTGGGGCCCAGTTTGTTGGCACCAAGCCTGAGTTATACGCTCACAAACGCGTCTCTCTGCGACACGTTGTGAGCTTATCAGATCGGCTATTTCCGGTGCGTGACACCCGCTCGCGGTGGTGGAAAAAGTACTCTTATGTTTTTTTACTTAAGTAAAAGTATCAATACTGCAATATAGAAATACTTTACTTTTTTAACAGCAGACATACAAGCTCACGTCGCGTCGCAGATGCAGCCCGTTGTGAGCTTGTAAATAGGGAAATTAAGCGGCGCGTTTCTAATACGGCGACGGGAGGCGGGACTACGGCTGCTATGACGTAATCGCCGTAGCGATCAAAATGGTTAAGCAAAGCCTCGGCGGCGACGGGTTCCCACCCCTTTCACTGAACGCTTTGGTTCCCATGGCGACGCGTACACGCAGCAGACGGAGTAGGCGCTACGTGGGAAGGGACCTTCTGCCGTAGTAGAGGCGGCTGCGGCGACGGCAGGTTTAACTATCAAGCGCGGATCATTTCCGATTACCGTTGTCATCTGCCGTTGCCGTAGCGAGCTTAAACTCGCTAATCCCACTCGGCTGCGGCGCCGGAAGCTCGGTACAGCGTCTGCGCAATGCACTATGGGGCGTTGGAAACCCGTGGATAAACATCTTTTGTAATAGCCGGTTTTCCATATGCATGGTTAGTTACTTTACACCACTGCCCGCGTGCAACTATAGGTATAACTCAGGCAATAGTATTGGAATGTGTGTGTGTGTGTGTGTGTGTGTGTGTGTGTGTGTGTGTGTGTGTGTGTGTGTGTGTGTGTGTGTGTGTGTGTGTGTGTGTGTGTGTGTGTGTGTGTGTCCGTAAGGAGTCCCCATGCCATGGCAGGCAGGCCCTCCCGGACTATGACCTCGTCCCTCTCGTCTGCCCCTCGTCCCCTCCCATGCCTCCCTCCTGCGAGGGCTCTTTTGGGAAGCATTGCCCCGTGGGATAATTAATCACAGGGTCCTGTGGGCGGCTGTGACTGCGCACCATGAATGGGCCTTGGCCACTGTCTAATAGCCGGGGTCTGGCCAGGCTGAATAAAGTGTGTTTATCTCATGGTGACCTAGAACAGGAGTTAAACAGGCGTTAGTAATGTGCCTCCAGCCAGACAAGGAGAGGCCTTCTTCTTTCAAGAAGGACCCAGGGAAGAGAGAGAGAGGGGTGGGACACACACACGCTTTCACTCTGTCTTGCCGGGTTTTTCTTCCTTCCTTCCTCTCTCTGTCGTTCTCTGTCTTTTCTTCTGCTCTCTCTCTCTCTATCTCTCTCTCTCTCTCTCTCTCTCTCTCTCTCTCTCTCTCTCTCTCACACTGTGTGTGTGTGTGTGTGTCTCCCTTTATACCTCTATCCAGACCAGCAGATGATCATCCAAAAACTGAACAGCATATCGACGTTGTCGGGTGAAAACCTTGTATGTCCAAAACTGTTTGTTTTGTATTTATAATTTTAAAAATGATTTAAACTAGTGAAAACAGCCGATCTCTCTGTGCTTGTAGATCGGATGTTTTCACTACTTTTGTGCGACGGCCTAGTGATGAAGCAGGGCTTTACTTTGCGAAAAAAATTACACATTTGAAACTTGGAGATACGAGGTTTCTGCTCGACAGTGACGATATACTGTATATACATACACACACACACACACACACACACACACACACACACACACACACACACACACACACACACACACACACACACACACACACACCACAACACAACACAACACATGTAATGTAGATACATTTGTAGTACATATATATGTAGATATAGATATAGATATAGATATAGATATATAGATATAACGGTAGATAGATATACCTGTATATACAATTAAAAATATCGTATTCGTCTTTCTTGTTTCATATAATAACAAACAATGCCTGGCATTATTGTGCTTGTCGAAGTCGAGTTTTTCAGTTTTTGAGCTGAGAAGTGGGGCCGTGGAGTGTTTAATTTACATACCGATCCATCCATACCAGTGCCGAGCGCGTCTCTGCTGCCCGCACTATAGCGCAGCGAGGTTCAAGCAGAATAATGAAAAATTGAAAGGTAAACCTTTCGTCTCCCCTCCATAAGTGATGAAAATTTCATAGGACACAGTATGCAAGCCTGGCATTTCTCTAAGCTGCTGGGATGGGGGGAGACTGTTATGCTGCGCGCACATGATAAAGAGCCTTTGATATGGCTAGGAACTAAGACAATGTTGTTTGTGACTGGCATTAAAACCCATTTAGAACGGGTACACATTATAGTGTATTATTATTTTATGCTTTTACTATTGAAAAATAGCAGATATACAAGCTCACAGCGCGGCACCGAGTGCCGCGCTGCGAGCTTGTAGATCTGCTATTTTTGAAAAATCATGAAAATTTGAATTTTTACCTGATTCTATAAGTGTCTTTTGAATCCTTCTTAAGGTTTTTGGAAAAACCTATGTTTCTATGTCAGCAATCTGGCCAGCCATCGTCAAAGAAAAGATCCTTTTCACTTAAATGGAGCTCAGTTAGTCTGTTCTTGAGAGACTACTATGTCAGTGGTTCTCAAACCTTTTCATGTGAAGGACCCCCAAAATGACATGTATTTGGCCACTGACCCCCATCTCAAAATATCTAGTTCCAGGGACCCCACCCAGAAGCAAAATTTGAGTTACAAACGTTCGCTTTGAAAAATACACATGTTCAAAGATGTGCGCACATTTTCACGACTTTTTTCAAAAATAGCAGATCTACAAGCTCACAGCGCGGCACTCGGTGCCGCGCTGTGAGCTTGTATATCTGCTATTTTTCACTGTTTAATGCATTCAATAATTCTAGGCCCTAAATGGGTTAAGTAGACGTCCTCCCAGGGCCGCTAAAAACCCACTCGCTCACAGTCTTTCTCTCTCTCCACCTCTGGGAGACACTTTGTCTTTTCTTCTTCTCCTTCTTTCTCCTCCTCCTCTTCTCCCTCCCACCCCTCTCCTCCTCCTCCTCCTCCTCTCCCTCCCACCCCTCTCCTCCTCCTCCTCCTCTCCCTCCCACCCCTCTCCTACTCCTCCTCCTCTCCCTCCCACCCCTCTCCTCCTCCTCCTCTTCTCCCTCCCACCCCTCTCCTCCTCCTCCTCCTCTCCCTCCCACCCCTCTCCTACTCCTCCTCCTCCTCCTCCTCCTCTCCCTCCCACCCCTCTCCTACTCCTCCTCCTCCTCCTCCTCCTCCTCCTCCTCCTCTCCCTCCCACCCCTCTCCTACTCCTCCTCCTCCTCCTCCTCCTCTCCCTCCCACCCCTCTCCTACTCCTCCTCCTCCTCCTCCTCCTCTCCCTCCCACCCCTCTCCTACTCCTCAGCCGCCTCACATTTTCAGAAAGCAATCAGTCCCGAGCGCAGTGTTGTTTTCGACAGCACATTTTGATTTAGTTTTAGTCATTTAGTCTTTTGAATAAAATGTAATTTAGTTTTGGTCATAATTTAGTTCACCTGAAAAGTTTGGGGTTTAGTCTAATTGTAGTCGACTAAATCTACAGTTGATTTAGTCAACTAAAATGTATTTTGGCAGGCCTTGATGTTATCGTAATGACTGATTTTACACTTGGTTGCGTGCTGAAAATAGCCGATCTACAAGCTCACAACGCGTCGCAGACGCAACACCTGAGAGCAACCAAACATAAAATGACTCTCTTCAGCACATGTCCCTTCCCTAACTTTTTAGTCTAGTTTTTATTTTGTTGATGAAATGTAATTGCCAATATATTTAGTCTTAGTTTTAGTCATCACCATGCGCGCAGCAGATAGGGGGGGATGGGGGGGATTAACACCCCCACTTTTTTTGGGTGGAGGGGATATCCCCCCCAGTCAAAACGTCTGGATTAAAACTCTTTTTCCCCCAATAATAATAATTATTATTATTATGTTTATCATTTGTGTCTAAAAACTTAAAATTACTGCTGGAATAAAACCAATGAGCGATACAATTTAAATAATTGAGGGTCCCTATATTATATACTCACCCCTTATAAAGCTAAAATGGTTTCTCCTGCTTTCACGTTGTTTTGAGACCTATAGTAGCTTTGCGGTTTGTGTGTCCGCTTGCATCATGTTATGGTTGTGAAACTTAGGTGTGCTATAAAGGATAATTATGATCATCTGAAGTAAATGGAAAAGTCTTTTCATTGGTCCTGCAAACATAATATCAACTCTCAGGTTCTGTTCGCCCCACCCTCCCCCGGTCCTGACTGTAAAGCAGCTTCTTCAGCACACAACAGCATGCATTGAACAGAGACAGGGAGAAAAAAAAAAAAAAAAAAGACTGCAAACATAAGATCAACTTTCAGGTTCTGTTCGCTCCACCCTCCCCCGGCTTCTTCCACACACAACACGCATTGAACAGAGACAGGGAGAGAGAGAAAAAAAGACGTAATGTAACATAGAGCAGCATGTTTCATTACTGTAAACTGAGAGGAGAGCTTGACTGTTTACACTCAAGGAAGCAGCTGATGTCTGTGGGTAAGCATGCAACAGAAAATCTTCTCCCCTCTTCCTTCTTCCTTCTTTATCCAACACCATTAAGCAATAAGCATGGATAACGTTTTAAGCACAAACGCAAGTGTTTCGAACGAAACACCTGTTTGCTAAGTTCTGGAAGGAAGCACTCCTAAACTAGTGACATGATCAGTTGATCACAATCACATCACGTTATGAATGTATGTAGGTTCCCAAATTGTGAAAAGTGAAAAATGTTTTGGTTTGTTGCAACAATGACTAGTTATCTAAAGTATGGTAATAGTGTCAAGTAGTGTGAGGATTAATGTTAGAGTGTTTGTGTTTGAGCGCCTCAGTGCGGCCGCTGCAGAGTTCATGTGCAACCTCTTCCAGAGAGATAGATGGAGATACTAGAAACTAAACTGCTGGATGTCCCTAGTAATAACAATAATTGTATAATATCCCATCATCTATCTAGTAGTCATATGATTATGTCATACAAAATTAACAATCTAGGCATCACAATATTTTTGTTTCAGTCAGTCACAGTATTATTGTTTTGTGAACTCCCAAAATGTTCACAGGATCTTGCTGTAGATTAAACGCACTGACTGACTTTGCTGTTAAAACAATGTATGTGCATACACACAGTACACACAAGAATGTCATGTTATGCCATTCTCATATAGCCTTATATGATCTAGCCTGTTATACAGTAGATGTATTCTCAGATCATTATAGCCAACCCTTGTTTTCCATAGCTTAGCTAACTAGCCAAAGTTCTGATTGCATGCAGACTCATTTTTGCATGTAGGCTAATCATTTTCATACTTCACCCAATCTGAATAGTCCTATACTGCTTATTTTTCCTCCTATTCTATTTCCTATGTATAGCCTATATGCTTCACTCCTCATGTGCATTTGCTTGAGCACTGCTGCTATTGATTAGTGAATGTATATTCTGCACAACACCTGCACATATTTAAGCTGCTACTAAAAATACAATGTAGTGTTTTATTGTTATACTGTTTTATATTGGCTTGCATGGGAGGCTGGGCTCAAGTCAGAGTTCTGGTGTCTCATTCACTTGCTGGTGATGATGGTGGTCTGCACTTTTTATTTCATGGGTGGATTATACTGCATTAATAATACAGTAGCTGTATCTGAGTGTGCATGTAATGGATGATTATGTGTAGTGATCATGGTTAGATCAAGCTAGAATTCCTGGACTTTGTTTCAAGAGCTAGCATTGTCAAATTGTTACACCAGACACCACATGTTTGTTTATAGCCTGCTTAGGCTACAATAGTAAAACTAAAAGAGTGAGGAAAAAATGGTAAATGGTGTTACAATTTGACAAATAAGGTGAACATGATTGCTGAGGCGATCACGGCTACCGTATCATTGTGAGACATGTCATTCAAACAGTAACAAAGTGTTCCCGGTTGGCCGGTTCTCCGCTTGCATGGGGGGGCCCATACAGATTTCTGGCCTAGAGGCCCAGAATTGCTAGTGACGCCCCTGCCCCCAGTGTTCAGGTCCAAGAAAAAGCCGCAAATATGATCGATTATACTGTACACACTGAGTAGTTCTCATTTCAAGGCGTATTACTGCCCTCTAGAGGCACAGTCCCACCAGTGCAGTGCTCAGCTCAGCTCAGCTCAGCTCAGCTCAGCTCAGCTCAGCTGTTCTGAATGAGTTTAATTAATGCGACGCGATAGTGACAAGCAGGCAGGCAGTGGCCTGCCTGCCTTGAAATCTGCGTAAAACAACTGTGTAATTCAGCTCAAGTGGAGGGGATATGTCCCCCCCTCCTCGGGGCTACGCGCGCGCACATACCTCCCAGATATGTCCCCTTCACTTTTAAAATGCCTCCTGCGCCCTGGTCATCACAGCTTAGTTTTTATTTAGTTTTTGTCAGTGAAAAAAACCCAGTCGTAGTAGTAGTTTTAGTCGACGAAATCAACACCGCCCGGGCTCTCCACTGTAGAAAGGGAAGGGAAGAACACAAGTTGTGTGTCACAGATGCACTCCCAGGGGGTCCCTCGGTGGACTGACGCACGGCGCAGTCAGTCAAGAGCCTGGATATCAGGTTAATGTTCCTCTCCCTCGGCAGGTCGAGTTGGTTCTCATCCGTTTGTTTCCTGGAACATCTTACTGTTGTGTTACCTTTCTTTGGGGGTACAGTGAGACCTGTCATTTGACACCCGGGGGGGATCGTTCTGAGGGGTGTCGCGCTTTCCGATCCTCTCTCCCCCTCTGTCGTCTCCCTATAGGCGGAGCCAGGGAATCCAGGTCAGTGTAAACACGGTCAGGGACGTCACAAGGGGGAGGGGAAGTGTGACTGAGTTACTAGGGCCCAAGGTGGAGGGGGCCTTAATTATTTTATAATTTAGCTATTGAAAAATAGCAGATATACAAGCTCACAGCACGACACCGAGTGCCGCGCTGCTGAGCTTGTAGATCTGCTATTTTTGAAAAGTCGTGAAAATGTGTGCAAATCTTTGAGTATATGTATTTTTTAAGCGAACATTTGTAACTCAAATTTTGCTTCTGGGGGGGTCCCTGGAACTAAATATTTTGAGATGGGGGTCCGTGGCCCAAAACATATCATTTTGGAGGTCCTTAACACGAAAATATTTGAGCATCACTGACATAGAAACATAGGTTTTTCAAAAAACCTCAGAAGGATTTGAAATATTCAGACTCCGCACAAAGAGTTTCACGATTTTTCAAAAATAGCAGATCTACAAGCATGCAGCGCGGCACTCGGTGCCGCGCTGTGAGCTTGTATATCTGCTATTTTTCACTAGTTAAAGCACAAAGTGTGAGTGAATCCTTGTACCCAGGGCCCAGAATTTGGTGTGACACCCCTGTAAACATGGATAAGAGAGCCACGGCCATGCAACATTCATGAGGCTCGCCGTGTTTAACGAGAACTCTGGGACTTGTATTCTTATGCGGGGGCGGCTCGACCGTGGCGTGTCGCTTGAAGCCCCCCTTTGTTTTCCTTTGTTTTGGAGGGCCGGGGCATGCCTTTTGGAACGAATTAGACAGATCTGTTTATGTGTTTTTCAGAGAAAACCCGTAGAACTCACAAGAAACTGTCGCACTGAGCGGCACCGTCCACATCTCCCACAGAGATCCCGTGCTGAAATATTCATAAGTTTGCCTGTTTTCTTTTTTTTCCCCCAGCTAGTAGGAATAAGAAGAAAGAATAAATGAAACTACTTTTTCAAAACAGCGTGGGCTTTGCGACGGGTTAGGTTTTTCATATTTCAAAGTGGCCAATCTCTGATTCTCTGCGATCGGAATGACTTTCTCACCAACAAGGTGGAAGGACGGATTGGAAGGATGGAGGGATGGGAGCAGGCACGTGCACACAAAGACATCAAAGGGGGCTTGAGCCCCTGCCATTTCACCTGTCTGTAAAAAAATGCCCTCTCCAGACCATGAATGCAGTTTTTTTTTTCACTATGGTGGAAGAAATGCAAATGCCCTCTTTCCATGCTATACCTGAAGGCAGCATTCAAGAGAATTGCCTTGTCCAAACTCTGCCGAACTAGAATGCAGCATCTTTTGTCGAAAGAATTGCCCTCTCTGTGTAGAGATCCATGCTGTACGCCATCTCCAGTATTGACTCGATTATGCTTAGTTTAGTGAGGTATCAAGCACCGAAAATAGCCGACCTCCAAGCGTTGTGAGCTTGGAGGTTTGCTATTTTCGATATTTTCACCATGAGGCCCTTTTAGAAATGTCAGCCCCTGCTCCTCTTAACATTCTCTGCACGTCCCTGGATGGGAGTCTGTACTGTAGTCTTTGGCCTGGTCGGGTAGAAAGCAGTTTCGAGTGCATTCCTTTTCTCTTCATCTTCAGCTAATCTCCCTCTGAGAACAGCAGTTGATGTTGGGATCCTCCAAGCCTAAACCATTGATCAGAGGGATTTTGAGAAGGAAGTAAAGTTGCTCCGACTGCGCCGCGGACAGACCGCGAGTTCACACGCGCGCACGCGCTCAGAATCTAAAGGCGAGACGCTGCACTCTCGCGAAGCTGCTGGTTCTCTCGACACGGGACTGTTCGGAAAATCGATGACGATGTCATTTAATCGCTTCGGAAGATCTTGATCAGAGAAGCGCGTCAGATGCAGAGGAACTGCGTGAGCTGGAAGCTCGATCGATGAGATTGCCGGGTAAAACTTTCCTCCAAAAACCCTCTCAATTCAAAGGAGAGCGCGGCGAGGAGCGAGTCGAGGCGCGGCACAACTACTTCACAGAACCCTCTCGGTGCTGAGTCTGTGATGTTGGACCTCAGCAGTCCGAGTTGCACCCAGTCCAGGCCTCCAGGATTGGCCTCTTTTCACACACGGGGAGCACGACAAGGTGAAGAGGTCACCGAAGGGTCGGGATGGGACGATATGAAAATGTCATATCTCGATTATCGTGACCGAAGAAATCGCGATTCACGACATTATCACGATAATCAAAATATCCCCAACATCCACCATCCTGGGGCAGAACATTTGCCAAAAAATAGCAGATCTACTAGGTCACAACGCGTCGCAACTTGGCAAAGAGATTTGGTAGAGAGTGAAAAAAAGACTGTATCAAGTTTTACCAATAGCGGGTTTAAATGGTGGCGCATATGCAGCTTGTCAAATAAAAGCTGAATTGATGTCAGTGCATGACGGAGGATGATATCATGATAATTTAAGTCTCCACGATACAATTATAATGAGTAATTTCTACTTTTGGAACTATTTTGATACAGATACTTTTGTACTTTTATGTTATTAGATGTTATTAGATTTTTAGATTTTTTTATTAAGTATGAATGAATGAAGAAAGCATAAAGAATTCAATGCAAAATATGGGGCTGATATTGACGGCTCTGTTTCGCATGTCTGTAATATGCCTGAATAAAGTGACATTAACTTGAAGCAAGTGGCACGATCTGCCTTATTTCAAAGCTGTATTTTTCACTGTGGCTCAATGTGATTACTGCCAGTCAAGCATTTGTGTCTATTATAACAGTACAGAAAATATTACTATCGCTTTTCCAAATGTTGAATAACGATAAACACTTTTCATGCTGTCTGTTTATTATTTGTGTCAAAGATTTAAAAACTAAAGATTCAACTTTACATTCTTCATGCATCAGGACACAGATAAAAGAGACATATACTGTAAAATTGACTGAGCTATCACCAACAGTGACTGACATGTGACATGTGATGGCGTGTGGCAATAATGATAGAAGCTTTCACCTGGTCTTTTTGATTTCAGGATTAAAAAATATTGTATTTTTCAGTAAAATGTTGGCGAGTCTGACTCCACTAGACTGTGCTAACATTGTGCAACAAATATAATACTATATAACTTACATAAATTGTACGTCCCAACCATAACCTCAGTAAAACGGTGCCAAAACCTAACCCTATTCCTAATCTTAACCTCGGAAAAATATGCATAATCCTAAAGTTATTTCTAACCATATTCTCCGTAAAACAATTACAAGAATAAAAGTCTCTGCGAGTTTTTTTCCGGGTGACTACCGGTTACCCATTCACACACTGGCAATGTAACCACTGAAGGTGGCTTATTAGAGTCCAGAGTTACTCTCTTCAGGCATGAGTGAGTCATCATATTGGCACACTCGTCAACCACCCAACCGGCCAAAACGCTCGAGCATTTAGCCTTTTACAATGCCTTTTGCCTTGCCCAGTCTATTAATGTGCTCCCTCTTGAGCTCTCAAGCACTTGTTCTGAAGCACGGGGGGGAGTCAGGAGGGCCTCTTTTGAGCTTCACTAGCCCTCCAAAAGGCTGATTTGTGCGGAGACTAAAAGGTCCCCAAGGAAAGGGCCTGCTCGGAGAAAGTCATTTTTCTACCGGCGGTTCTCTGTAGGTATTTCCTCCTCCAAGCCGGGACAGAATCACTGTTTGTTTTGTCTCGCTGCATGCTCCTCCGCAGAGGAGATTATTCACGGGCGAGTGTGCGTGCGTGCGCGTGCGTGTGTGTGTGTGACAGCTTTATTATCTGATGGGGAGGGTGTCACACACACGCACACGCACGCACGCACGCACGCACACACACACGCACACACACACACAAGCACATACATTTTGTCACTGTCGGGCAGAAACCTTGTATCTCCAAGTTTCAAATGTGTACGTAAAGTTCACTTTTCGTAAAGTAAAGCCCTGCTTCACCATACGAGACTGTCGCTCAGAACTGGTGAAAATAGCAGATCTACAAGCACACAACGCCTCGCACCGCGAGGCGTTGTGTGCTTGTAGATCGGCTATTTTCACTATTTTAAATCATTTTTAAAACGATAAATACAAAACAAACGGTTTTGGACATTCAAGGTTTCCACCCGACAACGACGATTTACTATTTGTGTGACACTCATGCATTCACTAACCGGATTTGTGTGTGTGTGTGTGTGTGTGTGTGTGTGTGTGTGTGTGTGTGTGTGTGTGTGTGTGTGTGTGTGTGTGTGTGTGTGTGTGTGTGTGTGTGTGTGTGTGTGTGTGTGTGTGTGTGTGTGTGTGTGTGTGTGTGTGTGTGTGTGCGCGTGTCTCCCTGCTGCAGCCTAACGACCCAGTGACGAACATCTGCCAGGCGGCGGACAAGCAGCTCTTCACCCTGGTGGAGTGGGCCAAACGCATCCCGCACTTCTCTGAGCTGCCTCTGGACGACCAGGTCATTCTCCTCCGAGCAGGTCAGTCCAAAAAATAGTCTACACCAGTGATACTCAAACTCCGGCCCGCAATTTTGGCCCACCAGCTTAACACATGGGAAGCCAAGGTTTCTAACATTTCTGATTAGTACAAATTGTATCATTGACAGAATATAAATGGATTTCCAAGCCATAAAATAATGCACATTATTGTACTTGTCTTACATTATGTGGAAATAAAGCAAATAAAAGAGAGAAATTATCAAGTAATGTCATTTTATCAACTGGCCCGTGGCCCTTTGACTTTTTTGTAATGTGGCCCACAGGCTCAGAAGTTTGAGTATTCCTGGTCTACACCAGTGGTTCCTTTTCAGGCCGCGACCCCCAAATAATAATATCTTAACTCATTTAGTGCCACCCTAGTCACCACTAGAGGGCGCCCAGTGGCCATAGAAAATCCCATAGAGATATGCTGGTATATGCAGAAGCCCTGCAGCCATGACTTGCCTGAACACTTTCCTTTGTGCATGTACAGGAAGAGGATGAAGTTAGCTTGAAGTTAGCTATTGGCTACCAAGCATTTTAGAAGCCTTATTTTCATCAACTTAGCCATGATTAAACCTTGCACACCTCATGCATGGGAAAAAAACAGAGAAGAATGAGCTCTAAAAAATCCAATGCAATCCTGGATTGCATTGGAGTGGATTTGTGCAGTTTGTTCACAGCTTTCAAACAAAAAAATCCGATTGGAAATCCGTTCAGGCATTCTTGAGATAATCGCCATTATGTTTTACATGTTATGTAAACAAACATGGCTGCCCTGTATGTTAGATGGGGTTGTATGGGGGTGGAACATGCAAAATCGCGATTGAAATCATGTTCACTAGATTTGATGGGGTCCAAAAAAAAAAAATTCAAAAAAAAATTTTTTTTTAATTTTTTTTTTTTTTTTTTTATATCCCGAACTAGTTCGGGATAGGCACTCTGGGATGCGATAATATATCCCGAACTAATTCGGGATAGGCACTCAATGAGTTAACAGGGCAACAGTATGTTGTGATGTCATGGGAACCACTCTAACAGAATCCCTTTTATGCCCATGGAGATCCCTGATGTCATCAATATTAAGCCCATATCTAACAGGACTTCATTATGGGAATGCTCATATATGGAGGACGAAAGCCCATATCTGTGTGGCTGGTTTAGACAGGGATCTCCATGTATGGGCATAAAAGGGATGTACTATACTGTATACAGTACATGGATCTCCTTAAATGAGTAACTGGTCCGATATACAGTACGTACATGACTGGCCAGATGGCCAAGAATTGGCGCATGTCGCATGTCGCCCTGAGGCGTTTTTAAACATCTGCATTATTTAATTTACTAGAAGTTTACACAATTCTACACAATTAGAAATGTGTTGTTTGTTGATCAACATTTTGCCTGTTTATATCTCCTGCGGTACCACATCGAATTGTAGACAAAATCCTTATCCAACAACAACAAGAAGATATTGAAGGTTTTGGGTCTGAGAGGCCAAATCTCATCAAAATGGTGTCAAGTCCGTGGCTCACATGCCAAATAAATAATGGACTTTGATGTGAAAAGGGTTGAAAACCACTGCCTACGCACGGCAGTGGTTCTCACTTTGTGAGCTTGTAGAATGGAAAATGTTCTCCACAGATAGGGCTCAAGTAAGTGGTTAAATATCATGTACAGTTTTATTATGTCCAGTTTTAGGGTACATGGACGCTTTCCAGTTTAGTAAACCACACAGGCACAGGGTAACCAGGCAAATCAGGTCATATCTTGTATATCGTCATTGTCGGGTGGAAGCCTTGTATGTCCAAAACGCGCGTGTGTTATTGCTGGAATGAATCATCCGCTGTTCCCGTTACGTTCCCCCATCATCGTACGCAATAAGGTCACCGCGGGGCCCTCCCTTCACATGGCCCTTGTTGACGGGTTCCAAATTACACCGTTTAGATTATAAATCCACCTGGAGGGAAAAAAAATACATGCTATGAAAACAGCCCCCCCCCCCCCCCCCCCCCCCCGCCCCACCAGTGGTGTAAAGTAACTTAAGTACTGTACTTGAGGTATTTGTACTTTACTTGAGTATTTCCAGTTTTCAGTGCGTTTACTTCTACTCCACTACGTCTCAGATCCAAATATTGTACTTTGACTCCACTACAATTATTTGAAAACTTTAGTTACTAGTTACTTTGCAGATATAAATTATTAGATTTTTAAACATACATGAATCCACTTTAGCCCTGTTCTATACCATGGCTATTTGAAAATAGTCGATCTACAAACGTGTCGCGGTGGGACGCGTATGTGAGCTGGTATATCTGCTATTTTCAAACATTTTGTACTTTTACTTTTGGTACTTTAAGTACATTTTTGACGCCAACACTTTCGTATTTTTACTCAAGTACATTTTGAAATCCAGACTTTTACTTGTAACGGGAGTACATCTACATTGCAGTATTGATACTTTTACTTAAATACAAAAATGTGAGCACTTCTTTCCACCACTGCGCCCCGGCCCCCACCCCAACCACCCTTTCCTTTACCTTCGAATAAAACCCTCCATCATCGCTTATCCTTCGCGGATATCCACGTTGATGGAGGACCTTCAGAGAGAGAGAGAGAGAGAGAGAGAGATTATTCTGGAGAGCTCCTCTCTTCCTCCCCGCGCTCAGGTTTTTCTATAAATAACCTCCTTAGTTCTGCTGTCTCACAGATGAAAGCATCTCAGCCCCCTCTCATTACCCGGGCTCAACTCTGGGGAGAAGAGAGGGGTATGTGTTTGCTAGGCAGAACAGTTAAAGGAGCCCTGTCACTCGAAAAAAAAGAAAGAAAGAAAGAAAACGGCATGAGCCGCCTGCGGTCTTCGGTGTCGAGCCCTCGTTCTGCCGCGGTCAAGCGTGTCGTCTTCATCGCGGTGGCAGGCGCGGTTCATCCTTTTTTACACGCTTGTCTCCGCTTGGAAAGGGGGTGTTTTAACCCATTTAGGTAGGCCTAGAATCAATTGAAAAATCTGCTATTGAAAAATAGCAGATATACAAGCTTGCAGCGCGGCACCGAGAGTGCTGCGCTGCGAGCTTGTAGATCTGCTATTTTTGAAAAAAGAAAAATTGTAATTCAAATCTCTGCTTCTGGGAGGGGGGGGGGGGGGGGAGGGGGGGAACAACACATTTTGAGATGGGGGTCTGTCGGCCAAATAAAATGTAATTTTGGGGGTCCTTTACATGAAAAGGTTTGAGGGCCACGGAAGGATTTAGAAGTCGGGTCAAAGATCGGGTCAAAGATATTCAAAGGCTTGCACACATTTCTCACGATTTTTTCAAAAATAGCAGATCTACAATCTATATCTGCGATTTTTCAATAGTTAAAGCCACAAAAGAATGGTTAAAGTGGTTAAAATCTCGACGCGGCTTGGGCGCGTTCCAGGCATTTGAGGGTTAAGATGTCTCGGTGGGTTACACAGTAGAAACCCTCGGTTTAATGTTATCCGTTTGACAATGGAACCAAATGGATCCTTATACGGGTCCATTTGGTTCCATTTGTTCACTCCCAGAGTTAAATTGATTCTTGCTTCTTCTTTTTCTTTACGTGCAGCTTAATTGATTCATTGGAACCCCCCCTTTTTAATGTCGGTTTAACTTTTCTTGCCTGAGAGCCATGTGAGGTTTTGTGGTGGGATTTATTTCCACTGTCCTTCACACATTACTTTATTTCTCTCTCTCTCTCTCTCGCTCTCTCTCTCTCTCTCTCTCTCCTCTCTCATCTCTCTCTCTCTCTCTCTCTCCCTCTCTCTCTCTCTCTCTCTCTCTCTCGCTCTGTGACCGATGTATGACAATATGACTTTATGACTTTCTTACTAACTGCTTCTATTTATTATTTCGTCGTTGTCGGGTGGAAACGAAAACTGTTGTTTTGTATTTATCATTTTAAAAATGATTTAAACTAGTGAAAATAGCAGATCTACAAGCACACCAACGTGCGTTGTGTGCTTTTAGATCTGCTTGTAGATCTGCTATTTCTGCGTTTTGTGCGCCAGTCTTGTATGACGAAAACAAGGCTTTGCTTTACGAAAAGATTAACAAATATGAAAACTTGGAGATACGAGGTTTCTGCCCGATAGTGACAATGTATTTGTCTTTGTTTATTATTGCTGCTATTGTTGGGGAACAAAACTATTATGTACGAGTTCTTATACGTAAGAGGTAACAATACAATCTCTCTGTGGTGTGTTCTTTCTCTCTCTCTCTCTCTCTCTCTCTCTCCCTCTCTCCAGGATGGAATGAGCTCCTCATTGCGTCGTTTTCACACCGCTCGATATCGGTGAAAGATGGGATTCTTCTGGCCACCGGGCTGCACGTCCACCGTAACAGTGCCCACAGTGCCGGAGTGGGAGCCATCTTTGACAGGTCATTTTCATTGAGTTTAAATCGACACACTCTGGATTTTACTGTGCTCATGTTTTAAAACCTCATAAGAATCGAGTCGTACAGCCTCATAATTGAGATATTAATGCATTCTGACAGCGTGTGACATTTTTGGACCTGCCTGCCTGTAACGTTTTGATTTCACTCATCGTCGTTGTCGGGTGAAAACCTTGTATGTCCAAAACCGTTAGTTTTGCATTTTTTCATTTAAAAAAAGATTTAAACTTGTGAAAACAGCCGATCTACAAGCACACAACGCCTCGCACCGCGAGGCGTTGTGTGCTTGTAGATCTGCTGTTTTCACTACTTTTGTGTGACGGCCTTACAGTTGCGAAAGAACATACACATTTGAAACTTGGAGATACAAGGTTTCCACCCGACAACAACGTTATATTTGCATGCCATTGCACTTCAAGTCACGCCATGGCTTGAGAAGTCTATATGAATATTGTCACCGTTGGGCAGAAAACCTGTATCTCCATTTTTCATCTTTTTAGAATAGCTTTGAAAGAAAGTCAAAAATTGTGAAATATTTAGCCTACAATGATAGGCCTATATCTAACCTATAAATGCACAGAATGCCTGCGTGTATGTGCGAGCGCGTGTCTGTGAGCGTGTGTTTGCCTGTCTCGAGAACCATCTGACCGATCGGCCTCAAACTTGGCGTGAGACGACTGGAGAGTGTTGCTGTGCCAATTGGGAAGTAGGTCGGATCAGCGGTTGTCCAGAATACCCAAAATCTCTGTATCTGTCTGTCTGTGTGCCTCTCATGCCAATATATGGAGATCCCTGATGTCATCAATATGCTGTCATCATAGTACTGACATCTTAGAGTACTATGAGAATGGGTAGGTGCAGGGACGTGCAGAGAATGTTAGAGAGGCAGGGGCTAAAATGTCTAAAGGGGCCTTTTGGTGAAAATATCGAAAATAGCAGACCTCCAAGCTCACAACGCGTCACGCTGCGGTGCGTTGTGAGCTTGGAGGTTGTCTATTTCCTATATGTGATAACACACTGAACTATAAGCATAATCAAGTCAATATTGGAGATGAGGCATAACAGCATGGAGTTCCGGTATGGCATGGAAAGAGGGCATTTGCATTTCTTTCACCATAGTAAAAAACTGCATTCATGGCCTAGAGAGGGCACTTTTTACAGACGGATAGAAGTGCATGTGTGCACGTGCCTGGGTAGATGCACAACCAGAAGGACATGTGTTTCCATCGGTCTAGTCAGGTTGGGTAGATGCACAACCAGAAGGACATGTGTTTCCATCGGTCTAGTCAGGTTGAAAGTGGGTAAAGACCCTGGGGCGCTGGCTCCAGGAGCATACCACTTAGGCATTGCCACAAAGGCATAGATGCCTGGCACGTCGCCGGTTCGATTCCCGATCCGGACAACCTCTGCCGCGTGTCACTCCCCATCTATCCCCCCATTTCCTGTCAGTCTACTTTCCTATCAATGAAGACATAAAAGCCCAAAAACAAATCTTAAAAAAAAAAAAGAAAGTGGTTAAAGACCCTGGACACAGGAAGCATAATCGTCGCTGTCGGGAAGAAACCTTGTATCTCCAGGTTTCAAATTTGTATGTTTATCTAATAAAGTAAAGCCCTGCTTCATCATACAAGACTGTCGCACAAGACTAGTGAAAACAGTAGATCTAGATTGGCTATTTTCACTAGTTTAAATTGTTTTTAAAATGATAAATGCAAAACAAACGGTTTTGGAGATACAAGGTTTCCACCCGACAACGATATGTTGTAAACCATCCAGTCAAATTAAACTGATGGTTTCAAAGTCATGAAAACCACTGGTTTTCAATTCTTTTCTTTGAAGGGCTGTAGGGGCGCTCCACTAAAGGCAGTGAAATAATTATTCTAGCCAGAAGATGGCGATGCTGTCTAGGGCATAGCATGACACACTGCATCAAAGATGGAAGTGCACTCTAGGGTAGTGGTTCTCAATCTTTTCAGGCCGCGACCCCCAAAATAATAACATTTTAACTGGGGACCCCCCCCCCCCCACCCTGATGAGCTCTAAGAGTTGAGCCATTACATTTTGTATAACACGGTTCTATTGTGAAACTAGTCGATCAATTACACATAGTATTATCTTTATTGAAGCTACACTTTGACTTTCAATAACAAATTGACGGAAGCGGAGTGATATGTGGCAGAGGAACGTCTGTGTTCATTAAATATGTAGGTTTATGGACAGCAAAGGTTACAAATAAAAACACACTTGCTCAGACAGAAAACACATACTGTCTGTCTGTCTGACAGACAGACAGACTCTCACAGGGGTCTGCAATGTCTGATCAGCCATAAGTACTGTCTGCATGAGTTGATGCTCTTGATTTATACCAGGGGTCTTCAACGTTTTCAGGCCAAGGACCCCTTAGCTGAGAGAGAGATGGAGCAGGGACCCCCACAACCTTTTCATAGATTCCATAGTTTCATTGTTTGACAGCACTAATCATCAGTGTGTTTTGGATTCCTGTCAATTTGTGTTTGCAGATATTTAACCACTTGAACCGTCAATACTTAATAAACTTGACCTTTCACTCTGTACTTAGTCTGCTCTTTTTCCCCCTCTACACCAAACCTCTTTGCCAAAGAAATAGCCGATCTACAAGCTCACAACGCCTCGCAGCGCGAGGCGTTGTGAGCTTGTAGATCGGCTATTTTTTGGCTAAAGTTCTCAGAATGTGGATGCTAGGGTTCAAGTGGTTAATATAAAAAAAGGGGAAAAAAGGTTTCTATCACACAAAGATTTGGAGGACCCCCTAGGGTCCCGGACCCCCTGTTGAAGACCCTTGTTATACAGTATCACCCTTTGGAACACCACACACTGGCTGAAAGTCCGCCCCAGAATAGGGGCGATAGTGTTCAAGTGGTTAAACACTCAGAAGAAATGTGCAGCGTAGGCTGTAGGAAGTGCTCGGTTCTTCTCTCCTTTCTTCCCCGGCTCTTGTCTTGCCTTCCTGAATTCTCTGCGTCCCTTTAGCTCAGTCATTAGTGTAGACGAGAGAGAGTTCACCTCCAAAGGATGGATTACATCTCCATATTAACTTGAGGCGGGTGCATTAAGATGCTGGACACTGATAATGTTTCTTTATCTACTCGTCTCCCCTGCTCCTTACAAATGAAGAGCCTGGTTAACTTATGCACTCGAGCCTCTTTTTTCCTTCCCCCCCCCCCCCCCCCCCCCCCCCCCATTGTTCCTCAGGGCAAATTGAATTAGAATGAACTGGAGTTTCTGTGGACTTTGCTCTCTGCGAGGAAAGAAAGGGAGGGAGAGAAAGGCAAAAGGGAGAACGAACGGCGAAGTGGAGAGAAAAGCCTGATTTATTCTCCACCGCTTGTTGAAAGCAACAGATTTTCGAGCTAATGAGATGCAATGCAATGCGTTGCTGACAGCGTGACACGGCTGGAAAATCGGTTGTGTTCAACATGCAGCGGAGTATTAATACAGCATTTCCGTACGACTGTGTGCCGCACGATGAAAATAGACGATCTACAAACTCACACCGCGTCACAATCTGATGCGTTGTGAGCTTGTAGATCGGCTGTGTCGCGGGCGTTGGGACTCCGGCACGGGACGAAGTATACTGTAAGTCAAGAGTGTAGGCGCCAGAGGCGTCAATTGGGTATGGCAAGGTATGGCAGCTGCCATACCTTGGCTACAGGGGGGGAAATAATTTACTTATTAAAATATATTCATCATGCCTGTTGCCATACCTTAGCTTTTGCTGAACTGACGCCACTGCAAAGAGGGGTTAGGAGTTCAACTGACTCCGGGATCTCCCTCCATGGTGACGTCACCCACTTGAAATTGAAGTGTCGGCGTTAGATTACAAACTGTGCTCCTTCTGCGGCTCTGGGTTTCCTTTTATAAAAAAAAAACATCCACTCAACGTAATTATCAGCGAAAACATTTCCAGTGATTTAGCTTTCTGGACAGGATAGCGTTTCATATTCTGAATTGAGTGTTTGGAAATTAATAGTGTTTATTTTAGCAATGCTTGAATTTGTGGCAAAAGGCAGAGACTGCTGACGGGGTGGGCTTGGTCAAACGAGGATGGGCCACAATTACATTTAGTGGAAAGAAATATGAATACAATCTCCGACTGTTTATTTAAGGATTTGACAGGGCTGGGTGAGGAACTGTCAACGTAATGTGTGTAGTAACTTGTTTACTTCCTATTCAACACAAAAGATTCAGATTGATTCAAAGCTAGAAAATATTATTTTTAAAAATTGTTTCATTAGGTTTGGCTTTTTTACCCTCCCCACAGCTGAGATGAACAGGAAGAATGGAAATAAAAACATAAACCAAATAGATAATAGTGAGTAATTAAATAGTAGTAGTAGTAATAAACTGAATTAAAAATAAATAAATTCAAGAGGAACAAGAAAATATATTAAAAAAGGTGTTTGGTGTTTAGAGACCATCAAATAGTAAAGAGGTCATGGGAAAGTTCAGAAATGAAAATAATTACAGTATTATATTAATTTAAAAAATAAATGATATCCATGCAGCCAATGGGCTACATTGTTATGCAGGGACATGCTGGGCCCCTGATTCAGCCTGGGAAAAAGAGTTGGAGAGGCCCTCATTGCGCGCTATAGAGAGAGATCTCTCTCTATAGCGCTGCTGCTACTCAAAGATTTGCCATTTCAGATCATGACAAGTGACAAGCCAGTGGGCCAATTACATGAGTTATAATGCGTCGTTGTCGGGTGGAAACCTTGTATGTCCAAAACCGTTTGTTTTGTATTTATCATTTTAAAAAATGATTTAAACTAGTGAAAACAGCCGATCTACAAGCACCGCGAGGCGTTGTGTGCTTGTAGATCTGCTGTTTTCACTAGTTATGTGCGACGGCCTTGTATGATGAAGCAGGGCTTTGCTTTGTGGAAAAAAATTACAAATTTGAAACTTGGAGATACGAGGTTTCTGCCCGACAGTGACGATTTACTTTGTTGGCCGCCCAGCCCCCAAAATGAAACGAAGGACGACATTTTATTTTTATTTATTTTTTCATAATGGCCAGCCTGGTCCGGCCGGGAATGAACCGGCCGTTCGGGAGTTGTCCCGCTCTTCCCAATGGCCAGCACGTCCCTGCTGTTATGAGAAACAGCGCGTAACACAGTGAAGTGCAGTGTTCACATGTAAAAATAGTAATACATTTGCCCATCACATAAATTAGTAAGTATAGCTATCTTCTTCACTACAATAGCCTGTCAGGGGAACAGGACAATTATAAATCATTCAACATGGCTAATAGACGATTACAATGGGCTGGTGGTATCACTTACTGGAGACGGTGTAAATGGTAATCATATGCACAACCTCTTGTGCCGCTTCGGTTCTGTATGTGTTATCATAACACTGTGTGCATAAACATGCTGATATGCAATAAACCTACCGTTGTTGTGTTCAATGCGTTATTATCAGGGACGTGCTGGCCATTGGGAAAAGCGGGACAACTCCCGAACGGCCGGTTCATTCCCGGCCGGTCCAGGCCGGCCATTAGGAAAAAAATTTAAATAAAATGTCGGCCTTTGTTCCATTTTGGGGGCTGGGCGGACAACAAAGTAAATCGTCACTGTCGGGCAGAAACCTCGTATCTCCAAGTTTCAAATTTGTAAATTTTTTCGCAAAGCAAAGCCCTGCTTCATCATACAAGGCCGTTGCACAAAAGTACTGAAAACAGCAGATCTACAAGCAGCTTGTAGATCGGCTGTTTTCACTAGTTTAAATAATTTTTATAATTATGAAATACAAAACAAACGGTTTTTGGACATAGAAGGTTTCCACCCGACAACGACGAAAAATAACTCATGTAATTGGCCCACTGGCTTGTCACTTGTCATGATCTGAAATGGCAAATCTTTGAGTAGCAGCAGCGCTATAGAGAGAGATCTCTCTCTATAGCGCGCAATGAGGGCCTCTACAACTCTTTTTCCCGGGCTGAATCAGGGGCCCAGCACGTCCCTGGTCATTATAACGCATAACTGGCAGCACAACGTGTGGATGCTTTGAATGCAATGTATTGTTGCTGTCAGCCGGGAGGGAACCTGCATGTCCAAAACCGTTACTTTATCAGTAAATAAAAGATCGGCGTTCCAATGGATCCATTGTGGTTATTTAGTCACAGGCTCTTGTTAATACTTTTCCTTGGTTAAGGATTTATAAACCCCAACGACAGACGTAACCACGTATAACCACAAAATGACTTCTTATCTATGTGTGTATGTGTGTGTGTATGTATGTATGTATGTATGTATGTATGTATGTATGTATGTATGTACAGTATGTATGTATGTATGTATGTATGTATGTATGTATGTACGTATGTACGTATGTATGTACAGTATGTCTGAATGTACCAGGCTTAACTCGGGCACTGTTCGAGTGAACAGCCTCAAACTTGGTAGTCTAGTGCAAGGGTTCCCCAACTTTTCAGGCCGGTCCCCCACAAAATAATCAAATTGGAACACCCTGGTCTAGAAATGGACCAGTGCCAATAGATCTACAAGCCCACAATGGGTCACAATGCTACAGCACATGGTGTGAACTTGTACAGTAGGTCGGCACTCCGCACTTGTATATCGACACTGTCAAATGACAAAGTATTATATAGCCTTAATTTATGGAAATACATAACAAAGTGAACAGTGGAGAGGTTTCTGCCCAATGGCGATGCTATTTAACATCTGATATTGAATAAGACCTGTCTGTGTGTAACAGGAATATATGCTCTTATCTCTTGATATTGAATAAGACCTGTGTGTAACAGGAATATATGTATGCTCTTATCTCTTGTGCTTAGAGTGCTCACGGAGCTGGTGTCCAAGATGAGAGACATGCAGATGGACAAGACAGAACTGGGCTGCCTTCGAGCTATTGTTCTCTTCAACCCAGGTATGTTCTGTTACCCCTAAACCTTTTTTTCTGCTTGATTTTTCTTCCATATAGACCCAGTCCGCAACTCAATCCATTATTATTGTACAATCAGTCTAGATCAAATGGTCAAAAAGAATATTAGGATACATTTAAACGAAAAGTGAACCATGTGAAATCATTCTGTGAAAACGGTATCACACAAACTGTGAAAAGTCCTCACAGAATACCGTTTGGCCCAGGTCTGCTCTGGAAGCACTCACAATGCATCGCAATGCTTTACATTTTGAACGTGTTAACAAATATGTTAATATGTATGTATACTGTATATTTGTAAAATATATCAACAACTTTCCAACATCCCATCGTGCATTGCGCAGAATGTGCAGGCAGCTTCCGGCGCCGCAGAATGATCTGCAAGCTCACAACGGTTGCATCTGCGACGCGGCGTAAGCTTGTATGTCTGCTGTTACAGTAACCGGAAGTGTCCCGCGAATAATGCTACAGTAAATTCTCGCTGAAACAGGTGGATATATATTAAAATAATGTGGAATTTCTTTTACAAAACCATTTAAGATGGATCTTGAGATGGATCCCTGACAGAAGATGTTTTCAGATGAGGGTCCGCGGAACAAATACATATTCATTTGAGGGTCTGTTTATGCCTGTGTGTTGCATGCTTGTGTGTGTGTGTGTGTGTGTGTGTGTGTGTGTGTGTGTGTGTGTGTGTGTGTGTGTGTGTGTGTGTGTGTGTGTGTGTGTGTGTGTGTGTGTGTGTGTGTGTGTGTGTGTGTGTGTGTGTGTGCGCGCGCGTGCGAGAGATCAAGAGCAGCCTCCAGCCCTCAGCCTGCTTTAGCACGGGCACTCTGCTCCTGTGTTCAGCATGGTGTACTAGTCATCATACAGCCTTTTCTGTCTGATTCCAAAGTAATTAGGAGCTCACTGGGGCTTGTCCTGACTGCAGGCTGAGTGGGTGTAGCAGGGGGCTGTGGGGTCTAGGGATGGGACGATATGAAAATGTCATATCACGATTACTGTGACAAAAGAAATGTGATTATCGCGATTTACGATATTATCATGATAATCAAAATGATCCTGGGACGGAACATCTGTTGCGACGCGTTGTGAGCTTGTAGATCGGCTATTTTTTGTCAAAGACATTTGATAGAGAGTGACAAAAGACTGTATCGAGTACTTATATTATTGTCCCTTTTACCAATTATAGAGGGTTTAAGTGGTACCGGATATGCAGCTCGGCAAATAAAAGGTGAAGTGATCCCAGTGCATGACGGAGGACGATATCACGATAAATTAAATCTCCACCATACGATTATCGTGAGTGTTTTTTGTCACGATAAACGATAGTACCGCTTATCGTCCTATATCCCTAGTGGGGTCTGGTAATGCACTAAAATGTACCCATTCCCACAGAGTCTGATGTGACAGGCCCAGCAACAACAGACATGGATTCACGTTGTTTTGTTTATCCAGAAAAGAAAATGATCAATCAATTATGTTTCCTCTGTTGATTCTAAAAAGAATTGTCCTCTAGATCAACTCAACATCAACTTCAGTTTATTATCACAGGTTTATACCAGGTATAAAACAATGGTTGAAATGATTGTGTGCAAGCTTCCCACTAATTGCAGTTTCAGTTTAAATAAATGATATAAATAAGAGTGCAGGAAAAATGTAACCTGTTTTCTCGCTTTACTTTTGCTCTCACTCCACCTCATATCCTCTCTTTCGCAAAGCAAAGCCCCGCTTCATCGTACAAGGCCGTCGCACAAAAGTAGTGAAAACAGCAGATCTATAAGCACACAACGCCTCGCAGTGCGAGGCGTTGTGTGCTTGTAGATCGGCTGTTTTCACTAGTTTAAATCATTTTTAAAATGAAAAATGCAAAACGAACAGTTTTGGACATACAAGGTTTTCACCTGACAACAACGAATAGCATATGAATTTATAATACTGTCACCAGTAGGGGGGCCCTTGGGTTTATTAAACCCATCAACCCTATACAAATTACGCTTGTGCTCTTCTCTCATGGAATACTACCAAGTACGACACAATGGTGCGCACGTGGAACAAATTGAATTTTCACTCACTTCTTTACACCTGTAAACCAGTGTTGATTTTCAAATCAAATATGTATGTGTTTTTCGTCATAGTCTTTTGAATACATTTAGTTTTAGTCATATTTTAGTCATTGGAAATGTTTTAGTTTTAGTCGACTAAATATCGTAAGATTTTAGTCAATTAAAATTTTCAGTCGACTAAATCTACAGTTGATTTAGTCATCGTTTTTATTGATTTCTTATTCGGTTTTTCGTCAGTGAAAAAGAGGCAGTCGCCATAGTTTTAGTCGACGAACTCATCACTATATTGTTGTGATTGTGTTGTGATTGTGTTGTGATTGTGGGTGCCCCTCCGCAGACTCCAAAGGTCTGTCCAATCCAGGCGAGGTAGAGGCCCTGAGGGAGAAGGTGTATGCGTCTCTGGAGGCCTACTGCAAACAGAAATACCCCGAGCAGCCTGGCAGGTACTGTATGATGATGCGTGGCAAGGGCTGTCACAATTATTACATAATCGTCTAATCGTGATTATTTGACATAATCGCAATTATTTTGTCATAATCGTCATAATCGTGAATGTTGGAAAATGTCCGAAATAGTGGAAATAGCAGATCTACAAGCTCACAGCGCGTCGCATCGCGACGCGTTGTGAGCTTGTAGATCGGCTATTTCCACTATCAAAGTTATTTTTTAAGTAGTAAGTTGTCAAATATGTCAGTAATTTCTTTGTATATTTAGGTTATGTGTCATATCTACCATGTGCAACTTCAAAGCCTAAAAGCCAAACAGAAATGTAACGACAAATGCAACGACAAAAACACAATTAAATCGTTAATCGCCAATTATTTGAGTGACAATTAATCGTCATGTAAAATGTCATATCGTGACAGCCCTATGCGTGGCACCTGGAGCTACAGGACTGTGTTTCTCAAACATTCACATTTCAAGGTCTCCCCATAACTCGATGACAGTGTACAAATGGAACCCTGACGGGTTCATTTGGTTCCGTTTGTACACTGTTATTAGAGTTACAGCCTTGTGTGGGTCAATTTAGACCGCCCTAAAGTAGTGGTTCTCTACCTGAGGTTCGGGACCCCAAGGGGTGTCACCAAATTATTTTGGGGGGGGTTCCCAGATGATTAACTTAACACTTTGCCAGCCGAAATAGAATGGCTTGTTGTAGATTAGCCTTGAAATGTATTATATTATGATCTGAACCGCGTTCATTTTACAAGACATTCAGCGCTATATCACGTGGTCTTCATCCCCCATTACCATACCGCAATCCCCGTTGTATACTCACCACAGTTCCCAGTGAAATTATTCAATCTGCATTGGCTTAGAGTGGGGGTTTCGGCCGACGCATCTTATCCCTGTGCGTTTCGCGTGCACGATCCGTTCACGTAAATGTCGGCTCAAATAATCCACGTATGACTCAAGAGTAGATATGAGCATTTTCGCTCGCATAGCCCCCAGCACTCCTGCTATACTAGCACTAACGTATAAACAGAAAATGGACGGCTGCTGGGAAGCCTCTGCAAGGAATGGACCTGACGTCACTTCTGCTTCATGTCAGACGAGCCATGCGCTATCGATGGACGAGTGGTGACTAGGGAAGGTTAGACGATCGCCGATTTTCGGATAAAAATCATTTATTTCGTTTTTAATGACCCAGTACGGTAAAAGACGGCGCGGCTGAGACTCCTTGCTCAGATGTCCGGTATATTCCGCTTTTAATATTAAGGGGCTCCCCGTGGCTTGCAAAGTGTTAATGTGCAACATTGTTTTCTCACTCAACAGTAGAAACCAAACCAACGCAACGTTTAGGTTTATAGAGGGTGTCTGCAAATTTCTAGAGTGACAATTTAAGGACTTTTTAACACCTCAAATTTAAAAAATAAATGACAAATTAAACACTGGCCAAATTGTCAAATATTTAGAGGCAGAAATTGTGAAAATAGCAGATCTACATGCTCACAACGTCTCGCAAGGCGAGGCGTTGTGAGCATGTAGACCTGCTGCTTTCAAAATAGAGCCGTGTTATACAAAATGTAATGCCTCAACTCTTAGTGCTTGTCAAGGTGGGGAGTTAAAATATGATCATTTTGGGGGTCACAGCCTGAAAAGGTTGAGAACCACTGCCCTAAAGGAACCCACAGAGTCCCTGGAATCCGCTTTTAGAACCACTGCTATAGGGCTGCAACAGTTCATCATCCAAATAAAGGATTTAATCGATTATAACAAAGTAGGCTACTTCTGTATTGCAGTATGGATACTTTTACTTAAAGAGGTGGTGCCATAGTTTTGTACTTTTTCTGTTTTGTATAGTGTCTATTGAGTAAACATTACGCCAATAGACCACAGGGTGGGGTTATAATGTGCAAATTTGCCTTCTCTGAGTATTTTTGGTCCTTCCTGAAAGATATAACAATAATAATCATCCTTTTACCATACCCCCAACGCTGTGGGTATGGCTAACTTCAGCTGGGTCACCACCCACCTGACAACTAGTTGTGACCACATAAAAACATAATTTTTAACTCTTTCTGTGCACTTTTTGGGGAAAAAGTCTTCCCACTAGTATACCGTATTTTCCGGACTATAAGGCGCACTTAAAAGCCTTTAAATTTCTCAAAAAACTACAGTGCGCCTTATAGTCCAGTGCGCCTTATATATGGATCATTCATTGACATTGACATTCCCTTTAGCACAGCTCCATCTGTTGGATGCATAATGCAACGGTAGCGTCTATTATGTGCGCCTTATAGTCAGGTGCGCCTTATATATGAAAACAGTTTGAAAATAGACCATTCATTGACAGTGCGCCTTATAGTCAGGTGCGCCTTATAGTCCAGAAAATACTGTAATCATAATAGCTGATCATCATGTTTCTTTGGGGGGGGAGGGGGAAATGGCACCCCATCTTTAAGTAAAAACATTTGAGTACTTTTTCCACCACTGCTCCTACTACTTAATTTATCTGCAGACTACTTTATTTTGGATATTGTTTCAGCTCTTTATTACATTACAGATTACATATAGAATCATATGGTTTTCCTTTGTGAGGACTTACATGAATCGCAATGCTTCAAAGGGCTATTTATGATGAGCTCAGGAAAAAAAGAAAACATCATACAATTTCAATATTTCTCCTCCTAAAACTATGCACCATATCGTCGTTGTTGGGTGGAAAACCTCGTATCTCCAAGTTTCTCTGCTGTTTTCACTAGTTTAAATCTTTTTTAAAATGCAAAATGCAAAATGAACGGTCTTGGACATACAAGGTTTTCACCCGACAACGACGATATGTGGCACCTGAGTGTGATTCCTCGCAGATGTTGGAAAAACAGTAGGGATACTGTACCGCATTGTACCACTTTTCCTTTCATGTCATTCTCATTCATCCGTCTCTTTGTCAAGAGAATAACGCTGAGATTTCTTCTTTTTCTTCTTCTCTCCCCCTGTGTTGTGTTGTGTTGTATTGCGTTGTGTTGTGTTGTGTTGTGTTGTGTTGTGTTGTGTTGTGTTGTGTTGCGTTGTGTTGCGTTGTGTTGTGCCGTGGCAGGTTCGCCAAGCTGTTGCTGCGGTTACCAGCGCTGCGTTCCATTGGTCTGAAGTGCCTGGAGCACTTGTTCTTTTTCAAGCTCATCGGCGACACGCCCATCGACACCTTCCTCATGGAGATGCTGGAGGCGCCCCATCAAATGACATAATGGTGGGAGGACATGGCCTATAGGACACCTTTCTCCTCCCGTCACCACCCACCTTCCCTTTTAACCCATTCAGAACGGGGTACACATTATGGTGTATCATTATTCTATGCTTTAACTATTGAAAAATAGCAGATATACAAGCTCACAAGCGAGCTTGTAGATCTGCTATTTTTGAAAAATCGTGAGAATTATATTTTTTTTACCCGATTCTATAAGTGTCTTTTGAATCCTTCTAAGATTTAAAAAAAAAAAAAAACTATGTTTCTATATGTCAGCAATCTGGCCAGCCATCGTCAAAGAAAAGGTCCTTTTCACTTAACTGGAGCTCAGTTGGTCTGTTCTTCAGAGACTAACTATGTCAGTGGTTCTCAAACCTTTTCATGTGAAGGGCCCCCAAAATGGTATGTATTTGGCCACGGACCCCCATCTCAAAATATTATAGTTCCAAGGACCACCCAGAAGCAAAATTTGAGTTACAAACGTTCGCTTTGAAAATACATATATTCAAAGATTTGCACACATTTCTCACGACTTTTTCAAAAATAGCAGATCTACAAGCTCGCAGCGCGGCACTCGGTGCCACGCTGTGAGCTTGTATATCTGCTATTTTTCACTGGTTAAAGCATTCAATAATCCTATGCCTAAATGGGTTAAGAAATGAAAAATCCCACCGCTGCCGGTAACGCCACTACCATCCCCCCCCCCCCCCCCCCCCCCCCCCCTGGTGGACGTGGAGTCGCTGTGGACGTGTTCGAATCCCCCCCGCTCCGGCAAAAGAGACAGATTCATCCAAAAAACTGAGAAACACGGGGGCACCCCCTCCCCTCCCTTTTCTCTTCTTTGCTCCCTTTGACGTGTTTCGATAAAATGAAAACCCATCGTGTCTAATGGGTCTGTTTTATACCTTGTACAAATATATAAATAAGAAATATATATATATGAAAAATCCTGAGACAAAACGAGTGACAACATTGGACTGAAATGAGGACGGACTGAGGATACATGGATTGTATTGAGCCATTGTTTTGGTCGTTGCTTTTTATTCTTTTATTGATTTGTTCTTTTTCTTTTCTTTTTTTTTCTAACATGACAAACAAAAGACAATGGTGATCAGGTCTAACACCCTTTTGCCTGATTTATGCTTGGAATGCGCATCGTGTCGTGCACCAAAAATAGCCGATTTACAGGGTTCCCCAATTAGTTTTCCCTCAAGGGCCGAATTATGTCTAGAGTGCTAAGCCGAGGGCCGCAACATTGCAGGGGGCAAGGGTGCCGTTCCCACTACTCCAGCGTCAGTTTTTGTTGTTGTCGGGTGAAAATCTTGTATGTCCAAAACTGTTCGTTTTGAATTTATCTTTTTAAAAATGAGTCAAACTAGTGAAAACAGCCGATCTACAAGCACACAACGCCTCGCGGTGCGAGGCGTTGTGTGCTTGTAGATCTGCTCTTTTTCCACTACTTTTGTGCGACGGCCTTGTATGATTTGCGAAAGAACGTAAAAATTTGGAGATACGAGATTTCCACCCGACAACGACACGATATACTAGTGTCGTTGCTGCTCTTATACCACCAATGCATTATTACCGGGGTTGGTGTGGGCCAGACAGTATCCCCCCGCGGGCCGCAAATGGCCCGCGGGCCACCTATTGGGGAACCTTGTTGTAGATCGTGATTCATTTTTTTTGGTGCTCGACACACAGGCGTGCGACAAAGTCTAAATCTGGCTTGGGCTCCGCTCGCAGGTGGGGTTTCAAACAGCGGTGGGGATGTCATTGGATGCGCAGTGTTGTGAAGGGGCCTCCAACCCCATGCTTCAGAACCTTTCGGGACTAGCGTTGGAGAAGGACTGGACGGGACACGCCTGGAAAGATTAACACTTACATTTTCCTGCGTTCAGTTACAGGACAAGCCGGGCAACAGCAGGTCAGGTCCTGCTCCGTCTGGTTTGGAGAGGTGTATTATAAGCCTCTAATATTTGGACTTGCAAGCGGGGAAGAATCAGACTGCAGGTGCTCAACTCAGGTCTCTACTCAAATCCAGTGACAAGTTAAACCACGTCTTTCTCTTGCTAACACTGTGTAGCGTTGGAGATAATGGGAGAAGACGCAACGTTAGTCCCGGAATCGGCCCCTTCAGAAGATAATGCAATGACTGAGCGCGGAGTTGGGAGACCGAGCTTCAGCTGGGACTATCTGCACATGTCTTGAATGGTAATGGTAACCCTGGGTAGAAGGACGCTATATGCCTCTGGGCTTTTTGTCTTTTTTCCCCACACCTTTTTTTGACATCCTCAGCCTCACAATAGCTGTATGCTACATGAACATCACTGTGTGTGTGTGTGTGTGTGTGTGTGTGTGTGTGTGTGTGTGTGTGTGTGTGTGTGTGTGTGTGTGTGTGTGTGTGTGTGTGTGTGTGTGTGTGTGTGTGTGTGTGTGTGCGTGCGTGCGTGCGTGCGTGCGTGCGTGCGTGCGTGCGTGCGTGCGTGCGTGCGTGCGTGCGTGCGTGCGTGCGTGCGTGCGTGCGTGCGTGCGTGCGTGCGTGCGTGCGTGCGTGCGTGCGTGCGTGCGTGCGTGCGTGCGTGCGTGCGTGCGTGCGGAAAGGCTATGTATGGCCAAGGTGTGCAGAAAACTCTTGAAACATTGACGGTTGGATCTTGGCTGTTGGTTTTTGTCCAAGACAGCGCCGCGGGGAATTGTTGTGGGACCAAAGCAAAGTGCTTTTTGAAGTGATGCCATATCTCTTTTTTTTTTCTCTTTCTCGTATTCCTCTGGCCTCTGAGCTCCCTTTGCATCTCTTTCTTACACACCAACACACACCCTTACTGTATATTCCCTCTTTCTTGCGAAATTCACCAAACCATTATCTCTTCCTCGCCCAGTAACCCCATGGCACCTCGCAGTTGGAGCCTAGCTTCAGAGCCACCTTCTATCTACCTGTACAGGACGTTACAACCGTACGCAGTATTGATGGTGTTTTTTTTGTTTGTTTTTTTGTTTCGTTTAATAGTTTCTTTTTCACTTAAACAACAATTCGCAATTACCTCCTTTAAACCCATTTAGAACGGGTACACAGTATTGTGTATCATTATTTTATGCTTTAACTATTGACAAATAGCAGATATACAAGTTCACAGCGCTGCGAGCTTGTAGATCTGCCATTTTTTTAAATCGTGAAAATTTTAATTTTTACCCAATTCTATAAGTGTCTTTTGAATCCTTCTAAGGTTTTTTGAAAAACCTATGTTTCTATGTCAGCAATCTGGCTAGCCATCGTCAAAGAAAAGGTCCTTTTCACTTAACTGGAGCTCAGTTAGTCTGTTCTTGAGAGACTACTATGTCAGTGGTTCTAAACCCTTTTCATGTCAAGGACCCCCAAAATGATATGTATTTGGCCACGGACCCCCATCTCAAAATATTTAGTTCCAGGGACCACCCAGAAGCAAAATTTGAGTTACAAACGTTCGCTCTAAAAATACATACAGTATATTCAAAGATTTGCACACATTTTACGACTTTTTTCCAAAAATAGCAGATCTACAAGGCTGTGAGCTTGTATATCTGCTATTTTTCAACAGTTAAAGCAGTCAATAATCCTAGGCCTAAATGGGTTAAAGTTCTTTGACACGCTTCCTCCCCAGAACAGTGCGTGGGAGAAGTGCTTGTCGTTGCAGCAAGAGCCATTGTTTTTTTTTTTGTTTGTTTCGTTTGTTTGTCTGTTTGTTTCTTGGCACTTAACCTCATGACAGTGGAGCCAGGTTCCTTCACAGAGAGGCGATACAGTATATACTGTACCCCTGGGGAGCAGGAACCGTCCTCCCTCGGAGTACCAACGTTCACTCTGTCTCTCGGCACTTCTCCGGACAAACGAGTGTCATTCGAGTCAAACTGAAAAAAAAGTTGAACGGTGTTTCTGTTGCGTATAAATATGCTACACGCCCGTATCTCTGCTTCTTTCCCTTTTTCTTTCTATGCTGCAGCTGCTGCAAAACTATGCACCAAGCGCATTTCCAAAGATTGTCAATGGAACGGTCGTGTTTTTATAGTGTAAAAGTATGGCTTAAACCGGCACTGCTTTCAATGGACAGAACCAGTGTTTGTGAGATATGGGTCTGACTCCTATGTGATTTCTTCCTTTACAGGAGGTATGAGTACCTTAGACAGCTACCTTTTTATTTAGATATTTGATGATTGGTGGCCATTTCTGATTTCTGTATCAATGCCTATAGAAAGCCTATACTGCTACACGGCTCCTGAAATAGTCCAAAATTGTTTCCCGTTTATAGATTGCGTAGCGCATTGGTACAATATTTCAGAAAATAATCTATAACCTCAGACCTTACGATATAAATTTCCTCTGATTATTTTAAGGGGTTTCAATTCATTTCAGGACACATTTGTTACACCAGGGGCCAGTGGCAGTAACGCCTACCATGGGATACGATAGCGAAAACAAAATATCGTCGTTGTCGGGTGAAAACCTTGTATGTCCAAAACTGTTTGTTTTGCATTTATCATTTTAAAAAGGATTTAAACTAGTGAACGTTGTGTGCTTGTAGATCTGCTGTTTTCACTACTTTTGTGCGACGGCCTTGTATGATGAAGCAGAGCTTTACTTTGCGAAAGAAACTTACAAATTTGAAACTTGGAGATACGAGGATTCCACCCGACAACGACGACATGTTCATCAATAAAAGGAATTGTCTGGGATATTAACACCCCGTGAAGGAATGAATGATATACCAGTCCTGTCATACAGTATAATATGTGTTCTTCAAGTCTTGGGTGAAGTTTCAGCGGCACACATCAAGTGTAGTAACCTGACTCTGCCATTGCAGCAGTGGTAAAAGTAGAGTCAGGTTACAAGTCTAGTCCTCGTCCTCGACATAGAAGTTGTTCTCAATGAAGATCGATGTTGTTAAATAAAATGTAAGGCTACAGTACGTGCTTCATCCACATGTGAAGCTGTCAGTGGTGTAAAGTAACTAAGTACTTTTACTTAAGTACTGTACCTAAGTACAATGTTGAGGTATTTGTTCTTTACTTGAGTATTTCCGAGTGTCAGTACTTTTACTTCTTCTTCGAATCAAAATGTTGTACTTTTACTCCACTACATTAATTGGAAATATTAGTTATTAGCTACTTTGCAGATATAAATTACAATATTACAAAACATATATTAAAGGAGCTATAGTCAACTTTGTCTTGAAAAACGGATGCTAAAATAAAAAATAATGTTTCGAAAATATTTTATGAAAAAATAAGCTTCATATATGTGTTTCTATTCAAAAATGACCACTAAAAGCGTGAAATAATGATAAAATAATCATTTTGGCCATTGTCAGACGAGACCGACACTTTGTTTACATTCTAATCTATAGACTAGGATGTAAACAAAGTGTCGGCCCTACAATGAAAAAGTTGACTATAGCTCCTTTAACCACTTTAGCCCTATTTTATACCTAGGCTATTTGAAAATAGCCGATCTACAAGCTCACAACGCGCCGCGATGCGACGCGTTGTGAGCTTGTGGATCGGCTATTTTCAAACATTTTGTACTTTTACTTTTGGTACTTTAAGTACATTTTGATGCCAACACACATACTTTTACTCAAGTACATTTTGAATTCCGGACTTTTACTTGTAACAGAGTAATTCTATATTTCAGTATTGATACTTTTACTTAAGTAAAGTATGTGAGTACTTTTTACACCACTGGAAGCTGTAGATCCCCATGTTTCCTCCTCGTTGGAAGACTAAGGTTCTAGGACCGGGTTCTAAGACTAAGGTTCTAGGACCGGGTTCTAAGACTAAGGTTCTAGGACCGGGTTCCAATGCCAATGTTGCGAGGGTGAGGTAGACTGTAGGTGGGATTGTATCATTAGTTTGTGAGACAAGGTTTGGGCCCAGAGAGAATTATTGAGAAACCTGGCCGCCATGGAAGAGCTGTGACTGCCCCCTTGTGGAAGAGATGCAGTACTGCAACATTACTTGAATTTTATACAAGTATTTAATCAGACAAAAAAGGCACTTTTTTTCATCAATGCTAGTATTCCTCTTGGTCAGACGCAACCTCAGTTTGTGTGCTCGTTAAGATTGAAAGAAAAGAAACAAAGCAATAACCTCAGTATATGAACCATTGGCTTGTTCTTTAATTAATGCGGCTCATTAGCTTCAGTGAGGTGGCCCGTAATGAGGTGTTATTTTGGAATATCCAGGTGACAGTATTGACTGCCAGGTTGAGCTCAGTTTACAGTATTTATATTCTGGGATAATGATGCTTATGTATTAGTAAAACAAAAAAAGAAGAAAAGAATCACCTAAATATTTTCAACCTAAGCACTAGGGTAGAGGGAATTGTTCTTTTTCAGATTTTTTTTTTGTCATTTCTTTTTTTTTTTTTTTCCCCCCTCCTTCTAATTACCAGCCAGGCCAAACCCAGTGGACAAATATACAGTAGCAGTTGAAATGCATGGCCCACTAACCTTGAAAAGAAGATTTGTTTTGCTATTCCATTTAATTCCGACACTATTCATTTCCCAAAATGATGTTGACTGTTCTCTTGCATCTGACTTATGTCTCATTACACTGAGCTCTATTAGTTTTTACAGTGATTGGAGACCCTTGGTATATTGAATCAAATTCTCTATGCTGCTGTGTGTCCGAGTATGAATTGAGCACAAGCCATAAGCAAATGCAAACCTCTAATGCAGGACATTGACGGAGAATGGTATTCTTTGACTAATGAAAATTATCACCTAGATAGAATAAATAGGCAAACTGTTCTAAACAAATAGGTGAGACATTGTTTTATTCAACTTAGTGTTTTATGGTGTTTTACAAAGACATTTCACGAGTGGAATTCTTTGTTTACTTTGATTTTCATTTGTTTTTGAAATTTTGACTTTCTAACGAGCTAAACTCAATCAACCAGCAGAATCACAGCATCTCTAAACTGAAAAGAACCAGCTCTGAGCAATTCATGGGACCTAAAAAAGAAGAGCAGCAAACATAACACGCGCGTGTGCGTGTACACACACACACACACACACACACACACACACACACACACACACACACACACACACACACACACACACACACACACACACACACACACACACACACACACACACACACAAAAAGAAAGGTTAATAGACTTTAAGCCCTCCAAAATGTATTTGTTGCTTGGCTATATTGTATGTTTAAAATGTAATCAGGAAAAGCTAAGCTTGTGACACAATCACTGCTTTCTTTGTTGCATAGACAGTAAATTGTCTGAGAAAAAAAAAAGAAAAAAGAAGAAAAAAAAGGAAATAACTTCTGAAAAGATCTATTTTTGTACAAAGTTAATTTTATCCCTTGCTTATGTATTCTGTTCCTTCTCATTTCCTTCAGTGGGCTGTTGTACACATTGTTTGTGGAAAAAGAAAAAAGTTGATTTGGAAAGGCAAGGAGAGAAGAATCATTGTGAGGGTGAGGAGCGGTGAACTTGGCACCCTGGAAACTTGCCTCCTTTGCCCTTTTCAAGCTATTGCTATAGAAGAAGGGACTGTCCTCTTTCATTATATTTTTAAGGAGATGGAATTTCCTCATCTGTTCTTTGTGGGTTGTTTCTCTGATGTTCTATCTTTCATGGACAGAAAAAAAAAAACTATTATTAAAAAATCTTAAAAGTACGTTTTGTTGTCTGGTCTACTCCATGGTGATCTACGTGGATATCAGTAAAGTCCTGTATTGAAGAGTATTGACTAATCATGGCCGAAGGCTCTTATGTTTTAGACCAGGGGTGGGCAGCTTTGATGATGGCGAGGGCCACTATATTTCCACCTTCACTCCAGAGGGCCACATTGCATATTGCTTCGTCGTACTTTGTCATTCTAGTATTGCATACAATAGAAGCAAAAATAGCAGATCTACAAGCTCAAAAGCGTGATGCGTTTTGTAGATCGGCTATTTTTGCTTCTTTTGAATTGGAATCCTGAATCATTTTTTGTTATTTCTTAATTGGAATCCTGAAATGTAACATTTTGATTTAATTTCAAACACATTTATATACTCATGTTAACTTTATGAACCTAAATACAAATACATTGGACATAAAAAAATACTAGGGCTGGGATGCGATTCAAATTTTTAATCTAATTAATTACAGGCTCTGTGATTAATTAGTCGCAATGAATCGCATTTTAATCGCACATTGATATTTGACCTGAGAAGCATTTTATTTCAAGTAAAACACATTTTGTCGTACGAGTGAATCAACAAGTGAGTTTTTTAAATCTAAATTTCACATCCACTGGGCCAAGCAAAGCGCTCTGATCGGCTACTTATCCCTTTGCATTTGTTGTCTCTTCTTGGTTGGTGCATCGATATGATCGGTATGCCCGAACTGAAGGTTCTGTGGTGCAAAAACTAAGTGCGATTAAAATGCGTACATTTTTTTAATCGCATACATTTTCTGTAATTAATCGCAATTAATCAGTTAAAGTCCCAGCCTTAAAAAATACATTTTAATACAGCTATACTAGTCATTAAGTAATGACTTAAAGATGAGAAGGCAATGAGTCCCATCAAGGCGAAACACCCAGAGAAAAGTGAGTCCCAAAATACCAAAAAATCCCCAAAAAAGTGAGTCCCAAAATCAAGGCAAAACACCTGGAAAAAGGTGAGTCCCATCAAGGCGAAACACCTGGAGAAAAGTGAGTCCCATCAAGGCGAAACAACAGAAGAAAAAAAATCATGCAAATGAGGTCCAAGTCAGACAACCCTGTGTGAGAGATGGTGTAGTTGTATAAAGAACTGACTCTCAGTGCAGAGGTCTCATGTTCAAATTTCAGTCCTCCCACATTGCTGTAATACATTTTCAACATTAAAATACAAAAGAACATGTCAAAATATCTGTATTGGCATATGGTTTAGCAGCCTGGTGATTGGACTCTCAGTTCAAAGGATCCATGTTCTAATCCGAGTCCTAGTAGGAATAAAGTTAATACCTCTGATGAGAGACGGTCTACTCTAGTGGTCTAAAGATCAGCCTCTCAGTGCTGAAGTTCCAGGTTCAAATCTCAGTCCTCCTGCGTTGCTGTATTACTTGGACCTTTTTCAAGGCTAAAATACAAAAGAAGTAGTCAAAAGCACCAGGAGCAACTCAAAAGCACCAGGAGATACCTGTTGAGGGCCCAAAGGTGCCTTGGCTCAATGGTATGGTCGCTTGATCGGTTGTCCCTGCTTCAGGCAGGTTTCAGACAGGTTCAAGTCCCATGCCCAAGGTACATGGAGGACCATCGTGGAGGGGTGTCCCTCCCCCTGTTTCCTGAGAGCTAAAGGCGGGGGGTTATATCTGAAAGAACTCTCTCCAACAAACATTTTACAGAAAAAATTCTGTTGTGACAGCATGCCTTGAGAGCACTGGAAGAAGTTGAGAAAATTTAGACAATTTTAGCCTTAAAAAGGTTAATGTACTCCAGAGATGGACTCTAGGTTGAGTGGGATTTGAACATGGAACCTCTTAACTGAGTCTCTGAGTGTTAGACCATTAGGCCATCTCTCACTGTAAATGTGTTCTGGTGCTTTTGAGTAATGTAATAGAGCAGCAGTTAGTAGGGTGACTGGGTTTTGAACACAGAACCTCTGCACCTTAAGTCTGATCTTTAGACCACTACACCATCTCCAACCTAAAAAGACATCAGGTGCTTTTGAGTAATTATTTTGTACTTTACCCATGAAAATGTCAAAGTAAAACAGCAATGTAGGAGGATTGAGATTTGTACATGGAACATCAGCAATGAGAGTCTGATCTTTAGACCACTACTCCATCGCTCACTAACTTTTGAGTGCTCTTGAGTTATTCTTTTGTATTTGAACCTTAAAAAGGTCCAAGTAAAAGAGCAATGACCTATGGGAGAACTGGGATTTGAACATGGCTGCTCTGAACTGAGAGACCAATCATCAGTCCACTAGACCATATACAGGGATGGCAACATTGGAATCAATGGAATGTCAGAACCAATAAGATTTCTATTTCTTTTTTTTAAGGGGTTAGGGGGGAGATTCCCTAAACGGGGTCTGAGGGTCCTCCCCCAAGAACTTAATCTTAACATATATATATTTTCCTGTGTTTTATTGAATTGAATTGAATTTTACACTAATGATTCGCCATGCAACTCCTTGCAACACGGGTCAATCTCACCAAAGCAGCTCTTTGCAACTGTCATAGTTGTGGATAGAACGTTAGAATTACATTTTATTTTAGTCTTGTAATATAGACTACAAATACAAGATCTATAATGTTCAGACTCTCAGAGCATTGATACGATCAAATCCCAGGCATAGTTACTGTTTTTTGATAAGACAATATCACTGGTTCTCATGAGTTACTTACAGGCAGACATCTAATCAGGCACACCACCACCAGGCAGGGACGTTCATAGGCGTCCAAACAACATCAATACAACCTTGTAGCAAAAACACACAACGCAACAAGCAGTCAAAAGTAAAAGCGGTCAAAAGTAAAGTATACATAAATGTATATATACATAAATGAATGCTTCAAGAGTAGGCTACTAAAACAAATCTGCACATTTTGTCTGAGTGGTGGTGTAATGGTCTAATTGTCTGATCTTAAGTGCAGTCATTCCCAGTTAAAATTCCATGCCTCCTATTCGATGATGGAAATCAGAATCAGAAAAAAGAGAGTTATTGCAGGCCTATAGAGGTCTATAATGTTCAGACTCTCAGAGCATTGATACGATCAAATCCCAGGCATAGTTACTGTTTTATGATAAGACAATATCACTGGTTCTCATGAGTTACTTACAGGCAGCCATCTAATCAGGCACACCACCACCAGGCAGGGACGTTCATAGGCGTCCAAACGACATCAATACAACTTCGTAGCAAAAACACACATTGCCTCGCAACAAGCGGTCAAAAGTGAAAAAACAAGCTGACCATTGAAATACGTCAATCACAAAATACAACATCATAAATGGGAAAAAAAACACTGAAATCCCCTTTTATAAGTAACACAGATTTGCACAAAACAAATTGGGATCCGTGTCCTCTCTAGTTCTCTTCGGCCTCTTCGGTTTCTGCAGCTACAACTGCAAGGAAAGGAAAGAGGGAGACAAAGTTAAACAGTTCTGTTCTCAGGTCAGGGAAACACATATTAATGTGCATTTCATTTTCATTCTAGATGTGCAACAGTTAACAGAACTGATCGATGTAATAATTAATTATATATTTGAATCGATTTAGGAGGGAAAAGTGTGTGTGTGTGTGTGTGTGTGTGTGTGTGTGTGTGTGTGTGTGTGTGTGTGTGTGTGTGTGTGTGTGTGTGTGTGTGTGTGTGTGTGTCGGCAGGGGGGAGATTCAGGAAGGAAGGAGGGCTGACAGAAGATAGATGTCCTCGGAGAAAAGAGCAGGTTCAACAAAAAGGGGCTTTAAGAGAGACATTGGACTGACCTATCGCGAAGCAGGCTTTGAGGTTATGGCCACTCTTGTCGATGACATGCAGCTCAGCACACCCACACCCACACACACACACACACACACACACACACACACACACACACACACACACACACACACACACACACCACTTAATTTCGTTGTTGTCGGGCAGACATCTCCATATATTTAAGTTTTGTGTTTTTTTTTCCTGTGAATTAACAGCCTACTTGATCATACTACACTAGCATCACACAGAAGTAACTCTGCAAGACCGGACCCTCATTTTAAATATAGTCCTTTGGGCAGGGTTTGGATGACAATATTGCCTTTGCAACAGCAGGATGAAACTGCTGTCCCAAACAAAAATATATCCAGTACAATCCAGAGTTACCAACACTGGATTGTCAGAATCAAGCAGATTTCCATTTTTTCCCAACCGGGGTCTTAGGGTAAAGAACTCAATCTTAACATATATATTTTCCTGTGTTCTATTGAATTTTGCACCAATGGTTTCCTCATGCAACTCCTTGCAACAAAACCGTTTTAAGGTCAACCGCACCAAAACTCTTTCCAACTGCCATAATGGTTGCATGATGTTGCAAGGCCAATCATTGGTGTCAGGGCATGACATTAAGGCTTGGCATGTTGTTTGGGACAACTAATACATATTTAAACGTAGCCTACTGGCTCCTGGTTTCACCTTTTCTGTGATGCTCCTGGCAGCTTTGTGCTGTATGGACACTCTCCCAATATGCTTTGAAAGAACCTCTGACTCAAATTGGGATCTGTGTCCTCTCTACCAGGTACCGGTAAGTGCGGTAACTGGAAGGCAAGGAAAGAGGGAGATAAAGTTGAACAGTTCTTTTCTCAGGTCAGGGAAACGCATATTAATGTGCATTGCATTTTCATTCTAGCTGTGCAACAGTTAACAGAAATGATTGCAGCAGAGCGTGTGTCTTCTAGCACCACCACCTGCCATCTTAGGCTTGGGCCTGCGTATTTTTTATAAATATTGCTAGTGGTTGGGTCTCTAACAGACGAGACATATCAATCAGGTTGATGGTGGCAGGCCTGGATCAAAATATTGCACTTCGCTCATTTTAAACCATCTTCAAACCAAATGTTTTCTACAAGCTATATCCACCTGTTTCCGCGGGAGTTTACTGGAGATTATTTGGACCACACTTCCGGTTTAACAGCAGACATACAAGCTCAGGTCGCGTCGCAGATGCAGCACGTTGTGAGATTGTAAATCACACTCGGCTGCGGCGCCGGAAGCTCCGTGCAACTTGTGCGCAATGCACATTGCACAATGGGATGTTGGAAAGTTGTGGATAGAACGTTAGAATTACATTTTATTTTAGTCTTGTAATATAGACTACAAATACAAACAGGCCTATATAATTTTTTATCAAATGCGTTGCAGCTTGGACCAAACGCAAACGGACGTGTCAGAACTTAACCATAGAGTTATGAACTTAACCCAAACTTTGACTTGACGTTAATTAGCATTTAAATACGTTTTTTAATTGAATTCTTAGTTTGAAAAAAAAAAGAAAAAGAAAAAAGTAGCACAGATTTATATAAAATAATGATAAAAGGATTGACTCTCTTACCTCATCTTGGACTTACATTTATGAAAATGTTGGTGCCCCGGTCTGTGTCAACTCGGTTCATACAATCATGATGGCACCGACAGGCCAGGCCAGGCAGGTGCTGCTGGTGATCTTCTGATTACGGGCGTGCCCATTTTCTGCAGCGGTGGAAAAAGTAGCCTGAGACACTGAAATGTTTTACTCAAGTAAAAGTATCATTCCTGCAATGTAGAAATACTCTGTAAAAGTCTGGAATTCTACATTTACATCTATACATCTATAGACCTACTGCACATACAGTATGAAACAGAGCTGCTGCCTTTAAATGCATTTTAAATCTGAGTTTACTTTTTCTTATAGGCTACTATTTAACTCACTGAACGCCATAAACGACTAAAACGTCTTTGATCTTGAGTGCCATAAACGCACTTTACGTCTTTTTAATTAATCAAAAGTGTTATCATTTTTTCATAATTGTAATTTAAAAAAAATCGCTCTAGAAGTTAGCCATAAGCCTCCGTGACCGGAGCGCCACAACAGATTTGACTGTAGCACCGGTGTAACACAGTCCGACGGGAAACCGGTATAACCGAACATTGGTTCCGGCCGTTTTAATGTTAATAATAAAACGTTCGTTTATACACTTGCCGTGCTTCCCAGACGAAGTATAAGTACTCAAAAAACTCGAAAAAATAACGCGATTCCAGCCGTGCCATCCATTCGGCCATCAGAGCCCTTGATAGCGATCGGCAGGGCTCGAAAGTGTTATAGCATGTTAGCAAAAAGGCCTGGCACTGATGTAAACAACTAGGCCCGGACCAAAACAAAATGGACGTGTCTCTTCCTTCTTCTGATGTGTGATCAGATAGTAGGAGAACACCACCTGGTGGTTTTCAAAGGCCATTACACTCTAGAGAACACACAGGCCCAATGACAGCATGAACATATGATGATGATCAAGACATCTTACACATGCAGTAGCGCTTTGGGGGCCGGACGCGACCGGACGCCGTGTGGCCGGAAATATTTCCCCACATGCACGCGCACGGACGGCACCGAACGGTGCACGAGCGTGTAAACGCGTGCATACCCCCCCGCGAGAGCCGCGACAACCCCCCACCCCGCGAATCCGCGATAACTACAAGCAATACTTTAGGGGGTCATTACATGAGGTCGATTTTTTTGTAGACGATAGTTTTTACTATTGATTCGGCCATTTTGACACACGGAGACGCGGTTTCATGACCCTAACCGATACTTTTCCGAATTCGGCTCTGAAAGTGCATTTCTGCGGTTTCGCATCAGTTTCGCAACGGTGTAATATCGGAATTCGGCCGTGAGGGAGAGTGCGATGATGTCATAGCACCCCCTCCTCTGCTCCCCTTCCCCTTCCCCTGCTGCATATAAGTGTCAGTCTGTCAGACTAACCGAAAATGTATTATTATTATTTGTGTTGTTGTAGGCCTAATTAAAACCCAGAAAATAGCCCAGTGATCTATTAGCACAAACCTCATTTGAAAAATGTCAGGAGTAGTCTATATGAAAGCCTTTTAAAAATGTCTAATTACGCACAAGTCGTCGCACCTGGGCTGGTACCCTAGCTGGCCTGTCGGAGTTGCAACAGCTCTCCTCTCCGCAAAGTTAAATTAAACCATTAGGCTATGGTATTCCATTCTAAGCAAAGCTATGATTAATGACTATTTTGCGTCCCCCTTTTTCAAGTTCTCACCAAAAAATACTGGATTAATTCTTCATGCACCGCGCCACATCACAGACGCAGCGGACTTCAGGTAATGAGTGAGTTATTGTAATATGCTGAGTCTTGCTGACAGACAGACAGACAGACAGACAGACAGACACAGACAGACAGACAGACAGACAGACAGACAGACAGACAGACAGACAGACAGACAGACAGACAGAATAAACATAACTGTCCAGTCAGTCAGAGACCATCACAAAAACTTCCTCCATATCCTCGCTCCCTCTCCTCCAGTCAAAGAAATCATGTCGCTTTTTCTCTCCAGTGCGTCTAGCCTCCTCTTAAGGCACGCATTGATTGATTGATTGATTGATTGAAGACTTTATTAGAAGTTTGCATAGGAAAAGGTACAGTTTCATGACGGTACAGTTCACTGGTACAAGGTCTACTAAAAGGAGATCCATGAAAAGACTAAGCTTATTTCCACTGGAAACCATTGAAGTATCTCATATAACATTGAATGACAGACAGATAGAACACAGTACTATGCAGTAGATATGTAAAGAAAAACAAAACAAAGACAGTAATTCTTAAACAAACAGTATATACAAAGAAGGGGCAGGGGAGGGTAGGGTTGGGGCTAGGTTCATTATTACCAGTTGCGAACGGCTGCTGCCTGTAAGTGGCTTTTCAGGGCAATTTTAAAGGATGCAAGTGATCCACACTCCTTTATGGCCTTCGGTAAGGCTTTCCACATTTTGGTGGTATAGCAGAAAAAAGAGTTTGACCCTTTGTTGGTTTTGACTCTGGGTTGAAAGTGATCTGTGGCGCTGCCTCTGGTGTTGTAATTATGGACATCCTTAATGTTTATAAAGTATTTTGACAGGTACTTGGGTATCATAGTGGTGTAGTGTATCTTGTACACCAGGCCCATTGCAAGCTGCTGTACTCTGTCATCTACTCTGAGCCACCCCACTCTTAATTGGTGAGTAGCGGTGAGGTGAGTCTGATAGGGAAGGCTAAGCAGGACCCTAATTAGTTTATTTTGGGCTGTTTGGAGTTTAGTTTTCAGGGCTTGTGGGGCGTCACGATACCATACGTGGACTCCGTAGTCAAAGAGGGGCTGGATTATTGCACCAGCTATGGTCTTCAGTGTGTTAAAATTGACCATCGGGGCTATCCTCTGTAGGAAACGAGTTCGTTGGTTGATTTTATTTATTACTTTAGAAGTCATCTTTTCACTGGAAAGATTAGCTTCCAGGATACATCCTAAGTAAGAGATTTCGTTTTTTCGTGTTATGACCTTGTCACCCACTTTGATTGTGAAGTTATCGACCTTTTTGAGGTTATGATTTGTTCCAAAGAGGATGGACTCCGTTTTTCCCAGGTGAATTGATAATTTGTTGTCGTTAAGCCATGTGCAGATCTTACTTAGTTCAGAGTTAAGTGTCTTCTCAACCTGCAAGTGGTCCTTGCCCGAGACTAGGAGAGCCGAGTCATCCGCGAACAGGAACAGGTTGCAGTCACAAGCAGATGCCATGTCGTTCACGTATATTAGGAACAACAGAGGCCCCAGTATGCTACCTTGAGGAACACCACAGCTTACTGGGAGGGGGGGGGACATGGTACCGTTAATCTCGCATGATGCTTCCAAACTAGGCAATTTACTTAAAGCCATAACGGAAGGCTATGATTGTGACTTCCAGTGAAATAACAGACTGCCAGTGGCGTATGGCGTCAGTTCATTAATTTATTCCGTTAGTTTATTTTGCAACGGCGACGGCACATCATCCTCCATTGCGCCGCATCCCAGTGCAGTGCGTCAGTTCAGTAAGAGCTAAGGTATGGCAACATGACTGTTGTCTGGTCTTGCACGTGCAAGGCACGCATGCAAGACAGTCATGTTGCCAATACTTAGCAACAGGCATGATGAATTTATTTTAAGAAGTACATTTTATTATTTTCCCTTGTAATCAAGGTATGGTAGACTACCATACCCATATGTGCCTCTGTAGGCTAGCCTACTCCGTTAGTTGCCTCGCATGGTGCGTTATACTTCTGTGTTGCAGCTAGAAGACAGAACTCACTTAATATAGCCCATCCCCGTAGATAATGTCCAGAAATATGCTCCATAGGCTATAAATGTTCCGACCTTCATCTTCCAGGTGACTTTTGTTGGTGTTTCACTTCACCTCGCTAAAAACCTCCTTTTGCGGGACTCATTGAATATGCGAACAGATGATAATAATATGGATTTGGGAGCATAGCCTAATTACAAAGCATGTCTCATTAAAAACAATATAGGCCTATATTTTATAGTTGAAGGGTAATACACAGTATAGGCCTATGTAGGCTGGGAACATGACACATTTTGCTTGAATTCATGCGTTGTCAACTTGTAGTATAAACACAGAAAAACGAACCAACAACAAGGTGTAAACGCGACGTTTTTTGGGTAATAAATCCAAAACGAGACCGGCAGCGTTTCCAATCGTCCTGGTATAAAGACCCCCTTAATCAGTGGCTACTACTATGCATAACAGGTTTCTAGTGGTGAATGTGTGAGCGTCCTCAAGCCTCTATTCATATGGATATAGCCTACTTTAACACCTAGGTTTCCAGCTGTGACTGCATGTGCATGTGTCGATGTGTGTGTCCTCATAACATGGCTCCATTACTGTGGTATTTAGTGTTTGAGATTCGTCTGTTTCTCTATCCTACTGCAGCGCTGTATTTTCTAAATGAATTAAAAGAAAGTAGAACATAAAATCTTCCCACCATTAGATCTGCTGACATCCTTTCTATATAAATAGCCTCTAGAGGCGCGTGCACGCGCGTGCATGTGACGTCAATAAATGACCGTCCGCCCGGAAAAAAAAATCCCAAAGCACCACTGTACACATGTTCTATTGAAGCCCAAATCTAATGATAGGCTATATATATACTAGTAAGACACCCAAGGGTGGAATGCGACCTCAGGGTGACATGCAACCTCGCCCTAAAGGGCGAGGTCGCGCCAATTCTTGACAATCTGGCCAACCACAGCGTTTCTCTGACGATTCTAGTTGTTGTCATTCTGGGGGGAGTTTGTTCATGTTTTTGTGAGGGTATCAACCCTAGGAGCTCAGCACACTCACAGAATCATGGCACACTCACAGAATCAATGTTATGCCCATTAGGGTGGATCTTAAATTACCTTTTTTTGATTTTCTTGAGTCTCACCCCCCAATTATGTTCCAATGTACAAAAAACTGCTTTGGTTAAAATTTGGTTGAATTTCAAGCATATTTAGAGGTAGCTCAATCAAGTCAAAGATTGTACATTTTATTGGTCAAAATCGAATTGCACTGCAGGCACATCTAAGTTATACATTACACATTATTCTTATACTAAGCACAGAAATTATATTTTTTAAGCTTACAAATCTAAACACAAATCTGATTACATGTTTGTCATATGTCAAACCAGAATTAATGTATTGTAGGAAATAGCAAAGCAAAGAATGACAAATTGCTATTTTTCATTTAACGTGCACAATGACATGTCTTTATTGCACACTCTTCAATCATACTCACAACACACAACAAGCACACAGCCCCACTTCCTTGTTTACCCCCAAAACCCCTGAAAGTCACTGCAGTATAGCAATTCAGTAGTTACTGATCAATTAAAGTTTGTTTATGGCTATCGGGATACTTGTGGGGATGGTTCTGCACAATTTGCAGCAAGTATTGGAGTTGGGACTCATCTTTAGTAATGAGACCACAGTATTCTTGTATTAGGGCAACCCCACGCTCTGCATGATCATTGACAACATTCATCGCCTTCACTACAGCCAGAGCTTCTTGGTAGTCCACCCTGGGCTCCCACTCATCGGGATCAACGTCAAGGAAGTCATCTGGGAGATCCATCATTTTGAAAAGCACTTCAATGTTCTTCCTTGCAATTGTTCCAAGGTCAACAGTAATTATCTTCATATGCCCCTGTTCATGATCTTCATTTCCATCTTTCATGGCTCTCACCATCAGCCTCTTCGTTTGCACGCTCACTTGACTGTCAAACAATGCAAGTCCGACGATCTCTGGAGCCAAATACCATAAGTGATTGGAAAACTTTTGAGAAGCAGCTTTAGACACCTCAGCATTTATTGATGAATATTCCAGCAACGATTTTAACAGCTGCCAAGTCATTTAGTGGAGCGCTGACAGCAACAGGTCCCATCATCCATGCCTTCACATAATTGCAAACTGCAAAAATGCACAAATCCATGCATGCTTTTTCTTCCCTGAAGGTCAGTTTGAATTGGCCATGAAACATCCAGATCTTCATACAATAAATAACCTTTGCCATCCAACGGGCATGATGGGTAGCTCCTGGAGCTCTGAACCGGATACCTCGAGCAGCGAGGTATCCGGTTCATCAATAAATGCTGAGTGTCTAAAGCTGCTTCTCAAAAGTTGTCCAATCACTTATGGTGAACAGGGGCATATGAAGAATTACTGTTGACCTTGGAACAATTGCAAGGAAGAACATTGAATTTTTTTTCCAAGGTGCTTTGAGTGGGAGCCCAGGGAGGACTACCAAGAAGCTCTGGCTGTAGTGAAGGCGATGAATGTTGTCAATGATCATGCAGAGCGTGGGGTTGCCCTAATACAAGAATACTGTGGTCTCATTACTAAAGATGAGTCCCAACTCCAATACTTGCTGCAAATAGACCGTTTGTCAGCCTTCTGATTGGTCCCTGAGACTCCCTGACTGGCCAACCAGAAAAAACATTCACTTTTTGCTATCGGGGGTGGAGTTTGTGCAGTGGAGAATGTTGCTTCAGCCTTTCAAAAACTGTGCGCACTGTTTTGCAATGTAACTACTGTACCTTTGTCTTCCCTTTTTATTAATATCACCTAGATGTTTTTCCTTTGGTACTTTATATAGCTGTAATGAGGCTATGAAAACATAAAAAAATCCCATTCACTGCCACTATAAAAACAATCTGCCCAGGGAAAATGTCCCATCATAGTAACAGGGCAGAATGGGGCGGGATTTGCAAACTAGTCTATTGTGCAGGACTATCGGCACAAGTATCCCAATAGCCGCAAACAAACTTTAATTGATCAGTAACTACTGAATTGCTATACTGCAGTGACTTTCGGGGGTTTTGGGGGTAAACAAGGAAGTGGGGCTGTGTGCTTGTTGTGTGTTGTGAGTATGATTGAAGAGTGTGCAATAAAGACATGTCATTGTGCACGTTAAATGAAAAATTGCAAATTGTCATTTTTGCTATTTCCTACAATACATTAATTGTGGTTTGACATATGACAAACATGTAATCAGATTTGTGTTTAGATTTGTAAGCTTAAAAAATATAATTTCTGTGCTTAGTATAAGAATAATGTGTAATGTATAACTTAAATGTGCCTGCAGTGCAATTCGATTTTGACCAATAAAATGTACAATCTTTGACTTGATTGAGCTACCTCTAAATATGCTTGAAATTCAACCAAATTTTAACCAAAGCAGTTTTTTGTACATTGGAACATAATTGGGGGGTGAGACTCAAGAAAATAAAAAAAAAGGTAATTTAAGATCCACCCTAATGCCCATACATGGAGTTCCCTGACTATGTTATGTCAAAACATGCCCATATGTGGACATTACCAAATATGGGCATTTCCAGATATGTCCTTAATATTGATAACATTGGGACAGGGATCTCCATATATGGGCATGAAACATATGTTAATTAGTAAAGCCAAGCTTAGGTTTGATGCCTTGGGATTTCTATATTTGGACATAAGTGTGTACCCAATAGGTCATCATCTGGAAAGGTAGGGTGTAAATCAGAGTAAAGCAGGCTTTTGAGCTAGACATCAGAAATCCCCATATATGGGCATAAAGGGATTTTGCTTTTGGGAATGCCCATCTATGGCATTTTTATTTTATTTTATCCTTTATTAATAAAAATACATGTATGTATCCATATAGAGTTCAATATTTATGTTTTTGGAGAAGGTATGTTGTAAATGTATGCTACTTAGTAAGGGGCCTCGGGTTAGATACTCTTTGTATGGCCTCTGGAGGTCCTTGGCGTCGGTTAGTAGTATGCCAAGCACATAAGATGTGGGACGTCACAAAGCCTGCGGCCATGTATCATTTTCCATCAGGCCTGTTGGTTTTCACGCTCCAGTGCGGCGTTCATGCGCTGCAAGTCAATGGCAGACTTGGCAGTCAGACAGACAGCCATTGACTCCGGCCTAACAATGGCTACTTTCTATGACGGTAGTCCCATATGACATGATGGACTGGACTATCTCCATATATAGTGTTATCCACATTTCGTGTAGCTGCCCTGTACAGGAAGTGATGTCACAACTCGCTGACATCACACTGACATCACAGAGGCTTCGGAAGGACGGTCACGAGGCTTTGGACACTCAAGCGACACGATTCTTCAGAGTATATGCGACCTTCGGTCGCAATAAATATACATTTCCTTTGTAAGAGGGGTAGTGTGGCTTTCGATAGAAGTATAGATTTATATATGTAATTTAAGTACAAAATATGATTTTGGCCCCCATAAAAAGTTAAAATTAAACAAAATGGATGGCACCAGTTTTGTAGATTTTTAATAAAGGGTGGCATTCAGTGAGTTTTAAATTGTATTGAGAAAAAATTGTTCCAAAAGCTTTATAACCTGTGTAGGTCTATATAACATTAATGCGACATAGTTCTGTTTACAATGCTGTACTCCCTCCAACTGTATAACATGCACAAGAAATATCACACTGATTGCATGGCCTATAGTAATTTACTAAAGTCTAATTAGTGTCTTAGGAATGTGACAAAAAACAAAACAAAGATATTATTAAACTCAAGTCTCCATGGCATGAGTAATCAATAGTAAAAAAGTCATTTTGGGGGTGAACTACTCCTTTAAGCAGAAATGGTGCCGTAGCACTGGCTGTCTACTTCACCATGGCACTGTCCTCGCACCTGGACCTGGATATATGCAAAGAAGTATGTCACACTAAACTAGATCCACAAGAAGAGACAACATGAAGTATGTGACCATCATGTGAATGAGGACATTGATTACTAGGTGTTTTATGTGTCATCAACTTACTTACTTGTTCAGTGCTTTTGTTTGTTCTTGAACGGTAGATCACTGTGACCAACATGTGAATGAGGACCTTGATTAGACTACTAGCTTAGTGATCCTCTGTGGATTGACCTGTCAGAGAGAATTTATAATTACAGCAATATTTTCAGCAGGCAACTTAATTTGGAGGATGCATTTTAAAGTTCATAGTATCATTATGTAACCACTAGAGGGAGACATAGGAAAGTGAATTTGAGGGCTTTCTAGTGAAAAGATAAAGGACTCACCTTCTGATGTTCTGGGAGATTTCCCCGATGTTCTAGCAGTGCCAATGCTAAAACTTTAAAAGACACAGTCTTCCCTGTTCCCTGCAGGGGCATCTGGATCTGCAGAACACCCTGACCCTAAACAAAAATAGCGGAACGACCTTAAGTTCAGACTAGACTAAAATTGAAACAGAGCTGCTACCTTTAAATGCATTTAAAACTGTTTTTTTTTCACTCTTTTTTTTCTTGTAGGCTACCATTTAAATAGCCAATAAAGCTCCGTAAGAAAATATAATTTGAATGTATTTCTTTAAGACTCTATAGACATTAAGTTCACATGTGGTTCAAATAGGCCTATTTCATGTATTTTATATGGAGTTGATGGCAATACTTTTATTTTTGAAGGGTCAAAGTCATGTTTCTGTGTCTCGTTTGGTCTGCTAGAGAAAAGGGTTCACAGGCACAATAAGCAGCCAGCAAAAAGCAGCAAAGTGCAGAAGCTCCGTTTCATGTTGATCAGATGAGTGATGAGTGTTTTATAGGCTGGTCACTAAAGACTTGTCAGTGTTGAGACTTGGCCTTTTAAATTCAACTCTTTATTTAGTTTGAAGTTATTTGTTATTTTTGTTGATTATTTGGTTTACTTTAATTCGATACTTCCCGTTACTTTATTTTGGTATTTCCTGCTTTATTTTGAAACTTCCTTTGCTGCACCTAGAACTCTTATTGTTGAGGTTGAGGCCGATTCATGCACTGATGCACTGCACTCACACTCGGACGCCAACAGACGCCACTCAGTCACAAACACACAGCAGACCAAGAGACAAGAGGAAGCACGAATTATGTTACATAATCAACCTTCCTACTTGGCAAGGTATGAAACGTTTTGAGTGCAACTTCTACAGTATTGTTGAAAAGCAGTTTAATTGAAATAATGTTGATTTCCCACAGTGCCGGCCTGTTGCTAATGCTGCCTGATTGTTTGGTGCATGGTGAACCCAGAGTAGCCTAAAAGCCTGGTGGGCGAGGTTAAGAGTAGCCTACTAAGGTGGCTTTCTTTGACCTAGCACTAGCAGCACCCCCAGTTAGCAGAGTGAGGTACAGGATGTTTCTTGGTTATTTGGGGTTTCTTTTGATTTACTTTGAGTTAACTGTTTGGCTTTTCGTTTTGGCTTATGGTTAATTTTACTTTATTCTTTGTTTGCTTTGGTATTTGTTTGTAATTGAAATGAATTGGTTCATTTGCTATTAAAATAATTTAATTACAAAATCATTGCATTAATTTAACCTTTTACTGTTGAATACCGTAAATTCTCTTATAGGAACCCGGGCTATTATTTGTCTCAAGAGTAGCGGGCACCAGGCTCTTGTTGGAAGCAGGACAGTATAAGAGACAAGGCTTTTATTCCTATTTCTCAAAAATATCAGAATGATTCAGATCAGATTTTTTTATTAGATACCGTATTTTTGGAAAAAAATATAAATATTATATATTATATATTAGGTTATTTATAAAGAAAAGCGTTTTTATTGGAAAATCATCATAGAAAGGCACATACAGAGATAACATTCTGCTGTATTGTATTGCATTAACCAATTCATACTGAAAATCAGCTCCTCATAATGTGTATCAGAATAGAATACAGTCCACACAGCATACTGCTGGGGAATAAAAAACACTACATTTCCCATCAAGCTCAGCGGCTCGTTTCGTCATTCAGATGCGACTCTCCCTGGTAAACAGGAACCACAGGATACTAGCATGGATACTAGTATAGCCGCATTAGCTTCATTGAGCTTCATTTACTGTTTGGATTAAACTTCCACGCTAAAGATCTCATGTGCGGCCGTCATCCACGCCGATGTTCGCGAGGACTACGCACACGCACGCGCCCCGGTAAGTTGCCAAAGTCATCCGTCTTTGCCAAACGGAACGTGAAATGAGCGGCGTCCAAATATCGCTGCGCAGTTTGTAGACAGTGTACGGTAAATCACCGTAACAGCTGGCTTGGGATGTGAGTGACAGTCAGACAGAGTGGAGAAAGGTACTCCTGAATGATACGTAACGTAAAAAAAAGAGGAAAAAGGAGGCTCTTATTGGAGCGTCGGCTCTTAATTACTTAATTCAATTGCGCACCCGGAAATTAAAGCAGGTCCGGTTCTTTATTAAATATAGGATATTATTAGAGCATTTACGGTAAGTTGTCTTGAATTATTAAGTTATGACTTGAAATGCACTGATTTTATTGATTGATGTAAACCTATGGGTAGCACTTTATAATAACTATACACTATAAAGCATTAGTTAAGCATTAGTAACTAATGAATTCATCATGAATTCATCATGAGTTCATAGTTTATTAATCATGAATTCATCATTAGTAAGGCATTATTTATACATTAACTGAACATTAGTACACAGTAGTGCGACAGTAGTTAAGCATTAGTAACTACTGAATTCATCATGAGTTCATACTTTATTAATCATGAATTTGTCATTAGTAAGGCATTATTTATACATTTACTGTACATTATATAACCCAGGTTCCAAATAAGGGTCAATTATATGGTGATAAAAAGTCAAATAAATGACTACCTGGTTATGCATACTGGTTTAAATAACTCATTCATTGCATCATATGATTTTGCTTAAAAACAACAATAAATAGTTGGTTCATCTACAGTAATAAATATGCTTAAAAAGGTTGAAAACTCATGCTGTATTGTGTAAAATGTGCCAAAAACATTTTATATGTGAGGTTAAAAAATCGGGCTTTGAACAAATCCCTTTAAGTGCACTCCACTATAAAAGGAGCACTGCCCCTTTAAGAGTCTCTTCCTGATACAGACAGAGTGTATGATCAACAGAACAGTGAGTGAACAGAGAGAAAAAACGTCAGACAAAAGACAGTTTTGAGCATTTATTTTCGAGAGTTTAAGTGTTATTTTTGTACAATATGAGTGTTTAAAGGCCTAGCCAAGTTAGCAGGAGTTTGAGCCAACAGAATCCAGTGCTTCAGTCAGCAAAAACGAACTTTGTGGCTAACAGCTAACTGGCTGCTGCTCATCAACAAGCCTGACCAGCAGCTGAAGAAAGACAGGAGAGATAGTTTTGAACTGAGTGGGTTCCTCTCCATGTGAGGCAACACACAGACATCGGATGGCAAGCTATTGGAGACCCAGGAACTGAATCTACAAAAACATCTATTGGACCAACTGCATGGTTTGACCAAGTGACTTGAACAGAGCTCTGACTGACTATTTTTTGGAACTGAGATTTGACTTTGAACAGAACTCTGACTAACTAATATTTTTGAACTGAGACTTTGGACCGAGCAACTGAACTGTTTTGATCATCCACTGAGTTAACTGAACACAGATCTAAGGAAGAGGAAAAGACAGTGACATTTCATTTGGAAGTTAGATATTGACAATATTGCACTGTTTTGTTACTAAAATTGATATTGCACTATTTTTGATAATTGATTGTTTTTGATATTTTATTTTATTATTTTCTGTAAAGGTTGAACTTAAAGGTCATATTAAGGTTAAAGGGGAGTTTAAAGGTACTTGCCTGCACGTTTTATTTTGAAAGCATACTTAACCTGCTGAAAATAGCTCAAATAAATAGGTCTTACCTGTTTAAATAGGCTGAAAATATAATAAAGATTGACCGGTCCTAAATAGAAAACTATCTTTAGTTTGAATTAACTGGATTAAATATTTAGTTGGTAAACTAAATAGAAAAACTGGCCTAAGAACCTGCTCTAAAAAAGAAAGGTGTTGAATGGTTTTTGAGAATTTTGTCTACCTACCTCCATCATTGTAAATAGTTTATTGTATGCATACTATTTTTGCTTCATTATTTCATTCAGTAAACTTGACGTCTTTATTATTCACATTTAAGCTCTTGTCTCTGGTCTATTCTTTTAGTCACCTCCTCACGAACCTAGAAATACGGTCATTTTCTACATCACTGCTTCTATCTCATTTATAAATGCTTTGTAAGGCATGAATAGTCCTCACTTTAGATGGGCTCACGGAACATACTTAACTAACGAGTAGTAACTACCTTAATAAATCATTAATTGATGATGAATTCATGATTAATAAAGTATGAACTCATGATGAATTCAGCAGTTACTAATGCTTAACTACTGTGTTTACTAATGTACAGTAAATGTATAAATAATGCCTTACTAATGATGAATTCATGATTAATAAACTATGAACTCATGATGAATTCATTAGTTACTAATGCTTAACTAATGCTTTATAGTGTATAGTTATTATAAAGTGCTACCCATTTGTGGTATCGTTGAACACTGTGAAAACTAGAAATAAGAGGGAATAAATAGAATATCACAATTAATTTCATATTGGTAGCACTTTATAATAACTATACACTATAAAGCATTAGTTAAGCATTAGTAACTAATGAATTCATCATGAGTTCATAGTTTATTAATCATGAATTCATCATTAGTAAGGCATTATTTATACATTTACTGTACATTAGTAAACACAGTAGTTAAGCATTAGTAACTGCTGAATTCATCATGAGTTCATACTTTATTAATCATGAATTCATCATCAATTAATGATTTATTAAGGTAGTTACTACTCGTTAGTTAAGTATGTTCCGTGAGCCCATCTAAAGTGAGGACTATTCATGCCTTACAAAGCATTTATAAATGAGATAGAAGCAGTGATGTAGAAAATGACCGTATTTCTAGGTTCGTGAGGAGGTGACTAAAAGAATAGACCAGAGACAAGAGCTTAAATGTGAATAATAAAGACGTCAAGTTTACTGAATGAAATAATGAAGCAAAAATAGTATGCATACAATAAACTATTTACAATGATGGAGGTAGGTAGACAAAATTCTCAAAAACCATTCAACACCTTTCTTTTTTAGAGCAGGTTCTTAGGCCAGTTTTTCTATTTAGTTTACCAACTAAATATTTAATCCAGTTAATTCAAACTAAAGATAGTTTTCTATTTAGGACCGGTCAATCTTTATTATATTTTCAGCCTATTTAAACAGGTAAGACCTATTTATTTGAGCTATTTTCAGCAGGTTAAGTATGCTTTCAAAATAAAACGTGCAGGCAAGTACCTTTAAACTCCCCTTTAACCTTAATATGACCTTTAAGTTCAACCTTTACAGAAAATAATAAAATAAAATATCAAAAACAATCAATTATCAAAAATAGTGCAATATCAATTTTAGTAACAAAACAGTGCAATATTGTCAATATCTAACTTCCAAATGAAATGTCACTGTCTTTTCCTCTTCCTTAGATCTGTGTTCAGTTAACTCAGTGGATGATCAAAACAGTTCAGTTGCTCGGTCCAAAGTCTCAGTTCAAAAATATTAGTTAGTCAGAGTTCTGTTCAAAGTCAAATCTCAGTTCCAAAAAATAGTCAGTCAGAGCTCTGTTCAAGTCACTTGGTCAAACCATGCAGTTGGTCCAATAGATGTTTTTGTAGATTCAGTTCCTGGGTCTCCAATAGCTTGCCATCCGATGTCTGTGTGTTGCCTCACATGGAGAGGAACCCACTCAGTTCAAAACTATCTCTCCTGTCTTTCTTCAGCTGCTGGTCAGGCTTGTTGATGAGCAGCAGCCAGTTAGCTGTTAGCCACAAAGTTCGTTTTTGCTGACTGAAGCACTGGATTCTGTTGGCTCAAACTCCTGCTAACTTGGCTAGGCCTTTAAACACTCATATTGTACAAAAATAACACTTAAACTCTCGAAAATAAATGCTCAAAACTGTCTTTTGTCTGACGTTTTTTCTCTCTGTTCACTCACTGTTCTGTTGATCATACACTCTGTCTGTATCAGGAAGAGACTCTTAAAGGGGCAGTGCTCCTTTTATAGTGGAGTGCACTTAAAGGGATTTGTTCAAAGCCCGATTTTTTAACCTCACATATAAAATGTTTTTGGTACATTTTACACAATACAGCATGAGTTTTCAACCTTTTTAAGCATATTTATTACTGTAGATGAACCAACTATTTATTGTTGTTTTTAAGCAAAATCATATGATGCAATGAATGAGTTATTTAAACCAGTATGCATAACCAGGTAGTCATTTATTTGACTTTTTATCACCATATAATTGACCCTTATTTGGAACCTGGGTTATATAATGTACAGTAAATGTATAAATAATGCCTTACTAATGACAAATTCATGATTAATAAAGTATGAACTCATGATGAATTCAGTAGTTACTAATGCTTAACTACTGTCGCACTACTGTGTACTAATGTTCAGTTAATGTATAAATAATGCCTTACTAATGATGAATTCATGATTAATAAACTATGAACTCATGATGAATTCATGATGAATTCATTAGTTACTAATGCTTAACTAATGCTTTATAGTGTATAGTTATTATAAAGTGCTACCCACAAATGTGCAATAAAAAAAACACCTGTTGAGACCATCCGACTTTGCATTCATTAAAACTGAGGGGCCGCTACAAGACTAAGTTCAGAAGGTCCTGAAGACTGAAGAGATCCCTTTTTGCAGCCTGGAGCCAACCAGGTATTTTTGTAATCTGTATTTTACTTGGTAAAATGTTTGATCATGCTGTGCATGGTGTTATGTATGTTATTGTAATATGCCTGTTTTGATTGTTTATTTATAGTTTTCACTGTGAATTTGGAGGAAGACAACAGACACGCCTTCAAATAAATCAGTGTCAAGTAAACTGTCTGTGCTTGGAGGGAGACAGTGAAAACTCGCACTGTTCATCGACGCAGTGGACATCGACAGTCGGCAAGATCAGAGGACCAGGCCAGCTGCACGGTGCTTTCATCATCAAGACCCCCCACCCCCCCACAAGATATACAGGTAATCTGAACCTTCAAGTGCAAAGTTGAAAGGGGACATTATTTTCTCATTTTATTTGACGATATTAATGATTATGCCAAGTTGAGACTGTTTCGGTTTTTGCTAAAATAAGTGCATGCTGTAAGATGCAAGAACTGTGGACCATGGAGGGAAAATGAAGAAAGTAACAAGACAAACTCAAACCATTTGCAGTTCTTTCAATGCGGTTGACTGTGTAAATACACAGAGCCATATGCACAATGCATATCTATACTATTGATAAGGATGTTAGCAAGATGACTTGATTGCTCCTATCGACTACATGTGACCACCAGTAATGGTTGTACATCCACAAAAATGTGGAGAGGATAGCCATTGTAACGTGTCACCTCCCAAAGGGGTTGGGTCAAGTCCACCCCCCCCCCCCCCCCTCTACCAAGTATTCAGTATTTGTGAATGAGGACATTGATTACTAGGCGTTTTATTTGTCAACTCACTTGTTCATTCAATGCCTTTCTTCGTTTTTGAACTGTAGATCACTGTGACCAACATGTGAATGAGGACATTGATTACTAGGTGTTTCATTTGTTAAATCCTTAATCGCAATTATTTGAGTGACAATTAATCGTCAAGTAAAATGTCATAATCGTGACAGCCCTAGACCTCAAGCGTGGAACAAATGTTTGGCGTGCTCATCTGTGCACTGTGAGCACCTGGCCAGCTGTGTTTCGGTAACATAAAGTGCAGGCCTGCTTATGACTATTTGTTCATATTTATAGCCACAGAAAGGAAAGACCAATTAACTGACAAACAACTGTCATCAAAGTCAAACAATTGTTGAGCAGGTATAATAGCCAAGCACTTCCATTAGTAAATAACTTTATTGTGCCTGATTATAAATACTTTCATAGCAGTTTAGAGTAGTTGCACAGCTGGATTAAGAATGAGAGAGATGTCATTGAAAAAAAGCATTTATTAACTGTACTGAACAGACCAATCCTTACTAAAGAGCCTAATCTGTGTTCTAATGAATTTTGCACCTTGGCCTGTTTTCTGGGACTGGGACAACTAATACCTATTTAAACGTAGCCTACAACTGTATAAGGCACTTTCTTAAACAGAACAGAGATCTTTGGCCTCGTTCTCGTCAGGCATCCCAAGGAAAGGAAAAGAGGGAGATAACGTTAAACAGTTCCGTTCTCAGGTCAGGGAAATGCATATTAATGTGCATTGCATTTTCATTCTAGCTGTGCAACAGTTAACAGAACTGACTGCCAGCATGCCATTGCGTCTTCTCCAAGCACCACCACCTGCCATCTTAGGCTTGGGCCGGGTGGGGGGCCGTGGCTGAAAGGATAAAAGCAGAAAGTATCTCGTCAAGTATCTCGAGGGAAGTGAAGACGTATTTTTATAAATATTGCTAGTGGTTCGGTCTCTAACAGACGAGACATATCAGGTTGATGGTGGCAAGCCTGGATCAAAGTATTGCACTTCGCTCATTTGAAACCATCTTCAAACCAAATGTTTTCTATAAGTTATATAGATATCTGACCGTAAAATGAAAATACAATTTGGCACAAAAGCCCAAACTACATTGTTGAAAGTTGTTTATGCTGTGAGCTTGTAGATGTGCCGTTTTCAGCGCACTGCGCACCACTGCCATGCAACATAAATGACCAGTTAAGTTAAATAAATAGCAAATAATACTAAGATAAAATAAATTGCAAATAATGGCCCGGGCTCTTACATAAAACCAAATCAGGATAATATTAATTGCAAATAATGGCCCAGGCGCTTAAACAAACCTGGCGTTTATTTGAGACAGGCATTTATTGTGCAAAATGGGGTCGGACCCCCTGCGGATATGACACCCGGCGGCAGTTTGCCACGGGCTACTAATTGGTAATAGGGGGCCCTCACGGTATACCAGCAATCGAATGGATTTGTAATGGGCAAATATGGGTAGTTCTTTTTTTGAGAAAAAATATTTTTTTGAGAAAAAATATTTTTTTGAGAAAAAATATTTTTTTGAGAAAAAACATTTTTTTGAGAAAAAAAAAAGTTTTTTGAAAAAAAAAAGTTTTTTGAAAAAAAATAAAGTTTTGGCCTAATTGTGTTATTATTATCTATCTATAAATGCGACAAATCTCTGCGTGTATGTATCTCTGCGTGTATGTAAGGGGTTAGGGTTAGGGTTAGGGTATGTAATCCGCGTATCTCGAGAACCCTTCTTCCCACCGGCACGCGCGTTCTCCAGATGGGCATAAAATGAATGCCCGTATGCGGAGCTGATGTCTGACATCAGAGTTTTCCGCAACCGGTACTGTGTGTGCAGAGATCTCCATATATGGGCATAAGGGGACAAAGGCAAACAGATGGTCAAAACGGGTCCTATGACAACAGGTATATTGGGGTTTGCATTAAAGGGTGGGGACAAAGGCAAACAGATAGATGGTCAAAACGTGTCCTATGACAACAGGTATATTGGGGTTTGCATTAATGGGGTCCGCTCCAAAAAAGATAAAGAAAATAAAAGAGACAAGACAAACATAAGACAAGCAACAAAGCGTGGGACTGGGAGGATGACTTGAATGATGCAGATTTAAGCAGGCTGCGTATTCTGCTTAAAGAAGAAACAAACAAAAAGCGACAGAGATCTCATATATGGGCATAAAATGGACGCATATAAACAGATATCTCCATATGCTTAAAGAAGAAACAAACAAAAAGCGACAGATCTCATATATGGGCATAAAATGGACGCAGATAAAAAGATATCTCCATATATGGCATATATGGGCATAAAATGGACGCAGAATCACAAAGATCTCCATATACGGGCATAAAGGGACACAGACAGACAGATACAGAGATCTCCATATGGGCATAAAATGGATGCAAATAGACAGATATCTCCATATATGGCCATATATGGGCATAAAATGGACCCAGGATTATATCTGCAGTGATCTCCATATATGGACATAAAATGGACGCCGACAGACAGACAGATACAGATATCTCCATATATGGGCATAAATGGACACAGGCAAACAGATGGTCAAGACGGGTCCTATGACAACAGGTATAATGGGGTTTGCATTAAAGGGCGGGGCATTCATTCCCTATTTACATCGTTCCCGAGTTGGCCAGGTCGCCGGACGCAGACTCACAAAGATCTCCATATACGGGCATAAAGGGACACAGACAGACAGATACAGAGATCTCCATATATGGGCATAAAATGGATGCAAATAGACAGATATCTCCATATATGGCCATATATGGGCATAAAATGGACCCAGGATTATATCTGCAGTGATCTCCATATATGTACATAAAATGGACGCCGACAGACAGACAGATACAGATATCTCCATATATGGGCATAAATGGACACAGGCAAACAGATGGTCAAGACGGGTCCTATGACAACAGGTATAATGGGGTTTGCATTAAAGGGCGGGGCATTCATTCCCTATTTACATCGTTCCCGAGTTGGCCAGGTCGCCGACTAGACGGTTCTAGTTACTATAATAGGCCTGCCAATGTTTTATTTTCATTATTTCAATGTTTTCATTTTAGCAACACACACAGACACACAGACACACAGACAGTCAGTCAGTCAGTCAGTCAGTCAGTCAGTCAGTCAGTCAGTCAGTCAGTCAGTCAGTCAGTCAGTCAGTGCTAGGCTCTTGCGCGGCCGTCACTGCTGAAGCTAACTGTAACCTGATACTTTGGTGACGAAAATTGCGTAGGAGACACTCTGGGGAAAGATTTGCATAGCAAACCCACACATTACTTTTCTACAAAGTGTACATCGTGCGAATACAATAGCTTCAGGAGAAGCTGCTAGGAACATTGGGGTAAAAATGTGCGATTTTTGTGCAAAAGGTAGAGTCTTTAGATGCAGTGTAAATGTGATTCTATCGCGCAGGATGCTTAAAAATACTTAAAGAGGCTCGCTGTGGGTTATGGCTGCTGAGATACGGTATATAAATGATTCTGACCTGCTCGGGATGAATGCTGTCGTAGGGGAAATAGACCTGGAGGCCATTGACATCCACCCTATAACTGAATATAGAACATCCAAATGATTATCATTTTCCATCGTCTGTGTGTGTGTCTCGGCAGGGGGGAGAGAGAGGTGGAGGGAGGGGATTCAGGAAGGAAGGAGGGCTGACAGAAGATAGAAAAGAGAAGGTTCAACAAAAAGTGGCTTTAAAAGAGACATTGGACTGACCTATGGCGAAGTAGGCTTTGCTGTGTTTGCCGTCGCCATCGAAGACTTGCAGCTGAGGATGTCCTTCTCTATTAAATCCAGCCACCATGTGCATCATATTATGAACTTCCTTTCTTCTGCTACTTGACGCACGCACGCACGCACGCGCACACACACACACCCTTGTGCAAATAGCAACTATGCCTTTTTGACAGCTTGCTAGCAAACAAAACAGGTTCCACAGCCACACAAGTTACAGCATCTTAAATCATTCAGTCCAATGAACACACTCCCCTGTAATTGTAAACACTTTTTTTCTTTAACCCTGTTCTAATTTCTTTACCATGTAACTATCATTTATAGGTACTCACCACAGTCACCACTTCAGACCATAGAGTATGCTTCAGACACGGAACGTTTCGTCTTCAGCTTCCTGCAACCATGTGGCAGGGTTGCCATATTCTTAGATGGATCAAAGCAATGAGCAGCAGATATAAACCAGGCTTTACACACTGCGCAAAAAAAAAAGAGTGATTGTGAGGTTAATAAAACCCACCAGATATGTTAAAAACTAGACCAAATTTTAAGTGTCAGCTTAATACAATTTGTCTAGCTCAATAGGTCTTAAACTAGCCCATTGGGAGGAAAATCACCCAACCTGGCAACACTCAAACATTCCCAGCATGCAGCGTGGATATTTCTCAGGGCTGACAGAAGATAGAAAAGAGCAGGTTCAACAAAAAGGGGCTTTAAGAGAGACATTGGACTGACATATGGTTAAGTAGGCTTTGCGATGTTTGCCGTTGTCATCAAAGACTTGCAGCAGAGGATGTCCTTCTCTGTCAAATCCAGCCACCATGTGCATCATCTCACGCACTTCCTTTCTTCCGCTACTTGACCTCTAATCGTTTGCTTTACCAGATAAAACTGCGTACTGTCGAGCGCCAGCTGTCCTGAGGTAAACTTCGTAGGGAACCAGCTACTAGATGGTTCGATTAGTCTTTTGTGTTGTAATATACAATCATAATATTTAATCAAATGCGTTGCAGCTTGAACCAAAATGCACGTGTCAGAACTTAACCCAAACAAACCTTTACTTGACGTTGATTAGCATTTAAGTCGTTTTTTTAAATTGAATTCTTAAAGTTTGAAAAAACAAGGTGGCACAGATTTATAGGCCTACATAATAATGCGAAAAGGATTGACTCTCTTACCTCTTCTTGGACTTTTTGATCTAAAACGTTGCTGCTCTGGTCTGTCAGCTCTGGTGCATACAATGTGGTAACTGGAGGCCAAGATGGTGCCGACAGGCAAGGCAGGTGCTGCTAGTGATCTTCTGATTACGGGCGTGCCCATTTTCTACAGTGGTGGAAAAAGTAGCCTGAGCCCACTGAAATGTTTTACTCATGTAAAAGTATCATTCCGGCAATGTAGAAATACTCTGTAAGTAAAAGTCTGGAATTTTACATTTACTTGAGTAAATTGACACCTAGACCTACTGCACATATAGTATGAAATATATTTCTTATACCATTTAAATTGTATTGAGAGAGAGAGAGAGAGAGAGAGAGAGAGAGAGAGAGAGAGAGAGAGAGAGAGAGAGAGAGAGAGAGAAACAATGTTATTTGTTCCAAAAGCTTTATACCCTGTGTAATGACACAATGTGACATTCTGTCTGACATTCTGTTTACACAATGCTGTACTCCCTCCAACTATATATGTAACGTGCACAAGAAATATAATAGTAGTTTGCAACATTAAATGGACAGACACAATGACATAAACAGAGACAGACACAGAGAAACACACACACACACACACACACACACACACACACACACACACACACACACACGTCATCATGTCTATTAGTCTCTCAGTAGGGTTTTCCTTTGTACAGGTTGCACACCGTGTGTAGATGATCTACCTCATGTACGGAAAATGTGTGTATATATATATATATATATATAT